>NW_027528624.1:2415602-2581259 GCF_008692635.1 Crocuta crocuta
AAGGAAGGAAGGAAGGAAGGAAGGAAGAGAGAGAGAAAGAGAGAGAAGAAAAGAAAAGAAAAGAAAAGAAAAAAGAAAAGAAAAAGAAAAAATTACTTAAGAAAATAAAGGCTGAGGGGCACCTGGGTGGCTCAGTCAGTTAAGTATCCAACTTCGGCTCAGGTCATGATCTTGTGCTTTGTGGGTTCAAGCCCCCCATTGAGCTCTGTGCTGACTGCTTGAAACATGGAGTGTGCGTCAGATTCTGTGTCTACCTCTCTCCCTCACTCAAGCTCTGTCTCTTTCTCTATCAAAAATAAACATTAAAAATTAAGAAAAAAAGAAAACAATGGCTGAAACTTCCCATATTTGGGGAGAAATACAGCCCCCAAAATACATGAAGCTTAAAATTCCCCAAACATTTTCAACCCAAAGAAATCTTCACCAAGACCCATTATAATCAAATCCTCTAAAATCAAAGACAGAATTTTTAAAGAAGCAAGGGAAAAAAAAGACTCACCAAATACAAGGGAACCCCAATAAAACTATCAGCAGAAACCCTGCACAGCAAAGGAAACAATCAACAAAACTAAAAGACAACCTAATGAATGGGAGAAGATAAATTAAAAAGGCAGCCTACAGAATGGGACAAAATATTTAGAAATCATCTCTTAAAGGGTTAGTATACAGAATATATAAAGAACTCCTACAACTCTACAGCAAAAAAAAAAAAAAAGTAAACAATCCAATTTAAAAATGGACACTGGACTTAGATATTTTTCCAAAGAAGACATACAAATGGTCAATAGATAAGCAAAAAGGTGCTAGACATCGCTAATTATCAGGGAAATACCTCGTATCACCTCACACCTGTTAAGATGGCTAATATAAAAAAGACAAGGGATAACAAATGTGGATGAGGATATGGAGAAAAGGAATATAAATTGATAGTTACTATGGAAACAGTTTAGTGATTCTTCAAAAATTAAAAATAGAAATACCACATGATCCAGTAATATTATACATCTGGGTATATATCCAAAGGAAATTAAATTAGTATCTCAAAGAGCTAAGTGTACTCCCATGTTCAGTGCAACATTGTTCACAATAGTAAAATACAGAAACAACCTAAATGTCTTTTAATCCTTTAATGGATGAATGGATAAAAAGCGTGTGATCTGTTTATATATTTGTGTGTGTGTGTGCGCGTGTGTGTATAGGTGCATAGACATATATGTGTTTATCTATGTGGTGTGTATATGTGTGTGGGTGGTAGAATATTATTTGGTCATAAAATGGAAGGAAATCCTGCCATTTACAACAATATGGGTGGACCTGAAGTGTGTAATGCTAAATAAAATAAGTCAGAGAAAGACAAATACTGTCTATCACTTATACATGAGTTTAAAAAAATACAGACACTGCAAGGAGGAAATGACGAGCTGTTGCTCAAAGTATACAAACCTTCCATTTTAAGAAGGGGCACCAGGGTGGCTCAGTTGGTTAAGTCTTGAACTTTAGCTTAGCTCATGATCTTGTGGTTTGGGAGGTCAAGCCCCACACTGGGCTCTCTGCTGTCAGCACAGAGTTTGCTTCAGATCTTCTGTCCCCCTCTCTCTGCCCCTCCCTTCCTCAGGTGCTCTTGCTCTCTCTCTCTCTCGCTCTCTCTCTGAAAAAATAAACATTTGAGAAAAAGAAGTTCTGAGTTTCTAATGTGCAGCATGGCAACTATAGTTAATAACACAATATTGTATACTTAAAAGTCACTGAGTGTAGATCTTAAGCATTTACCACACACACACACACACACACACACACACACACACACGTGGGGTAGATGCCTTAATTATCTTGATCTTGGTAATCATTCCACAAGATATATGTATATCAAACCATTGCATTGTACACTTTAAATATATACAATTACTTTGACAATTATTCCTCATTAAATTTGAAAAAATAAAATTGCAACCTTTGCTCCAGCCACTTCTTATCACCTTTCCTGATGCACTTGCTACAGAGCCCTTATCACCAGCTAATTATTAATGCCAACATTCTATTACATGTATGTAACATATTACATGATACTTATTTATCATGTTTATAGTCCGTATTCCCACCCTCAAAGTAAACTGCATGAGGAGAGGGACTTTGTCTCTTTTGCTCACCACTATATTTCCTGTGCTTAGAACAGTACTACACACAGGAAGTCCTCAACACATACTTATTAAACAGATGAACAAATAAATGCATGAGTGTGACCATTTAATGAGATGAATTTGTGTCCAGGGTTGACCCAAAGCATGTCAAATCTGAATTTTTATTGGGGAGTAGGAGACTTAGGTCAAGAGCATGAGGTAGAACCGAAGTTATAATAAAAACTTCCCATCTTTGACTAGAGAGTGTGAGTTTATTCTGCTGCCCATCAGTTGAGGGAATGAAGAATATTAATGTGCACTTTATGCCTCCATCTCTGAGGCCAACATTGTGGGTGGGAGGTAAAAGAAATAAGGCAGGGACTAATGCAGGTTTCTACTCTACGAAAAATGTGTAAACATTTGCAAGCATAATGTTGCACCAGATGCTTCAATCGAGAGAGAAATGGTCATGTAAATGTTATGGTTTGCTGGATAAAATGTGGTCTCAAAACATGAGTCAGAGTCCCCTAGAAGGTCTGGAATTTCTAATAATTAAGTTTCCTTAGTGCAATAAAAAAAAAAAAAACACTGTGATCTCATCTCTCCCTATAAGCAGCTATGTTTTCCAGGGTAACAAAGCTCAAAATTTCTCTTAAAAAGATTTTACTGGATGAGATAAAAGAAGCCTAATGCTCATGTGCATTTCCCTGACTAATGTCATCATCATTGCTAGGTTGTAATCTTTGAACAACCCCTTCCATTTAGGATTTGTTGACATTATTTAAGCTTGAAAAAAATATTTTTAAAAGTCTAAGAGTTCAGAAACCAAACCCCCTGCATGATTAAGGTTTTTGTTACAACTGAAATGATAGAAGTGATAACAATTCATCCCTTGGGATTATATGTCCGAAAGAGCAAATCCATACCTCAAATTGGCTCTTGATATCTAGTCTATAAGAGATGAGCCAAAGTTTAAATACAGCAGAGAAGCTTCAGTGCAGACCAAGCTCAAATACAAAAATGAAGTATTGCCTAGCTCTTCTGGAGAAAGCAGTTTGGGGGAAGAAGAGAAAAGGAATTATGGGGTGTGTGTGTGTGTGTGTGTGTGTGCGCGCGCGCGCTTCCAGGCCACCACAAGAAAGAAAATATCTCAATAAAGCAAGTCAAATGAAATTTCTGATTTCCCAGTGCATGCAAAAGTTACATTTATACCATACCATACCATACCATACCATAAAATAAACTATAATGTCATCTATATAAGACTATTAAGTATGAAATAGTATTATGTCTAAAAAATGTACATTCCTTAGCTTAAAAATACTTTGACTCTTCCTTTCATGAATGATTTCTCTATAGCTGGTAATGCAATTTGATAGCATTTAATCCACAGTAGAACTTCTTTCAACGTTGAGGTCAATGCTTTCAAATCCTGCCACTCTTTATCAACTAAGTTTGTCATATTCTAAATCCTTTGTTGTCTTTTCAACAATCTTCACAGCATCTCCTCCAAGAGTAGATTCTATCTCAAGAAACCACTTTCTGGGGCGCCTGGGTGGCTTAGTCAGTTAAGCGTCCGACTTTCACTTAGGTAATTATCTCGCAGTTCGTGGGTTCGAGCCCCGCGTCGGGCTCTGTGCTGACTGCCAGCTCAGAGCCTGGAGCCTGTTTCAGAGTCTGTGACTCCCTCTCTCTCTGACCCTCCCCTGCTCACGCTGTCTCTCTCTCTCTGTCCTAGAAATAAATAAAACATGAAAAAATATTAAAAAAAAAAAAGAAACCACTTTCTTTGCTCATCCATAAGAAGCAACTCATCATCTATTCAGGTTTAATCATGAGATGGCAGCAACTCAGTTCCATCTTCAGGCTCCACTTCTAATTCTAGTTCTCTTGCTATTTCCCACTGCATCTTCAGTGATTTCCTCCACTGGAATCTTGAACCCCTCAAAGTCATCCATGAGAATTGGAATCAACTTCTTCCAAACTCTTGTTTGTGTTGATATTTTTACCTCTTTTCATGAATCACAGATGTTCTTTTTTTTTTTTTTTACAAATAGTTTATTGTCAAATTAGTTTCCACATAACACTCAGTGCTCATNCAGATGTTCTCAATGGCATGTAGAATGGTGGATCCTTTCCAGAAGTTTTCAATTTACTTTGCCCAGATCCATCACAAAAACCATTATCTATGGCAGGTATAGTCTTATGAAAAGTATTTTTTTCAATAATAAGACTTGAAAGTCAAATACTCCCTAATCCATGAGCTACAGAATGGATGTTGTATTAGCAGGCATACAAACAACAGTAATCTCATTGTACATCTCCATCAGAGCTCTTGGGTGACTGGATGCATTGTCAATGAGCAGTAATATTTGAAAAGAAATCTTCTTTTCTGAGCAGCAATTCCCAACAGCGGGCTTAAAATATTCAGTAAACCATGTTGTGAGCAGATGTGATTTCATCCAGGCTTTGTTGTTCCATTTATAGAGCACAGGCAGAGTACATTTAGCATAATTCTTAAGGACCCTAGAATTTTTGGAATGGTAAATGAGCACTGACTTCAACTTAAAGCTACCAGCTGCATTAGCCCCTAACAAGAGAGCCAGCCTGTTCTTTGAAGCTTTGAAGGCAGGCATTGACTTCTCTTCTCTAGCTATAAGTCCTACATGGCATCTTCTTCCAATAGAAGGCTGTTTCATCTAATTTCAATAGAAATCTGTTGTTTAGTGTACCCACCTTCACTCATTGTTTTCACTAGATCTTCTGGATAACTTGCTCCACCTTCTACATCAGCACTTGCTGCTTTACCTTGCACTCATATGTTAAGGAGACAGCTTCCTTAAACGTCATGAACCAACTGCTGCTAGCTTCAGACTTTCTTCTGCAGCTTCCTCACTTCTCTCAGCCTTCATAGAACTTAAGAGAGTTAGGGTCTTGCTCTGGATCAGCCTTTGGCTTAAGGGAATATTGTGGCTGGTTTGGTCTTCTCTCTAGACCACTAAACCTTTCTCCATATCAGCAATAGGCTGTTCACTTTCTTATCATGCATGCGTTCACTGGAGTAGCACTTTTCACACCTCCAAGAACTTTGTATTAACCACTTGGTTTTTGGTCTATGTTGGCTTTCAACATGCTTTCCTCATGCTTAATCATTTCTAGCTTTTGACTTAAAGTGACAGACGGGCAACTCTTCCTTGAACACTCAGAAGCCACTACAGGGTTATAAATTGGCCTAATTTCAATATTGTTGTGTCTCAGGGAATTGGGAGGCCTAAAGAGAGGGAGACAGGTGATGGCATGGCCAGTCAGTGGAGCGGTCAAAACACATATAATAAATATAATCATGAAAAAGTTTGAAGTATTGCCAAGTTATGTGCAAATACTGAACATTACCAAAATGCAACACAGAGGCACAAAGTGAACAAATGCTGTTGAAAAAAATGACTGCAACAGACCTGCTTGACACAGGATTGCCAAAAACCCTCAATTTGTTTTAAAAAAAAATGCAGTATCTGTGAAGTGAAATAAAGCGAAACACAATAAAATGAGGTATGCCTGTATACGATTTTAGAAGCTAATGACCATGGTAGAAATGACCTACAATTGGAGAGGCAAGGGCGAGATGGGTAGTGACAAAGCAGATTGTGATTAAACTTCTGTGGGAGTTTGGGGGGTCCTGACAGTTCAGAAAAATCTAAAATTTTTTTAAAAGTGTAAAAGAGCTAGAAAGAAAGCACCAGGAGTAGAGAAAGGAGGCAAGTGATTTCCTGAAGAGCCCAAGTAAATCTGTAGGGGCTTGGAATCAAAGGAGGCCCCTAGTCTCCACGAACAGGTCTCAGGATCAGGAGTCTGGTCAGATGGCTCAGTAGTTGAGATGCACGGTGCAGATGGGACTAAACATGAAGTTTGTTCCCCTTCAGAGAAAGATCCTGATATTTCCAAAATGGGATTTGGAAGTGACTGAACTAGGGCATTCATTCATGTATTCGTTCATTCATACAATTCCCGAGCATCCACTGCACACTATGAATTTGATGGTCCCAAAGGAGCCATTCTTCCCGTCTCTGTGGGGCCCTCCCATATGGATTCTAGGCTCAGCACTATGGCTGGCAGGCGCCAGTAGGACGGAGCAAGTATGACATATACAGAGACTCCATAAGACTTAGCTCAGAGTGCTCTCCCTTGGGAGTCCTGAACTGCCATGCAAGATGTCTCCCTACATAGTGGAGAAATCACATAGAGAAGGAAAGGCCCTGAGATGAAATGGAGAGAACTGAGGGGCCAATTGAGAAGAAGAACCAAGGACCCAGAAGTCTGAGCAAGATAGAGCCTCACCTGCTGCAATATCAGCATATGAGTGAAGAAAACATCTTGGATATTGCAGTCTCTGTGGACATAAAGAGAGCAGAGACAAGTCTTTGGGAGATCTTGGGAAGTAAGACTGACACAAATGTTTGTAATCAGAGGACAAACTATGGTTTGCAGTCTCCAAAGATGGTCCCAGAATTCCTCTCCTCCATGAGCACATGCGCCATTCCTCATACCAGAAAATAGAGTTTAATTTTCCCCCCTTAAATGTGGCATAGCTCTGTGATTACTTTAACAGAAAGCAGCACAAGTGACACTCTGGGGCTTCAAAGCCCAAGTTT
The DNA here is from genome assembly GCF_008692635.1 of Crocuta crocuta. Lineage (NCBI taxonomy): Eukaryota > Metazoa > Chordata > Mammalia > Carnivora > Hyaenidae > Crocuta > Crocuta crocuta. The sequence goes on from NW_027528624.1 coordinate 2,422,369, forward strand.
TAAAGGAATTTGCAGCTTCTCCTTTCTTCCTAAAACGCTTACCCTGAGGACACCCCCTCTCAGAACCCAGGCTCCACATTGAAAGCTAAAGCCACATGAAGAGGATACCTAGAAGGGAACCATGAAAATAGGACCAAAACCCACAGCTAAGACCCCAGCTGGCAACCATCATCAACTGCCAACCTTGCAAATGAGTCATCCCAGCCAAAACAACCCCAAATGACTGCAGATCCCGCCAACATCATGAGACATAGAAGTACCACCCGGCTGAGCTCAGTCAACCCAGAGAACTATGATAAATTAATTGGTGTTATTTTAAGGAGCTAGTTTGTGGGGTGGTTTGCTATGCAGCTTTGTGTTTCTAAAATCATGACAGATATTAATCTTTAGGATTCAGGAATAGAAATTTTAAATTCCTGGGAATTAGAAGTTATTTTTAATACTGCCAACATTCTTCATAATTTTTACTCATTATTATGGATAGCTTTCAAAGTTTTAATAAGTAACAAATATCACATTTAGTAATATTTTCAAAGAGCTATAGCCTATTGAGAATATTCAAACACTGGAAAATGTCAGCAAACACTATTGGGTAGTATTCAAATAAATGTAACATTTAGATCTCGTAGCAAGCACTAAAAGAATCATGTGCCTAAATAGCCTATTTAAGGGTTTATTTTGCTTCCAAAACATGTTATTCTTGGAGCACCACTCATAGGATTTGTATAAAACATACTCTGAATATAGACAGTTGTATTTATTTTATTTTCAATAAAGATTCACCATTTGAAGTAGACAGGGCCACAAGCACACACTTAAAACACTGCAGCAGCTAACCAAGGATGACTGATTAGATTGTGACCAATATTCCCATATCTGTTCCCATCCTCATTCCTATAAATGTTGACCTTTATGTTTGACTCCATGTATCAATATTTTCCGCTCTTGTTTTCCACTTGACCTCAGGGGATACCTTAGAACCAATAACAGTCTATGTTAAGAGTGTGTTCTTACAAAAGTATGTCTTTTATCCAACTGTCCCATTATTGTAAATGATTTTTCTCAGGATTCACCGCTCATAAAAACATGTAAATTTCCCAGGAAATGCCAATAAACAATTCCCACATGGAAACACTAGCAGTAATAGATGACAACCCATAATCAGCCTGTGTTTCTGGGTAATCAAGCTGGTAACACAACAAACATGGTTCCTAAAGTCACAGAACTTACAGTCAGGTAAGGAAAACTAACACTACACAAATGAGCATAGACATAACTACATGGTCACAAACATTCATGAGCCCACACTGCCAATGTCCAGGTGAAGATGGAAAGCTGCCAAAACAGAAAAAAGAGGAAAGGGTGGATTCTACTTGGTCTTGAAGAGAAGCCCACAGATCTATCATTGAAGTGGTAACTACAACGTTACCCAGAGAAGCAACAATGTGAGCTCAGTTGAGAAGACATTTGGTTTGGGAATTATTCTTATAAGGGCCACTTTGCCATGAAGAACAGCAGTATGGCCACTGCCATATGCCACCTTAAGTCAGTATTTCCAGGCCACTGCTGCCTTCCTACAACGTTAAGGAGATGCCCAGCAAAGCACCACAGTGAACCCCCTTTTTACAAGGTCACTATTTATATTTCCTCACAATTTACATCTTTTTTTCAGGCCCATTACCTTTTTTCTATGGATACAATGCATATTACAATTATTGCTATATATTTTGTAATTTGTGGTCATTTCTCATAAATCCTCAATAAATATCTCTATTGATACTAGTAATTGGTCTTGAAGGAAAGACAAGTTTCTTATCAGGCTTCTAGAAAGCATATAACACTTTCCTTAGAGATCCCCACTTCACCAACTTAGTCTCAAAAATACTATTCGTTCCACCACTTGGATACCTCCTGAGTCAATGACCCACCTGACAATAAAGGTGGCAACTCTATAACTCAATAGCTAAGGACTTGAGAAGGTTCTATGATGTGAACTCTTCTAAGCCTTTGCTGTGTGTTTAATTATGTCTGATTATAAAGTGTGATAAGAAAACAACCTAGTAAATTTAAGAGTTCCATCAGTTTATACTTTCTTGCTACTTAGAAAAAAATCCCCTTATGTCACCAGGTAATTTCCCATAGGCAGAGGACAGATTAAATAGTGACCAGAGCAGCACTTAACACCATGGAACAACCTATTCTGTCCAACTTCAATTCTTCCTGTTGCTAAGACCAGCTCTTGCTTTATAAAGTGCTGCATGACACCCATGAACAACCACCACTTAGGACTAATTTTGAGATCCCCAAGATGTCAGTTGAGTTGATATGAGAAAAATGAACAAGAGGAAGAGAAGGAGATGTACAGACAGAATTAAGACAATGGATTTTTGTTTGTTTGTTTTTTGGCTAGGGAATCTCAATTAACATTTACATGTTTTGAGAAGCTAGTATGGCTGTATGAAATCTCCTCAAAGATCTGATATAGCTAATGAAACTACCTCAGGTTAATATAATGAATTGGTTTTCAAGAACACTATGCAAGTCATAGCTGATTTTCATAACATCTCGGTATGATAGACAAAGAAAGTAAAAATGAGTTGGTAGCTAAGGAGCTTGCCCAAGGACACACAGCATCATCAGAGATTTGGTCTTCAGCTCACATTTCATGATCTTCAGTGCCAACTGCAGTTCTCCAAGCACACAGCTCCCCCAAGAAGTGCTTCATATCAATGAATTAGTTCATCCCTTCACATAACTCCAAATAATCACATGAGCTTGGAGCTTACGGGAGCCCCTTTCATTGCTTCTCCTGACCCAGCCTCAGAACGTTAACCATGATCACAGGCGAACCCGAGAGTGACTCAGGGGAGGCTTTAAAGGAGTCAGTTTATTTGGAATTTAACCAGATGTATTTCAATCTCAATTAGACATCTTAAAACACAATTAAAAATTTTTATGGGTTATTTGATCCTCACACCTCATAAATTAAATGGAATGAGTTTTGATCTACCTAACTTCTCCTGGTAAAAAACTGGTGAGGGTAAGCAAAAGGGTTTCCAAGATATTTGGCATGAATTTCCTTCAGGGAAAGCCCCACAGAGCCTGGTTCCCAACACCGAGGTACAAGCAAGGGTATAACAGTCCACACAACATCCTTTATGGGGTCAGAAGGGAAAGAGCACACCTAAGCCTATTCTAACCCTGTCTACCCCTCAGGACATCATATGTTAGTACAAGTTAGGTGCAAATGCATAAAAAAGAAAGTGTTGGTCATGCTTTGCACCTCCTTCCTGAAATCCCATACTACCATAAAGTATCTCATCTTCCCCCAACTGAGCCTTCCCTTTCCACGCTTCTTACACTTGGGCTTTTCAAGCCAACCAAGCCAATCTATTAGCTGTTCCTCTACAAGATACCCCTCTGGTGCCTTAGGCAAGCAATGTCACAAATATTTCCCTACCCCCAACCAACTACATAATTTGTGGGGCCCATAGCAAAACCAAAATGTGGATCCCCTTGTTCAAAAATGATTAAGAATTTAACATGCAACAGCAGAGCAGTAAATCATGCATGGGGCCCTTCTAAGTATGGCCATGTGTGACTCCATAGGTCCCATGCCCATGAAACCTGCTCTGCTGCCTCCCCGACCATTAGATAAAGAACATGCCTGCTTAGCAAGCTTTGTCAGATAAACCCAGTCTCCATTCAACCAGAGTACATGAGGTGATATGTCAATCTTTCCATTTATGTATTTTCTTGCCAACAGGACTATAAAATCTTCCAAAATAATCCCATATTTTTATTTTTAATACCTCAATAGTACCTAACGATGTTTTGTAGATAGTATGTATTAATAAAATGATTGCTTTCTAAATAAAACGTTGGAACAATTGTGAGCTACACTCCCTCCCAAGCACAATGTCCCTGTGCTTGGCTCCAAATCGAGTGGCAATGGCACTCCCTTAGCAAGTGGTATCATGTAACCTAGGATCTTCAGGAGAACTCCAGGAAAGGTTAGAGCCAAGGGAGAAGGGCATGTTGCAAGGTATGCCTGCACCTAAGCTTCATTTACAAGGCCTGCAGAATGGATAGTCCCTGCCAGGAAGCCCAACATTCGATCTTGTTTGAACCTGACTCCAGAGCTGTAGAATTGAGGCAGGGATGGGGTCAGTGAACTGACCATATGGCTCTTCAGAGGCCAGCTGCAATGCACTGGAGGGTGGGGGGACATGTCCACAAAGTGTTTTACTTTTAAAGCCCACATCCATTCTCATTGTCATGGACTATAACTTTCTTGTTGAACTACATAGCCAGGTCCCATCAGGGTGTATGTTTGTATGCTGATGTCAATCATTTCTTTTTTGTGTCCCTCGCTGGCTGCTGCCCATGGAGTGGAGGTAATTCTTGTTCCCTGCTCTATTGATGTTGGTTATTTTTATGATATTATTTTTCCCTGGCGCTTTGATACCTATCAAGGTCTCACATCTACAGTAAGCAGGGGGTTATCCAAGAATCAAAGGGCAGAGTTCATACAGTTGGAAGGATGTTGGTGGGAGCTGACGTGATTTATCTCAAAGAGTTTTGTCACCATCCATCATTCTTGGAATAACTGTTCTCACATCCAACCTCACCCTTCATAGAAAGATAACCACATGCTTTGCACACACTGATTCATTCATCTTCCATCACAAGTGAGTTCCATTTTAACTGTTTATGTCTCTGGCCTTTAGAAAAACAGCAAGACACCGTGCTTTTCTGAAAGTGACCTCTCTACCATCCTTCATCATCCAATATGCAAATGAGAGCAAGTAAGTCTCTGAATAGCCAAAATAGATGCACCAAAGCCCTCATATTTTGTTCATAGAGAAAGCCCTCCCCTGGAATCTGATTATTCTTATTTTAAACATGATTTTCCAATCAGATTAGGTATCGAGTTTCACAGCCAACAAAAGATGAAGGTCTCTAATGGCAGGAAGGAGAAGATAATATAGGCAGGCAAAGTGACAGCAAACAAATTAGAGTCCTGGGGGCAGCAGACAGTTTTCATCTACCAGAATCTCATGCACATCCACCCCTTCAGTCACCCTTATGTGCTATACAGTGTACTTTTACAGCCACCTACCTTTGCACATGCTGGGTTCAGTACCTGAGATGTTCTTTCCTAGGATCTCTGGGGATCGACCACTTACTTATCTTTCAAAACCCAATCCAAGTGTCCCCTTGTATGTGAAACCTTCCCATTACATGTTTGCACACTTGTACCAATGAATTGAACGTAGATCTTAATGTATATGTCTACTTCTCCAACCACATTCATCAGCTCCTAATGGCAGAGATCATTTTGAGCATATCTTCATATCCATGCTCCCTCCAATATAGGAAGCACTCGATAAATATTTGCTCAAAGAAAGAAGGAATTACCTATGGAAAGCAGACAATAAAAGAGGATGGCAAACAAGAGCCCCTGGAATTCTCACCCTGAAATACAGCCACTAGGCTGAATGACAGCCACAATGATTACAATAAATTATTTAGAAAAGGTTAAGATATGTCCCATATCTTTTATGATGAAAGACAGGTAAATGTATATATTTTAGAAAGATTTTTATAATAACTATAGGAAAGTCATTTATTTGAATCACCTCACCTGAGCTAATATTTAATAGGTGGGAAGCCCCTATTACCATCATTTACTCAGTGTTTGAATCAGAAGGAATTGATATTTTTAAGACAGGAACTCTGACCCATACTCAAAGCTCTCCTTCCCTCTCAGCCCTAGCAAACACTGGGTATGAAGCACCTGGTCACCTCCCCAGAGATAGACTACAGGTGTGTCCCTTGTCTAAGTAACAGAGCCGAGATGAGCTACAGTAAAAGTGTATCTATCTGAACAGGTGGCAACAGCCAACAAAAGGAAGTTTTCTACTCCTGAGGCGAAGGAGATTTTTTTTCTTTTTTTCTTCTAGCACAGATTTGTTTACTGTTCAACGCTATTAAAGTATACAGTACTACAAAAATATTTATTAATAGCCCTAACATTTCTTTAAATAAATAAGCCATAGATGATCTACTTTTCAAAAGGTGAGCTGGGGAGCAGAGAGCAGGAGGAGGAGGAGGGAAGCAGGTAAATGCTTCTGACGTTTCCATCCCTTCACATTTAACTGCTCAGGATGACACATTTAAAATTCAACCCTAGCCATACTAGGAAGAGACAGCACATTATAAAATAATAAATTCGGTATCTTTAGGGGGGGTGACAATGTTTTCTGGGCATCTTCCATGTGCTCAACAGCACCATTCCCAAAGTTTGAGATCATTTTAATTCAGCAGTAAGCCTGTCTTTCAAAAGGAGATACAATATTGCTTCTGATGCCCATTCAAGTAAATATTCTAGTTATAACTGTAGGAGGGAGTCACCTTTTGCTGACCACGTGAATTTAACTCAGTCACCTCCAATTCTAATCCTTTATCCCTTGACCCTGATTTCCATGGTCCAGAAGCAAGGGGGATGAACAGAGAAAGTGACCATCCAGAGCCAGGGAAGTGGCACCTCTGGTGACATCCCCAGCACACACTTCCTGTCCCCTCAATGACTTTCAAGGTTAAAGTAGCCTATTTTTCAAAGTCACTCCCATAGGCAGATTCATGGTAGCTCTGCAAAACACACCCCAATTTGAAAATCTACCCACTTTAAAAGGAAGAATTGCCTTAATCTCCAGTAGATCTCAGACCCAAAGACAGTCATTTCAGACTGTAGCAAAGCCAACTTGTAGTGACAGCATTTATAAAGAAAAGAGCACCTAGACACCCAGTTTAAAGTGAATAGCTAAGACTGTGAAAATAGATGCCAGAGCACCTTAATGGGGTCATGTCAAGACCTAGATGCTCACAGATGCTCTGCATTCACCCCCCAAGTATCACCCCAGTGAGGTCCCAAGGAAGGGCCTGCACTTAGAAACCTAGACAGATGGCATTAACAGTGCCAGCCGAAGGTATTTAAAGTGTGCCATTCCAATGGCCATTCCCAGAGCTGCCTAAATGTAAGGAAAAAAGTATTTCAGTCAAAAATAAAAGTTATAATGGCCAAAAGCTTTTCATTCAAATTCTACGACCAGGAAACCAAAGACAGGAAGAACAGGGAAAAGTCATCTGTAAGCCCCACATCTATGACACCATAGCCTGAAATAAAATAGAATGAGAATATTCTATCAAGTGTAGCTTATGGAGTCCCGATGGTAAACCCTGTTTATAATTATCCCTGAAACAAGGGGGTAGAATTCATGGACTTGCTCTCTGGATGTTCTCTGGTCTCTTTTTCTACGAACTGGTTGATACTGGCTAACAGGAGTGTCTTAAAACTATAGAAATGGAGAGGTTTGTGTCTCTTGTTACATTTGAAAGGAGGTGAGCCTGTGTGGCTCAGTTGGTTGAGCATCTGACTTTGGCTCAGGTCATGATCTCACAGTTCATGGGTTTGAGTCCTGCATCTGGCTCTATGCTGACAACTCAGAGACTGGAGCCTGCTTCCATTTCTGTGTCTCCCTCCCTCTCTGCCCCTCGCCCACTCTCACTCTGTGTCTCTCTCTGTCTCTCAAAAACAAATAAATGTTAAAAAAATGGATTTGAAAGGAAGTTTAGAACTAGTCCAGTCCAAGACCCCCGTGCAGACCAGCTGGGAGTTTGCTGCCAGACCAAACTCCAGCCTTCACTGGTATCCTGTCCCTTTGCAGGGTTTAGTCAGTGGCAAGTGCTCATTGGACATCAGAAAACAGGAGGAAAGGAAAGGCCAGAGTAGTGCTCCACACCTCCTATGTCAGTAGGGGATCCCTAACAGAGGCTGCTTCTCCCTCTGAGGCTCTATGTCCAGACAGCACCCTCTCCATGACCATGGCTCCCTTGGGGCAACCCCAGTGTGGCTTTAGCACTGACCTGAATGGCCCTGGTGTCTTTTTCCTTTGTCCCTCCAGACCTAGAGGTGATACTTTTTTTTTTCATTCTCATCCACAGATTGCCCTGTTGGCCAATGTTACCAATCCCCTGGATTAATCCCCCCTATCTATAGTACCTAGAGTGGTTTTCAACTCTCTAGTTCAACTCTGATTGATATCTTAATATATGAACCCTCTCTGCGATATTTCTCTCAGTAGTTTTCTATGCTTTGCTTAAATGCTTGCAAGGACTTGGAACTCATTACCCCTCACAAGCTTCCTAGTACTCTTAGAATGGTTTAAAAATCCTTCCATTGGCTGCCAAAGTATGTCTCCCACTTACTACTGGCCCCTAAGCTTCACAGGGGCAACTTCTAGCATTCTGCAGTACCGTAGCCCACAGATGTCCCCTCAGGCAGAGGCAAGATTGGTGTTGAGTTTGTGGTCTGATTTGAAGGACAATTAGAGGGGCGCCTGGGTGGCTCAGTCGTTTGAGCATCTAACTTAGGCTCAGGTCATGATCTCAAGGTTCATGGGTTCAAGATCCACACCAAGCTTTGCACTGACAGCCCAGAGACTGCTTAGATTCTCTGTCTCCCTCTCTCTCTGCCCCTCCCCTGCTCATGCTCTCTCGCTCTCTCTCTCTCTCTCTCAAATAAATAAACATTAAGAAATTTTTTGAAGGGCAATTAGAAAGTCCTTCCTGAAATTCCAAACTTTCTGATTTCATTCCTTAAGGTTAAAATACTGATATCTCAAAGTGTGTACTCCATAAAATACCACATTAGTAGGGAAACCCATAAAGCTGCTATCACTTACAAAAACCTTCACAGAAATGTATACTATTTCTTTCTTTACAACTGCTCATTGAGAGCCTTTGGAAAAGGGGTCTTGATGAAACAAGGCTATGAGAACAATGGTTTAGGAACAGCCAGGAGTCCTGAGGTAAGGGAGTCCAGGAAAGGGGCCCAGGCAGGGGCTCTGAGCTGCCAAAGGGTAGAAAGGTCACTGGAAAGAGAGAAACAGTGAAAGCAGAGGAGAGGGGCCCTTGCAAGCAGTGTCATACAAGCCGGTTGCAAGGAGTGTTGTACAGTGTTGTACAGTCTCTGCCTCTCTCCCAGGCTTGCCTCCTGCCCATCTTGCCTCTGCATTTGGGCAGACAGAAGCAATGGGGCCATGCTCACCTCCACTCTAACTAATAAAAAGAAGGAAAATGCCAATAAAATTTATATTTGCATGTATGCGTGCAGTTCCTGCAAGTTTCTGTATATTTCAGTGGTAAGCACTGCAGGGCATTAAAAGTAGAGCTCAAGGAGATATTTTATCCAGCTGCCCTCTTCCCAGAAAGTAAACAGATAATAAAATAAATCTAATCAGCATTCCTTTTCACTTAGCTGAAATTAAATTTTACTCATCATGGGTAAGTGGCTAATTACATGTTTAGTGTAAAGAAAATTCTGGGGACATTACCTTATTTACTTTCTTCTTGTGTCAATAGATGAGAAGACATTGGCATCCAGATGTAGGTGGCAACAGCTGGCTGCTGATGCCAACTTACCTTTTATGGCCTGAATTCAGAGCAAAACAAAGCAAACAGTAGAGACACTGGAATTAAATTGCCTTCAACTCCAAATCCAGGCAATCTGCCCATTGATTTATAGCAACTGTAAGTGCTGAGGAAATTGCTTCCCAAATGGACTGATCCCTGGGCTCAAAGAGTTTGGGGTGGGAGGGGAAAGCCAAAATTTCTTGAGTGGTTACTACGCACTAGGCATTTCTTATGTTAAGATTCTTCACCACAACCCATGAGGCAAGTGTAATGTTTTTATACCCAACTTGCTGTGGGAGAAACCAAAATTTAAAAGGGCTGAACAGCATCCCAAGGTCAATCAGCTGGTTGACCCAGATCTTGAGTCTGCCATTAAAGGCCACACTCTGAACTGTGGCATAACCTCTGTGGCAAAGAGGACTCCTTCCTGACACAGCACAGCTGCCGCATGTTCACACGAAGGGAACCCAAGAGTTCCAAGGCCCTCTGTCAGTCACGAAAGGTTCCCTTCCAGGAAACTCAACCTGGTGAACTTAAGCACAGCATTGGTCATCTCTCACCTGCTTGAACTTCCTTGTTTGGCTTTGTCCCAAGAAAACGTCTGGCTCCAAAGCCACCTTTTGGGTGACAGACCTCCCATATGGTGGCTTGTTTCTCAGTGCTATATCACTCTGCTAAGCTTTCCAATCTGGAAGTCACTGCTGTGTACAGCACACTGGCAGAGAGAACACTTTCTGCAAAGTGTTTAGGGAGTGGAGCAGACTGTACAATTCACAGGCTTGTTAATGAGAACTGTATGTTTAATTCCCCATGCTCTGAGCAAGACCTGGGGGTATTCTTTTTTAACTCAGGAAAAACATAAATGCAAATACTTCCATTCAAATAGAACTGTCCTGAATTAGTAATGCTCAGACGAGTCCATGCACGATCACTCCAGCACCTGATCGTTACTAATGGAAGCTTATGTGTATGTCATTACATTTTACTTGTAACACACTCCAAACCAATGTGCTCAGCCTCTGAAAGGGGGACTTCTGCAGTCCCCTTTTTTCTCAGCTGTGTACATCCTGAGCCATTGTCAACATCCTACCAGGTTGTAAACTCAACTCATTTCCTTCTATAGCTGTTTTGAATTTTATCTGGAGATGTTGTTAAATAATATCTGCTTAAACCTGAAGACCTGAAATTTGTCACATGGAACCTCTAGATACTAAATAAAAAGAAACAAGTCAAATCACACTGTCTAGGTGATGTGTGCAAATAAGAAAGGAAAGGATTTTTACTCCATTCTGAAAAGTTCATGGCTAAAATTACTGCTCAGCAATAAATATTCCCATCAATACAAACCCCCAAATAGTTTCTCCCAGTTTTGTCAAAGAGGACAGACTATGTGATACTTTTATCTAATTTGGAGGGTATGAAAAACTGTAACAAACGCCATCAACTACTGATGGTTCCAAGCCCTCTCTGGAGAGCACATTAGCTACCTGGTTCTCTCCTTGTTATGTTTCTGGAATATACGCAGGAACACAGGAATGAAAGGGGTCCCTGTGCCACTTAAATTCAGGCTGCAAGAAAACAACAGCTGGATCTTACTGGAAATTATATTTTTATGAATGACTTACCCTGAGGGGAGGAGCTAGGTGGCATGGGTACTGCAGTTGGTACCTATCCAAACTGACACACCAATTTCAGAGATTCCACCAAAACATATTTTACATCGTATGGCCTGAGACCACAAAATCTGGTATGGGAATTTGGGTGCAGTAAAGGACGATCCACGGATTTCAACTTTCCTGTGAATTTCTCTTCTCATACTGCAAGGACTACTTTCCTCATGCCCACAGGCACCTGTTCCTGGCTATAAATTAGTATGCAAAATTTACCACACCTTCCCAAAAGACAGAAGGTAGTCTTGGCGTTTCTTTCATTTGTGTAAACCAGTTATGATTTAATATTTAGTGAAAACAGGTCATCTATCTTCCTCCTTTACTTGTCTTTCTTGATTCATAGGCCATCTTCTTATCTGCTCTGCTCTGCCCGCTCTATTTTTATCTGGGTCGGCATCCTTGATCCTCCCCCATGTCCAATTTCTCCATTTTCTCCCCTCCCCTCTCTCACTTTGCTTTTCCCGTCTGAACCAAGGAAGGAAGTTGCCCTATTGTCTAAAATTTCTTAGAGCTCTTGTGCCTCTTTAAAATCTTTCATTGTTCAGGATTTGGAAATTTCGCAAGATAAATTTGGGAAAGCCAAGATCCCATATCCAATATTGTCCCTGATTTTAAATATGTCCCAGAGGGATCTAGCATCTGTCAGAAATGAGCCCCTCAAGACTAGAATTATAGTTTCCCAAGCCCTAGGAATTGATTATGGACTGACAAATCAAATTAAAAGATTTCTCCTATAACAATGAATATGTGTTTCTAAATCTCTTCACCTTATGGGATTTCATGCAATAAAAATACTAATGACAGCAGATGCTGTCAAGAGCCTCAACCATAGACCCTCACACTCATCACTTGATTGCATGTGAGGCAGACTTACCACAACCTGCCACATGGCTATATTCCTTTGGCTGCAGGTCTCTCTAGCCTCTGAGTCTTATTTGCCTGTCCACATAGAGGATGGGGGATGCTGGGGAATTCATGCCTCCCAGGAGTAGCTCTGACCAATGTCCAACAGGAGTTGGGATATAAATGCTCCAGCTCCCTTGCCCCTCAGGTGGGATAACTCAGAACCATGGGTCTTACACTGGCTCCTTGGGTTTCCCCATGGGGTCTATGTTTCAGGGGCCCACAGTTGTAACTGTCCCCATACACCTTTGTCAGCTCTTCTCTTCCCTGTCTCCTTTCCCGGCCTCCTTTCCAGTATTTCCTTCACCTTTCAATTAAACTACCTGCACTTGAATTCTTGCCTCAGGGTCTTCTTGGGAACCCCAAAAAAGACACAGGGTTATGGGACAATAGGACTGGGCCAGGCACTCAGACCTTTTATGTCTCTGCAATGATACATTACCAAGCAGACAAAGAAGAAAGAGAAACCATAGCACAATTAAAAGGCTACCACAGTTGTAAACATTCTTAATACACGTTTTAAAATAACATATTATTTGACACATTTCCTTGACAAATTGCATAAATTTTGTTTAGTGGAAGTAGGTAGGTGAGCTGTTCTGGCTTTTGAATTATGAGGAAGAGCTGGAAGAAGGCCATCTTAATTTTTAAGACGAAATGTTGTGACACTGGCAGTGGATAGCTATGGTTCGACATTCCATACTTCTTACTTCTACACTGACTTAAATTAGAAATCCAGCTTTTGGGTTTTGGCCAGTTCCCTCTTTTTGTGACACAGAGTGCTGGTTTGTTGTATTTGTAGTTTGGCATTGAGCCATGATCTTCAGTCCACTGAAGGTGCTTTTAAAACACTTAAAACATCAGCTACCTTAAAGTAGCTGATAACTGCCACACAAGTTATTTTCAGAGTGAGAATTTAATATAAGGGATTGATTCAGCAGGTGATGGACTACTGAAAAGCCAAAGTGGAAAGTCTAAGGCAACTTCTGGAAACATCTGCCACTCCTAGGGCTGAGATGGAAAAAGAAATGAAGTGGGAGCATCACTTAGTGGGACCAGACTTCTGAGAAACGGTAGGGTGACCAACCATCCCAGTTTCTCCGGGACACAGATTTTTAATGCTAAAACCAAGAGAGTCCCAGGGAGAGCAGATGGTTGCTCATCCTAGAGGATGGAGTGGTGCCTGGCTTGTGGTGATGCCTCAGGCACTTAGAGAAGGGTCCCCCTCCTCTCCAGAGCTGGAACTCAGCTCTCTAATCAGGAGAAACATGCCAGCTGTAACTGGTACCTATGGGCCAGGTGTCAGGAGAGAAAGATGACCAGAGACTGGAACCAACTGACATTCTTCCAAGTTTAAATTTTTCTCTAGCACCTTCCATTGGTGTGGGCCTAACAAGGAGCAGCTGCCAAAGGGCAAAGTGGAAACGTAGTTTGCTTTATGAGCAAAGCGCAAAGGGTGGATCTGGAGCTGAGAGCAAGAGTTTAACAACTGTACAACCAGCCAGCCCACCCCAATGATGGCCTCAACTTTCACTTCTCTCTCTCCCTCTCTCTCTAGCATTGTCTCTGATGAGGACCCCTTTAGATCTACTACCTACTTCCTCCTTCTCATATCTTTTAAAGCATTTTGTTATTTTCAGTTTCTCCTCAATACCTAAGGCCCTCCCTTTATGCTCACTACGTGAACTTTTATAACCAGGACATTTGCTCGTGTTTTGATTACTGTATTAAATAATCTGATCAACAAAACTTGCACATACAGGGGAAGAGCATGTATACACTCATAGGATGGTGCATACTGGTGACCTGGGGCACAAGAGCTGATGAGGTGTGTATTGTGTGTGCAGGGCTCCTCCACAGGTTAGTACAACGAGTGCATGGCATGTATCATCTTCACCTGCTCTCTCTTGGCACTGCACAGCTCAGTTACCTTGTGGCAAAAAAAAAAAAATCGTATTTAAGCAAACATGACTTTGCATTTGGGTGATTTTATTCCCCTATGTGTCTACCCCAGAAGAACAAAGACATGCCTGAGAGACGGGAATTTTAACAGAAGAGTTAGTTTAAGAACTAGGGCCATCTCCCAGACCTGTGGTGGAGAATTACAGGACTCCTGGCCTCAACCCCCTTGGAAGTTTCTCGGTGTGTCTCTCCTAGAAATCACTTTATTATCTCTCCCATTTACTCAAAAAAAGCACTAAGCAAAAATATCCCTCAGGATTTACTTGAGAACAGTTTATGCATCTTTATTTACTCACTCTATGTAGGTATGTAGGATTCATATGTTGTGACCATTGGATCTTTACTTCTAAGAAACTATTGGAATAAACACAAATACAGCCCCATCAGTTTAGGAGGAATAAGAACTCCCAGCCCAAGAAGTACTGTCAGGTGCCCGGACTCCACACCTCTATCCATCTGCACCTCTGCACCTGCCGACCTCCTCCTTACCAGCATTTTTATGATCGGTCTATTATTATCAGCCAAAAAAAGCTAGAATCTTTGATTTGTTTTTAACGACTTTAAAAAGTACAATGTGCCGCAATAAAACCTTTGACAACTTTCATCTTCAAAGAAACACCAAATTATGTTATAATTTATCTGAAACTTAGAATTGTTTCATGTTTTTAGTCTCCTGCTCCACTCACATGACTCACAATTCCTGGGAGGGTCCTGGATGTAAGCTCGGCATTACAAAATAGGTCACTAGCACGCCCAAGCTGATTCCCGCAGCCCGAAAACATTTTTATTTCAAATGCAAGCAACCATAAACTCTATTATAAAGGCAAATTTTCAGAGACCTCTGCTGCTTGTTTGAGAAATCTTGAGGGTGCTGCTGTGTAGGGTACCTGTGAATGCCACTGAGGGTTGTCATATCAAGACTGACATTAGCTCTAGACCTAAAATGTCAGCATCATTAGATTTGCACTGAGCTTCTTAGTTAATGATATATTCATTGGGTGCGCACTCACTGAACAAGAAAACAAATACGTCCCTGCCTAGAAAAGCAGATAATCTGAAAGAACTTCAAATAACTTTCTTCCAGATCATGCTCCCATTGTAACCCGGTGGGAATATTTTTCCACTGTTTTACAAAAGGGTTTCTTTCTGGCTTTGAGCTCCTCGATCTCTATCCACAGTGGTCAAAAGCCTTCCTGGGCCTTATGTCACTAAGCCACAATTGAAGTAAAATCCAAAATATGAAAACACTTCCCAATCCCTAACCACGAGACAGGCAGGCATAGAGACTGCTCACATCGAGCAGTAGCACTCACGTGTGGACCTCTGGATCAAGGTCAAATGGTTGACGCCAGCCAGTTCTGAGTCCATCTAGGACTACGGGTTCCTCCCTGGACCAAATATCTCAGAATAACTTGACTTCTATTTCCTTTAAAGGCAGCAAGAAGTTGCAACCACCCTTAGAAATACTCAGTGGCCTAGAGTCCTGGTAATGCACTCAAATACCTTTGGGTAGGAAATTCACAGAAGCAGCATCAAATTGGGAAGCTGACAGCAAAGACTGATGCTCCTCCTTACTTTGCCTGTCTTGCCATTCTATGCTCCAAAGTGATGGAGGCAATCTAGAGGGGAAGGAAACCTCCCTTCCTCATCTTGGCCATGGTAGTATACCTCACTCCCATACAAATCACTGGTTAAAGCTAAGCCTCCATCCTAACCATAATCATACCCGCTGTCCATGCAAGCCACAGATCTTTCCTCCTCCTTCCACCATGCACTGGTCATCCCATAGTCTCCATACCTACTTTTGAGAATCCAGTTGGCTCATTTAGGAAGAATACCCAAGTTCTAAGTACACTGCGTATGGTGGTTTCTTTCTTTATTTGATTATTTAGTGTTATTTTAACTTGGTTCAGTAACATATAAGCCCCGTAAGAACAAAGACTATGTCTACCTTATGTTGTTTCCCATTACCTGTTCTGCCTGTCACAGAATAGACAATAGTATTTGTTGAATGAATGATGTAAGTGGGAGAATAAAAGCACATCCTAAAAGAGATCATTCCAAATGTGATTTGAGCTATTGACATATAAAATTAGTCTAGGTTAAAATTCTTTTCAGTATTCTTTTCTGTTTTAAAAAATACATGAAAATTTCAGTCTCTTTATTTCACTTGAAATTATTCCCAAAAATCAACCAGTTCAACTGCTATCCGCTTGCTCTATGTCAAATTGTGACCCTTATTTCACTTTTTATAAATCAACCATTATATCACAAAGTAATATACGATAAAGCACAAAACCAAGTATGGTATGCCCCTCTTCTTCTTGAGCCTCCTTTCTTGATGGAGGCACAAACACATCACTCAGTTTGTTTGTCTTATTGAGAAGCTCCATGCAGCCAGGGACCTACTTTTTTTTCTTTTTTTTTTTTTTTTACTAGTATCACACTACTTAGTGCATTACCAGCACATAATCATAGGTAGTCAGTAATTACTGGATAAATGTGTGAGTTACATGTGCACAGGCACTTGCTTTTATTCGGATGCCCTTTCACCCATGGTGAAAAATTCAAGTCTTTTATTATTTAGGTTAAATCCTTTCCTTATTCTCTCATAACTTGTGGTTTGTTCTCATCATTACATTGTGAGCAAACAGATGACAAGGATGTTCCCATTCTTAAATTTTTGTTTACCTCACAATACTGAGTACAGTGCTTTGAACATAAAAGGGATAACATAAAATAATGACAGCTGGCTTTTTAAACAACCTATTTTAAGGAATGGGTCCAAACTCTATTAAGAGCTCTACATAATGAATTCATTTAACATTTGCCAAAACCCTGTGAGATTGTTAATACCAGCATCCCATTTTACAGAGGAGGAAACTGAAGCTCAGAGAAAAAGATAATAACTGGCCAAGATTCAAATCCACATGTTCTGGTTCTCAAATGCATCCTCCTCCGCCAGGAAGTAATACAGCATCACCTCCACAATGGCAGCCAGACAGTCATGGACCAGCCAGAGTGCAGGGGGCAGGCAATCCGCATTTGTGTGGGCCACGGTGAGAGCCCACAGAGAGATGAAGCGGGAACGAGTGTACAAGACCTATGACTTATGTGTCTCAGATAACAAGCAAGCAAAGTGATAGGTGTGTTTTGTGGCAATGAAGGCACTGTGCGCTTTTGGGGGTCCCCGGGAAGATTTCAAAGGTTATGAAATATTTCCATGAAGCATTTCCCGACCTCTTTTCCTGATACACAGTACACATCCATGCATGGCAGGATTTTTCTTACATTCATTGTTACACAGTACATTTTATACTTTTCAATATTCAGTTATTCTAATTTCATATGAATTATTCCTAATAACTCCACAAATAAGTAACTAGGAAGTCCTGCTGGATAGAGTCTTTTTGTACAGACTTTGGAATTAATTGTGCATTTTGTTCTTCTTGGTCAAATACGCTCTGCTCTCTTTAAATAAAGGGAAATTGAATAGGTCACAAATTTGTATTGAGCCCAAACTGTAACCTATGTGGCTTCAACTTAAACACTCTTGTGTCTATCACATCCTCAAATAGCACTAAAAGACAAGTGTGCTGCTTTTAATCCTTTCATTTCAAGTATTACAGAGACACATAATGATGGAATTTACTTACACTTCACAGAGATTCCAGAATAGTCTTTGTAAGCAGTGTGCACCATTTCAGTTACAAAGAAACTCTTGGCAAGCACGTGTTGAACACTCACATTTTCTTTTATTTATTTTTTTTTAAATTTTTTATTTATTTCTAGGAGAGAGAGAGAGAGAGACAGTGTGAGCAGGGGAGGGTCAGAGAGAGAGGGAGTCACAGACTGAAACAGGCTCCAGGCTCTGAGCTGGCTGTCAGCACAGAGCCTGACGCGGGGCTCGAACCCACGAACCGCGAGATCATGACCTAAGCGAAAGTCGGACGCTTAACCGACTAAGCCACCCAGGCGCCCCACATTTTCTTTTATTTTTGATTGATCCCAAATATCTGTGTCATGTAGTGATTTATAATGAGATAATAATATCTGCCTCATAGGTGTGTTTTAAGGATTTAAGAAGACAATATCGGGAAGCATTTTACAGGACTGATGATTATGATAACCTGTGCTGCAATACTGACATGAGGGGTAGAGCCAGGGAACCAATGAGTGAGCCTTGCTCACCCCAGCCTCCTCACTCAGCTGCTGTCATCCTGAGACCTGGAGATGCACATGTTTCTGTATGTATCTTCCTTCAAGGACAAGAGTCTACTTTTCTTACAATCTTACACCGTGTGATCTTTTGGGGAGGCAATTTTTCAATGTCTATGAAAAGTAAAGTGTAGATCCCCTCTGACAATACAAATCTGCTTCAAGTCATTTATGCTGTAGATCAATCCACATCTGTCTCCACCATTTTTAATTGTGGCCAAATGTCCAGCCCTAAAAGATGGGTTAAAAGAAAGTATGGCACTTCCTAAGAGTAGATTACTATGCAGCCATGAAAATAATTGTACTGATGATTTAGAACTTCACAAAGATAAACCAGTAAGTGGAATGAATGAGATGCTAACCGGTACAGATAGGATACCCCGTGGGTGTTTTTAAAATAAGGAGAGGCATACATCTAAACCTTGTATATGCACAGACTATTTGAGAAAAGATTCCAAAGAATGTGGGAAGAGCGATTGCCCATGGGAAACAGAATTAGAGATTGGGATCTGGTGGGAAGGAAATCTATTTTCACTATATACCCTTTTGCACTGCTTGAATTATTTTTATCGCTTTGAAGTATTACATTTTCAATTTAAAAACTAGATAATTTTTTTCCACATGATTATGATCAACATTCGCCAACTCAACAGTATGACTGGTGGGCAATGCCTGCCTTCTGGCATCAATTCTCAATGAGTATAATGCTGAACCATAGGAGCCTTGGCTTTTGTAGGACAAAACACACACATTTCAACTGGTTTGTGCAAAATCCCTTGATAAGGTTGCTTGCTGACTTGAGCAGCCATACTTTTGGGCTAAAAATCCATCTGTAGGGAAGTTACAAGCAAATAAGATGGGAAGATTTCTCTGAAATGCCCTGGTGAAGAATATATAGCTTGGGCAGGTTAGAGCTTTTGTTACCTCTCAGTATACACCTGACCAACACTGCCTCGAGGGCAAATAACAAGACTTGTGTAGCCAGAATATTAAATTTGTAACAATATACATTCGTTGCTCTGCTCCATCCCACTGACATTGGTGTAAAAACACTTCAGGAAAACATCGATGTTTTATACCATATGCGAGTTGCATAACTTAGGTCTCTGATTATACAAGAATGAATTATTAAATGAAAAATATAATTAGACATTTAAAATGTTACTGATAGCTCACACTAACAAAACAAACTGTGAATTATACTTTTTTAGCATGTGATTCAGGCCCCCGTTTTATAGATTTAATGTCTTTGAGGAATATCAGATGTCCTCAAGATTTGGAATTTGATTCAACTGTAGGATACGGAGGAAAACTTTGTAGCCAGACAATTCCCCATTGGCTCTATATCTGAAGAGGATCAAAAGCCTGCGTTATTCCAGCTAAGGTTAGCAATAATTTATGCTGAATACATTATCTGCAGTTTAGCTTTTCTCAGCCAGGGGCACAAGAAGTTATGCAATGCAAAAGACTGTGTACACTAGCATGTACTAGCATGCTGGAACCAAACCCAACTGGGGCTATCACATTTGATCCCAAGCCCGGTTTTGCTCTTGGCTTGGTGCAAGGCCAAGTCGTTGGCTCAGCTGTGAGCAGAGGCAACTTCCCAGTCTCCACCCACTCACTTTGTTTGACCTACCACTCACCAGACTGACCTGCAACTGGAAAGGATGCAAACCATGCCTCGGAAATAAAATGGAATAATAATACACCCTTTGGAAGCAAAAATAAATACACATCGATGAGGAGTGCATGCTCAAAAAGATGCTACTGGTGTGGGTGACAGAACATAACCAGTTCTTTCATCGAGAATGGATTCCAAATCTAGGGGGTACCTGTTGATGCTGAGCCAAAAGTTCTCCACGGAGGTGGCAGGCAGCCTGCAAACAGTTCCAGAAAGATCTGCCCTAAGGATCTCCTTTCAGGAGCTACAGTTACACGGGGACGAGGAGAGGTTGGGTCTAGCTCACTGTCATTACCATTGGTGAGAGAGCCCAGCCCATACACTCCTTTCCATGACTGAGTCCAACCAAAGCAAGGCCCTTATTAGGAGCGTAGGCTTAAACTGTCTAAAAGGCAAATGCATTAGTATGTCCAGTCACCTTGTGAGCTAATGACTAGACACTTTAGAGCACAGGGGATCATTATTCTAGCACATCATCAGTGAACTTTCCAGAAAAGCTAATTAAAGGATCCATTAAAATGCTTACCAGAAAGTGAGGGTTTATCACAGAATCTTATTCACATTTGAAGAATTTGCAAGATTTTTGCCTTGCTGGCTGCTACTGCCTTTCATTTCCTTCCCTGCGATCTCTACAGATGGACAAAATTAATTAGGGAGATTCTTATTTGCCTTTTATCATAATTTAGGTATCTGCTCATTTCCCCTCTCTCTGATACTGTTTGCTGCCAACCGACATGGTAACCCAAAATATTGGAGGCTGACAAACACCATTCATTTTCTCCTCTGTCTAGAGCAACAGCTATCTATACCTGCCTGGAAAATTCCACTGAGGCTAACACCCTGTTTGCTTCTCTCACATCAGAAGTTGCTCTTACATCTTTTTCAGGTCTTTCAATATCCTTTATTTGGTGTCCCCCACAAGGTCAGGACTATATTAATCCAGTAGAGTGTGGAAAAAAATTTTGCGTTTTATATATATACTTTTTGTTTCTTCATCCTATGGTAACTTTATTTTCTTTTTACTTTTTTAATGTTTATTTATTTTTGAGAGACAGAGTATGAGTCGGGGAGGGGCAGAGAGAGAAAGAGAAACAGAATCTGAAGCCCAGACTCCAGGCTCCAAGCCATCAGCACAGAGCCCGATGTGGGGCTCGAACCCACTGATGGCGAGATCATGACCTGAGCTGAAGTCAGACACTTAACTGACTGAGCCACCCAGATGCCCCTATTTTACAACAAACAAAACACATTAGGACAGCAATATGTAGACATCATTTGTAAGTAAAATAAATAACCATAAATGAGAAGTGTGGGGTCAAAATGGTTTTATGGATGAGGAGAGCAGTCAAAAGTCACCTCTGGGCAAGCCCGGAAAACCACAGCACCCACGTGGAACCATCTCTCATGTACTGTCAACAAGCAGCATGAGGTCTGACTGTGTGCACCCTGCCCCTCATCAAACTGCCCTGAAATAGACTTCACATCTGAAAAGAATTCAAGGCCACTGGACTCTGTAAAGACACAGAGTCATCTGTGCTATAGCCTTGCTCATCTCATATTCAGAAATCTTAAGGGATAAGCAAGATAAATCACTGAATAGGCCCAGAGTGATTCTAGCCCCCTAAAACGGGTAAACTCCTGAAAACAAACAGAAAATGCCAAACTCACCTGGAAATTTGATTCACTACATGCACAGATCCACAATTTAGCCTTCCCCTTTCCCCAAATTAAGGTACGAGTTAGCACTACCTTTTCTTTTTAACTTTTTGAACTTTTTTTTGTTATAAAATAATACATAGCTACCACAGAAAAATTAAGATAAAAATATAAGAAGTCACCTGAAATAGTGTTTTACTCCAGAGTCAAGAATCTTAAAAAAAAAAAAAAGCCTGCTGCTGACATCCTCATAATCATTACTATCCTTGCTTCCTGGCTTCAGCTAACCGGTGGCTTGGGGGGAAGAGGCCTGGGCTCTGTGGGGATGCAGGACCCTGAGGGTGGGAGCGCACTTGTCCCTGACCCCAGCAGGCATTCAGTAGGTGCCAATTAAATGAAGCACATTGCTGCTCCCTGAGACAAAGCCAATATCTCTTTTTAAAAATATAATAGTGAAGAAACTGGAAACAGCAAAATCGGACAAGTCAAATTAACCTGTCTAGGATTCCCTTTGCTCATTTATTTCTTTAACACGTACGCTGAGTGGCCCCAGCTCTAGGCCAGGCCCCATGGCAGGCACAAGGAACACAAAAATGAATCCAGCAACGGTCCTTTGGGACATGACGGCTCAAGTACAGGGTGTGATAACAACATAAGCCATGCTTGGCAGGCCGGCAGAGCTCAGGGGCAGAGCTCCAGGGCAGGTATCCAATAGCCAGGGAAGCCTTCCTGGAGGAGGTGATTGCTGGGCTGGTTGAGTAGACATGTTAGTGATTTCTTCTCACAAGGAAAGTGACAAAGGGAAATCATTAAGAGACTTCAGTAGTACCTGCGATGTGTTAATTCCTTAAAAAGAAAGCCAGATATTAATGGTTGTTCATGGAGGATGGTGGGACATGGGTTTTGTTTTTTTTTTTGTACAGTTGTTAAACTTAATTTCTTGGGGGTGGGGTGCAGGGAATGGGAGGTAAGTGGAACTTAGCCTACTAATGGGGAAAGGCAGTTTGAGCAAAGGTACAGGCAGAAGGACCCAGGAGGTTCTTCAAGATGGTGATGGTCATGTCTGCCTTCCTGCCTCGTGAGGGCGTTAGACAAATCAGGTGAAAAAGGTAATATGAAAACACTTTGTAAAACATACAGTTGTGTTCTGGGGGCTTGTTTTAACTCTAATACAAGATTTATTTTTGCTTTACTTTTATTTATATTATCATATAATTAATATAAGTTAAAGATTTCATGCAGGCCAATTTACTTTCCACCATCAGTAATGGAGATGCCGGAGATATTAATCTGCCATAGAATGTCCTAATTAGGCAGAACTGAAAGGGACAGGCACTGTCACATGGTGGTAAACTTTGGGGGACCAATAAGGCACGAGACATCAAATTCCACATCAAAGAATAACCCCTGAAGAGCATATTTCTATGTCAGTCATCTCACAAAAGACCCTGGTGACTTACAACAATGACAAAATCTCTCTGAATACTGAAAGTATTTCCGCTTCCCTTCATCTTTACATTCATTACTCTATCAGCTATTAATGGAAAATTGATTTCGTTATTTTTGCTGCTCACTCTATCTTATCTGTGGAGAAGTCAAAGGGAATCCCTATGGATACAGATGGAGGGAACCATTCTTTACACATTTCTGTATGTGATTTGGAAGGTCTAATAAAATGGACAAATCACAAGAAAAAGAAATTTGTGTCCTGCAGAGTAAAACTCAGTACCTGGAAATTTCACTGCAGGAAGTTGAAATTGACAGACAGAAACTAGACCAGTTTCATAATATCACTTCACAAACTCACAGGGAAAAACTGTTCTGAAAGTCGAGCTTTTTTCCTCACAAATATCATAAAATGACAGAACTGAAGGGGCATTCAAAGGTCATATTCCCCAGCCTCCTGCCTCGGGCAAAGGAGCATTCTGCCCAATGAGATAAATGACCCTGTGGGTGGTTTTGTTTTGCTTTGTGTTTTTTAAATACCCAAAGATATTTCAGTTTCTCTTAGTTACTTGATCAGTATCCAATCAGCCTTTCAGTCGTGGAAATTTGGACTCCTTATAGTTTAGACACATTTCCTTTTGTTCAGTTCTCTGAAAAGAATGAATTGGTGATTATAAGTAATATCATTTGATATACTTGAAAAGAGTTACTGCCTTCTATTTCCAGAGATATAGTAAACTATATACTCTAACCACACTATTTGCTATAAACAACTAAAAATGCCTAATGAAGTCTAAAATCTGTCTTTTAGCCTACATCCTTGAGCTGACAGAAAAAAATAAATGAAAAGAAACTTAGATGGTAAAATCCAGGTAAAAGCCAGTCTAAGAATGAATAGCAGAACCACAAAGCTGCCTCTCATCTGGAGTCATTCACCAAACCAGATGAACTTGAGCACACTCCATTCCACGACCAGTTACAATCCCCAAAGGCCATAGTCTCAATAAGGATAAACCAAAAATACATCCTCCGCTCTCCAGGAGATCACAAGGAAGATCATGTCTCAAATCTTGAAGAAAAAAATGAAAAAAATCTTCTCTCTGAATCTTCCACCACAATGAAAACCCATCCGATGAGCATGTATTTAAAAATTTTACTATCTAGAATTCTGGAAAACCAAGACCTTCATTTTAAAGGGACCCCAGGCTGGCCATGCCGCCCCAGCATCCAGCTAAAGCAGATATGAATCATCTCTGAATATGTAAAGGTTTTTTCTTTATGGTCATACTGTTTCTCCAAAAACGAATCTGTCAGTACTCTGCCCTGGTTGGATGTACATGTGTGTGGGGTGTGGGGAGAGGAGGTTAGGATGAGATTCCTGACATCCAGTATTTCGGTAGCAGAGTAGGGAAAGGGGGACTAGGGGTCAGTTATAGACATTTACTTCATCCCCTCAATTTAATTCTCCACTCTATCTCTACCCTTTACTGTGCCTCGTTGTTGCTAAATCCTAATGCTTTCTGATTTCATTTGCTCACAATGTAAACCACCTATGGGGGTAGCCAACTGATGCATGGGGTTCAACCAGGTCATATACAGACTTTGTGCCAATCTCCTATTTTCAGCCCAGTGCCTCGCCATTGGCCTGCCATCCACATCACCTAGATCCTGAACGTGGCCCTGCTCTCTAGGTTCTGTGAAGTGGATCAGCTAATGGTCTCCCTATGGAGGAGGCCCTTGGAATTGTCCTTTCCTCTGGCCTGCTCAGTCAGTGGCCACACTAAGCTTCCAGAAATGTTATTTTATATACTGGTGTCTCCACTCACCTTCTCTTTGTGCTTGTGGGTTTATTCATTCTTATTCCTTTGCTGCCATTTTAATTGGATTTGGGGAGGGAAAAGAGCTAGACATTCTGCCATGATTACCCAGAAAAGGTCAAGTTGAACCTTGAATAGCTTGGGTGATAATGTGGGCCAATCATCGTGTTCAGACCATCTCTCGGGCTACCCTTAGCCTTCAATTTCCTACTTAAATATCTGGCTCCTCCCTGAAAATGCAGACCTTGTGAATCACCTTTGTTAAATTGCCAGGACCTACAACAATAGATATTTATTTAAAACATTAAATTCAGATGGTTGAATTCTTGATCATCTACAACAAAATCACGTTGAACATTAATTTATTAAGTACCTTGTATGTGCCAAGGCCTGGCTTACACAACTTACAGATATTATTTCATTCATTTTAATCCTCATGACAGTGCTATGATGGAGGTATCATTAGTCATTTTCACAGATGATAAAACTGTGGCTCAGTTGAGCTAAGTGGTTTGGTTACAGGCACACAACTACTTGAAATGTGACCCACTATACACATCTGAATCTCCCTCAAGCCAAGGACCTTGCTTGTTCCTCTCAACCACACTACACCCTGCCAAAATCTAACATCATGAGAATGGAAGCAGCGGCTAGACCGCCTCACACGTAGACATGGCATGAAAGCATGTACCAGGGTGCCCGGGTGGCTCCGTCAGTTGAGCATCCAACATCAGCGAGATCAAGATATCACGGTTCATGGGTTTATGCCCCACATTGGGGTCTGTGTTGACAGGCCAGAGCCTAGAGCCTGTTTCAGATCTGTGTCTGTCTCTCTTGCTCTCCATCCCCTGCTCACACTGTCTCTCTCAAAAATGAATAAACATTTTAAAAATGTAAAACAGAAAGAAAGAAAGAAAGAAAGAAAGAAAGAAAGAAAGAAAGAAAGAAAGAAAGAAAGAAAGGAAGGAAGGAAGGAAGGAAGGAAGGAAGGAAGGAAGGAAGGAAGGAAGGAAGGAAGGAAAGAAAGAAAGAAAGAAAGAAAGAAAGAAAGAAAGAAAGAAAGAAAGAAAGAAAGAAAGAAAGAAAGAGAAAGAAAGAAAAGAAAGAAAGAAAACAGGTACCAACCAAAGATGGTATGGAAAGATGTTCTGAACCAAGGTAAAATGTTGAGCACTTATTTGGATTTGGCAATTCAGAGGTGAGCACTGCTTTTTAAATTTCACAATTAATATGTTACACACGGCAGTTCTAAAAGTACGCTCTAACAATAGAACTCCCCTATGACCCAGCAATAGCACTCCTAGGAATTTACCCAAGGGATACAGAAGTGCTGATGCATAGGGGCACATGGACCCCAATGTTCATAGCAGCACTCTCAACAATAGCCAAAACATGGAAAGAGCCTAAGTGTACATCAACTGACAAATGGATGAAGAAGATGTGGTTTATCCATACAATGGAATACTACATGCCAATGAGAAAGAATGACATCTGGCCATGTGTAGCAACATGGATGGACCTTGAGGGTGTTAATGCTGAGCAAAATAAGTCAGGCAGAGAAGGACAGATACCATATGTTTGCATGTATAGGAGGATTAGGAGGAACTTAACTGAGAACCATGGGGGAGAAGAAGAGGAAAAATAGTGGGGGAGAGGGAGGGAGGCAAACCATGAGAGACTCTTGAATGCTGAGAACAAGCTGAGGGCTGATGGGGGCGGGGGAGAGGGGAAGGGAGGTGATGGGCATTGAGGAGGGCACTTGTGGGGATGAGCACTGGGTGTTATATGGAAATCAACTTGACAATAAACTATTAAAAAATAAGTTAATTAAATTAAATTAAGAAAGTAAAAAAAATCAACTTAGAGAACAATATATAATTTTCTGAATTATATAAAAATAGAGTAGATGATGGATTTTCAAAAATTGCTATTTTTATGTTCTAAATTAGGGGTAAATATAACTTTAAGCATTATGTCTGAATTTACCAAGTTTTCTGTAATGAAAATAACTGCCTTTAAAATAAAATAAAATATAATAAAATAAAATGCTATTTTAAAAATAAATAAATAAATAAAATACACTCAAACACATTGTCTTGTTTGAAGCACTAAACAAACCGGTAAGAAATCAACTAGAAGTGAATAAGGTGCTTTTAAAGTCTTGAATAAAGAAATTTAACACAATATTTTTATTATGCAGGCATAATATATTTCAGAAGAATATCTGAGTAACTAATATGACTAAAAATAGAGAAGTCAAATGCATACTGATTAACACAGTGAATTAACTATCCCCAACTGTATGATTCAACATCATATTCCCCAGGAAAATATTTGGACTTGGAATTATCCATTGAACAACATATTTTCATTCAAAAACATATTGAAATATAAGCAGTTCCTACAACGCTTGCTTTTAGAATCATCGAATTTTGGCTTTGTTGAAATTACTTCTCCCATGGCTTCAATTTCTTCTGCATACACAATTTGATACCCAAATTGTGAAACAAAAACAGAATTTTTCTCATGGCAAAGGATGCCATGCAATTAGATTCAACATATTTTGAAACCTGACTATAGACGAAGGTCTGTGCTA
This sequence comes from Crocuta crocuta, assembly GCF_008692635.1. Taxonomy (NCBI): domain Eukaryota; kingdom Metazoa; phylum Chordata; class Mammalia; order Carnivora; family Hyaenidae; genus Crocuta; species Crocuta crocuta. The sequence goes on from NW_027528624.1 coordinate 2,449,795, forward strand.
AGCATTCTAGCATATTTAAAGCTGAACAAGGCATGTTTCCAAACATCAAGGGAGGAAACAAATACATTCAGCATAATATAAGGCAGACGTGGGCAGCACTGCACTGGAAATAGAGACATATGCTATGGACATCCAGGGAAGAGAGAGGTACCAGAACCAGGCAGATGAGGGGATCCATGAGCTGGCCTTAGAAGCCTCAGGAATCCCAGCAGGCAGAAGTGGCAGTAAAAGGCTTTCTAGGGGAGGGGCCATGGTAAGCAGACTCCTTAATGGGAAGGAGGAAGCAAGTAACACCTAACACAGGCGTTATCAGACTCCTTAAGTGGCTGGGAACAGGTATTAGTGTCCGAGGGCTGCCATAACAAATTATCCCAAACTTGGCAGCTTAAAACAACAGGAATTTATTTTCTCAAAGCTCAAGAAGCTAAACATCCAAAATCAAGGTGCTAGAGGGTCAGTTCCCTCTGGAGGCTCTGCAAGAGAACTCTCTCCTGCCCCTCTCCTGGGTCTGCTGGCTGCAGAGACCAAGCGTTCCTTGGCATCCAGTCCGGCCTCCACCTCCATCTCAAATGGTTCTCATCTCTCCCTTTCTCTTCTCTTCTCTTCCCTCTCCTCTCTTCTCTTCTCTCTCTTCTCAGGACTTATCATTGGATTTAGGACCTTCCCTAATCCAGAATTATCTCATCTCCAGATCCTTACCTCTGCAAAGATTCTTATTCCAATAAGTTACATTCTGAAGTTCATGGTGGACATATTTTGGGGGGAGGGGAACACAATTCAAACCTTTATAGGGCATCCCTCACATAAATATATAATTTTAAAAGTAAATTGTCCTTGAACTTCTATTTGATTATGAATTGTATCCAAAAATATCCAAGCAATGAATTCTTAAAGACAATTTGATTACCATTTTCCTGAGTTTAATTTTTAACTAGTGAGCAGGGTTTTCACATTATGGCCAGGTCCAGGTGACTGATGGCTAAGGGAGATTTTCCCAAAACCCCCTCCCACCACATGTCTAAAAGAACCAGTCACATAATATTACTGGATCCATGGCTGTCCCAGAAATTGGCCATGAGTAATGCAACCCTGTGCAACCCCTCACCTCCTATACCAAGAGGGGAACTGATCTCCATATTTGAAAAATGCCCCACAAAATACCAAGCAAGCCACATGAATCAAAAGTATTGTAAGAATTAGGGAAGAAAATATAGCCTATACTAATCCAAAATTTGCTTTATGCACAGGAAGCATTTAGAAGCTGAACCCTAAGAATGGATTTTGTAGGGCATTTCATAATTGCCTTAATTATGGAAAACACTTTTTATTGGATTAGAGGTGCAATTTGATGCTCTTTGGGTGCTGGCTACAGAACTCAGTAATTGTATAAAATGATGGACAGGCTTTCAGGCTCCTGCACTTGTTTTTTGACTCTGTGATTTAAGTGTGAAATTGATCTGAAGTCTGTGCGGGTCCTCTATCAAGTATGCTCAAATGTAAGCAGTGCAGTTCCGTTTGCACTAATTCAGTACAAAATATCCTTTTGGTGTGTAAAACTCAAATGCATCTCTTAGAGAGTCCAATTTATGTCATGCTATAATCATAGCAGTTCTAAACTAATTTAACACCCTGAAAAAGTTAATTAACATCATTAAAAAGTGCATCCAGTCAAGTATAACATGTGACCCAAATAAATAATTGAATGAACTTTCCTACTTCAGGGGTGACATGTTCCAAGGCTGTCCTCTTTCATCAGACCTGGTCAACAATTGTTTGAAACATATGACACCGACCACATTAGACGATTTTCATGAAGGTGTAAACCTACGTGGCAACCTAATAAACAACTTAAGTTTCATGGCTGACATTGATTTATACATCTTCTAAAGAGATGGTGCATGAAATGATCAGAACAGTCAATAATGCAAGCAAAATGTATGGGCTTGAGATAAGAGAGCAGAAAACAAAATCAATGCCTTCCAGCTATTAACAGCATGCAGCAGAGTTCATAATAGATGGCATTAAACTTGAACAAGTTGCATCCTTCAAATACCTCAGAGAAACTGTCACTCCAACAGTAATTGCAAGAATAGCATTCACACAAATGAGTATATATGGCTTTAGTTGGTCACTGAAGGCATTTTACCAACTAAAAGCTACTTACATGAGCTGTTCAGGGTGTGTTCTTATTGCAAAAATTCTAAAGAAGGTCACTAAGCATACTAACAAGTATCATTAGGTGCATAAAATCTAGGTAATGAAGAAAATCAATACATCGCTATAAACCTTCATACACAAAATAGATGCACCAAAGGGCAAAGCAATCAGCTACAAATGGATGATTTTTTCCCCTTTAAAGAACTGAAATCGAGTGGAATGAAATATTGTCATCTTGTAATCAACACAGTCATTTTTAAGCCCTACAGGTCAGAGAAGTTTCTGTGCCATAAACATGAAAGGGGGTCTAAGTATAAAGTATTTGGTAGAGCCAAGTTCCTGAGCGCACTGGCTTGGAGATCAGATTGACCTGTGTTTGATTCACACCTTTACCACTTATTAGCTTTTTTCATTTCACCTCTCTGGGCCTCTGTTTATTCATCTGTAAAATGAGATTAATTATAAGTACCTAGCAGTCTTGTTGTGAGAATATAATAACAGATGTTGTAGTAGTCTCTGAATATAGTGTTCCCATCTTTATTTTCAGGATATGTAGGACTTTGTCCATACACCGAACGTTCTAAAGACTGGTAAATTAACATAAACATTTCAAAGCAACATCAGTCTTTCATAATCTCCATTTATTACAAAAGTGATAATGTTCAGATTCATAGCAGCCAACTCAAAGAAGCGAATGGTCAGACTGCTCTGTAGCAATTTAAATACATCCTGGAGAATGGCGCACTAACACTGACACTCATGCACAGGTTAAGTTTCTCACTTCCTCTTCTTTATACATTATCCAGGTGAAGGAGGATTCAGATAATCCTAGCTCACGTTTTCCATTTAACCTTGAAATGATTTCAAGTACCAGAGGATCTTTTCAAATCCCGGGTCAGCCACCCACAGCTCCTCATCTCAGGAGCACATTCTATTATCCACTGGTATTGCCGCAACTTCAAACATGGGTGTACCATTTTAAATTTCTACTGCTTCTTTGGTTGTTGTTGCTGCTGCCGCTGCTGTTTGTTGTTGCTTTTTAGGCGCTGTGCATTTGTGAAGACTCACATGGTACACATATTCTTTTACCACTTGTATTGAGAAATAATTGACACACCTCACTCTATAATTTAAGGGGCACTGCACGATGATTTGATTTACATCGATTGTGAAATGATTACCACAATAGGTGCAGCTAACATCCATGATCTCATATAGATACAATAAAAAGAAAAGGAAGAAGAAGAAAAAGAATTTTCTCCTTGTGATCAGAACTCTTAGGACTTACTCTCTCATAAGTTTTCCTACATGTCATACAACAGTGTAACCTACTCATCATGGTATACATTACATCCCTAAGACTTATTTATAACTGCAGGTTTGTACCTTTTGACCACCTGCCTCCAATTGCTACTTCCTCCACCCTCTACCTCTGATAACCACAGGACGGATCTCTTTCTCTATGAGCTTGGCTTTGAGGGGGGATGGATTATTTGTTTTGGGTTTGGTTTGGATTTAGGTTCCACATATAAGTGAGATCTTACAGTATTTGTCTTTCTTTGACTTATTTCACTTAGCATAACATGCCTTCAAGGCCCATACATGTCATAAATGGTAGAATTTCCTTATTTATGGATGCAGAATATTTCATCTTATTTATGTATACATATACATATATACACACACACACATATATATACCACAATTTCTTTATACATTCAGCTATTATTGGACACTTATATTGTTTCCACGTCTTGTCCATTGTAAATAATGCTGTCATTAACATGAGGGTGCAGATATCTTTTCAAGTTAGTGTTTTCATTTCCTTCAGATAAATACCCAGAAGTGGAATTTCTGGATCATTTGGTAGTTCTATTTTTAATGTTTTGAGGACCCTCCATACTTTTTCCATAGTAGCATATGTCATCTCATCTCCTTGACGATGGCCATTTTAACAGGCATGAGGTGAACAGGACTGAGGAGCTCACGGCCCTGGCCCTGTGCTGTTATTTATGTTTTTAATTTGCATTTCCCTGATGACTAGTTGAGCATCTTTTAATGTATTTATTGACCTTTTGTATATCTTCTTTGGAAAAATGTCTGGTCAGGCCCTTTGTCCGTTTTTTAATTGAGTTATTTGGAGTTTTGCTATTGAGTTGCATAAGTTCTTTACATATTTTTTATATTAACCCCTTGTTAGATATACGGTTTGCAAATATTTTTCCCATTCCATAGGTTGTCTTTTCACTTTGTTGATGGTTTCTTTGGCAGTACAGAAGCTTTTTAGATTAGTGTCGTCCCACTTGCTTATTTTGTATTTTGTTGCCTGTGCTTTAGGTGTTATAACCAAGAAATCATTACAAAGACCCATGTGAGGGAGCTTTGTTCCTATGTTTTCTTCCAGGACTTTCATGGTTTCAGGTCTTACATTTAAGTCTTTAATCTGAGTTAATTTTTGTGAGTGGTGTAAGATAGGAGTCAAGTTTCATACTTTTGAATATGAATATCCAATTATCCCAGCACCATTTATTGAAGAGGCTGTCTTTTCTCCATTGAGTATTCTTGGCTCTCTTGTCAAATGATAGTTTACCACATATGCTTGGGTTTATTTCTGGGCTCTGAATTTCTGTTCCATCAGTCTATTTGTCTGTATTTATGCTAGTGCTGTACTGTTTTGATGACTATTGCTTTATAGTATAGCTTGAAATTAGGAAGCGTGAGGCCTCTGGATTTGTTCTTCTTTCTCAGGATTTATTTTTTGGCTATTTGGGATAATTGTGCTTCCATATAAGTTTTAATATTGTTTTCCACTTCTGTAAAAAAGTGTCATTGGAATTTTAATAGAGATTGCATTGAATCTATAGATGGCTTTTGATAATATTGACATTTCAACAATGTTAATTCTTCTAATCCATGAACATGGGATACCTTTCCATTTACTTGTGTCTTCAATTTCTTTCATCAAGGTCTTGTGATTTTCAGAGTAAAGCTCTTTTACTTCCTTGGTTAAATTTATTCCTTAAGTAATTTATTGTTTTTGATGCTATTGTAAATGGGATAGATATCTTTATTTCTTTTTCAAAAAACGTTCTTGCTACTGTATAGAACTACTACTGATTTTATATGTTGACTTTTATATATTGTATCCTGCAACTTTACTGAATTCATTGATAAGATCTAAAAGTTTTTGGTTGAGTCTTCAGGATTTTCTATATATAAAATTATATCATCTGCAAATAGAGACAATTTTACTTCTTTCTTTCCATCTCTGACATTTTTTGTTTCTTTTTCTGGCCTGATTACTCTAGCTAGGACTTCCAGTACCATGGTGAAAAGGAGTAGCGAGAGTGGTCATCTTTGTCTTGCTCCTGATCTTAGAGGAAAAGCTTTCAACCTTTCACCACTGAGTATGATGTTAGCTAGGGGCTTGTCATATCTGGCCTTTACTATGTTGAGATATGTACCTTCTTTGTTAAGAGTTTGTATCAGAAATGGATGTTGAATTTTGTCAAATGCTTCTCTGTATCTATTGAGATGATCATATGATTATTTTTTTAGTCTATTAATTTGATGTATTGCGTTGATTCATTTGCAAATGTTGAAGCATCCTTGCATCCCAGTTATAAATCCCATTTGATCATGATGAATGATCCTTTAAATATACTACTGAATTTATTTTGCACTACATTATTGAGAATTTTTGCATCTATATTCATCAAAGATATGCCCTGTAGTTTTCTAGTAGGTCTTTTTTGGTTATGGTATCAAGATAATGCTGGTCTCATAAAATGAGTTTGGGGGTGTTCCCTACTCTGACTTTTTTAGAAGAGTTTGCAAAGGATTGGTGTTAATTACATGGCACATTTCTAATGGCAAATGGTAATTCTTCATCGCACAGTTGTATAAATTATCACCTTTTTTCCCTTCATTTGTGCCATGAACAACTGTTGAACTATGTAAACATTTTGCTGAAATACTATATACAAAAAATTATTATATGTTAGGAATGTAAATGACTGTCTCAGGACATCGGGGCTGAAATATTGGCTCTGGGTAGGAAAGTGCTCATGGCCCTGGCCCTGTGCTGTTATTTAGTAATGGAAATAAAAACACAGACTCTCCATTAACCAGAAAGGTGATGCTGCAGCAATCAAAGGCTGAAAAGCACAGCTGTTGCTGGGCCAGAGTCCCCAACACAGAAACTTCCTATTGAAGCTAATATATTTTCATTGAGCTCCACAAAGAACCATCAGTGGCTTTTTAAACCTGACTTTGTGCTTCATTTGGTGCAGCCCAGTGCAAGAAGCTGTAGAGGGATAGCCCTGGAGAGTAAATTATTTTCTACCACCCCACTAGATAAAGGTTACATAAAGATGCTGATTTTCCATTCCTGTTTTCTCAGCACCCATGGGTTTAAATGACAAACCTGGCGTGGAGCACTTAGTGATTGGGTGACAAAATACTCATGTTGAGAAAGCAACAGTCGATGAAATGTCCCAAAATAATAATACCACTAAAAATAGAAAACTGAAATTGTAAGTTTGATCATCTGGGTAACTGGTTGAAAAAAAAAGTTTGTTAGAAAAGAAAGGTTTGTGTGTTGGGAGGAGGGGGATATGTTTACTAATCCCAGCTCTCTCTCTCTCTTAAACACAATCATGTATAAGAGGAAAAAAATGGGGACATCTGGGTGGCTCAGTCGGTTAATTGTCCGACTTCTACTCAGGTCATGATCTCGCGGTTTGTGGGTTTGAGCCCCGTATCGGGCTTTGTGCTGACAGCTAGCTCAGACCTTGGAGCCTGCTTCAGATTCTGTGTCTCCCTCTTTCTCTGACCCTCCCCTGCTCACGCTGTCTCTCTCTCTCTCTCAGAAATAAATACAAAACATTAAAAAATTTTTAAAAAAGAGGAAAAAAATGATACAAGTAGACCTATTGGTATTCAAAGACAGAAAGGGACAGTACAGAAAGGGACCTATGGAACAGGTTTTCAGATCTCTACTAATTACTTTCTCTGTTCAGAGCAGCTGGGGCCTCTGAGGGGCTGGTATTGTTCCTTGCCTCCAAAGACTTTACGATCCCATTGGGAAAGCAATGATAACAAATACTCGATGACAGAACAATGGGAGGGGATAATTTTGCCCTGTTAAAGCAGATGATATTAACTTAAATTCTGTAGGGTTTCAGAGAAAGGTGAGGCTGGTGGCAGAAACAGCAGGGCCACCTAACCAGACGGTTGCATTTGTCAGTGTGCTTATTTCTCGGCTTCAATGCCATCCCTGTGCCTTTGACTCTATTGGTCCCCAACCGTGGATGCCCCCATCCCCTTCTTAGGACCCCCATCATGGAGTGTTTGAAGTTTCTCCTTCTTACTGGAGCTGTGCTTGATCACTGCTACCCACAGGTGCTCTGGGACATGCAGACCCCACCCCCCCACACACTCCTCCACAAAACATCTTTCCATGACTATATACACCTATGAAGCATCTGTGCCTAGTTGATACTGAGGGGGACAAAAAGCAATTCAGGATCTTTCATGTACTGTTTATAATAATAGAAAGTATTTTGCCCTCTTTTGTACAAACTATGTAACCTATTCAATGTCCTTCTAATAATTTCACTTAAAGAAGGCATCATAGGTGTGGATAAGGTCTTAGATGCAAGCATATTCTTTGAAGCATTGTTTATAACAGTGAAAATTTGAAAATATTCTGAGTATCTAATAATAGATAATGCATGTAATAGAATATAAGGCAACCAACAAATATAGTGGAGCAAATGAATATTTATGAGCACAGAAATATGTTTATAATATATTAAGTGGGAAAACCACAGGCTACTATAAGTAGATACAATGTGATCCTATAATTCATACATATAAAATTATATATATATGTATATATATATGTTTATATGCATTAAAAAATGTCTACCATTGGATGAAGTACATTCATGTCTTTATTTTATTGCTTTGGTATTTTTCTGATTTTTCTTTGATAAATAAAGCAACCCCAAAGATGGTTATAATGACTATTCCCACAAAACATTGTCCTTTTTATTATGAACTACTTTATGCCTACAAATGAGCTTTTGGAAGTGTATAATAAATACCTAAGTATCTACCACCAAACTTGCACAATTCTCTTTTTAGGCAACTTTGCTTTCAGCCAAGGGGTATAAGAAATGAACAAAAGTAGGTCAGAATGCTGAAATGCTATGTGGATTTACCCTCCAATAATGAGAGGTTTCATTCTGACCCTTTTAAACTCAGTTTTTAACTGCCCAGACTATCTCTAAAAAACACCCTTTCTCCCAGCCTCTGCACCAGTAATAGTAACATATAATGCAGTACAAAGAACCATGATTTTTCCCTATTCAGGGAGCTGCTATCATCTGCTGTGGTAAGCTGGCTGTGGAGCCTGGGCCCGAGCCCACACACAACTCACCTCCTGATTTACTTAAATCTTTTTGCTTCTATCAACCACAGGGAATGGGGACACTTACAGGTAACAACTGACAATTTGAACAGAAAATATAGAGAAAGGCTGTGTAAAGCAAGTGGCTCAGATTATAGCTGTTGACTTCTAATATTATTTGATAGATGAGGCCGCTACAATTATCTACTGCTCATGGGTTCCATTACTGGAACATGAAGCACACAAAATAAGGGCAATTTCCCAAACAATATATGGGCCCACTTAACTTTGTCAAGAGCCATTTCAGCAAGTGAAGTCCTCCTTGTAAAAGACACAAAGATAATGTGCTGGGAACTTGACACAGGCATTTAGTTCATACCACATTAACTGCCTTTTGTTATTTCTGCTATGCACTAGTTAAGGCCAAATTGGATATTATTTTTAACTAAGCGTTTGTTTTAAAATGCAATCATGGAATCTACCATTTTTCCTCTAAAATAAAGGGAAATAAGACTCTAAGAAAAAATTGAAAACCTCTAAACAAAAGAGTGAAGAAAGTTTCCATCTTAATGTTTCATGAATCTTCCTCCCAACTAGCTACCCTAAAATTGTCAGAACAGTTTTCATTCTTAAAAAAAAAAATTATTCTGTGGTTTAACCTTAAGTTACTATTTAAAGATCAAAAAGAAACTGTCTCTAGAGAAAGAAAAAAGCAATACATTTTTGAAAGACAAAAAATAAAGTACCTGAGCAGTGAACTGAATTATTACATCCGTGTTAACTATTAATTTGTTTTGCATCTTGCACTTGGATTGAGCCATTGGGTGGAATGAGTTTTGGAGATGTTAGAGCTGCATCAGGAATTACGCTTGTCCTCTACCCCCACCTTCTTCTCCACCTTGTAGGGTGGAAAGAGGAAGGAGGAGACTGAGAAAGATAAGAAAAACACAGGATAATTCCTGGCTGATGACCTTGTAATGGGAGAGAGGGGTTAACCACCCGAAGTTCACCTACAGTGGTTTACCTTTATCTCTTAGATAGAACCCATGTGCATGAACTTATATAGTGCCTTATTTTCTAAATTAAAATCCCTCTGATTTTTTTCCTCTTTATTCCTGTTGCTTTTATGTATTTCCAAACCAAAATATGGGAAAGTCTATGAGACACACAGGCTATTGGACTCCTTTTCTTCCTTTTCCTATCCTTTTTTACCCCACTTTTCAAGTGATACACAGTTGACCAGTTGACCTATCTACTGGCAGGGCTGGGTCTTCCCCTTGACCAAACACTACAGATGAATTCTCCTGGGTACTTAGCCAAGAGATGTCCAAGTCCCCTAAAATCTGGGTCACTGTGAGCAACCATAAGTGGAGCTGGTCAAAAGCATGCTCCTCTTCAATAATACTCAAGAGAGATGGTTAAGTCTGTACAGTTTAATTATAACATTCAGGATTTTTTTTTATTATTCTTTCTCAGCTCCTAGATTCTTTTAAGTCTCTTTTTAAAAGGCCTCTACACAAAAGGTAACTTCATCCTGGAGAAAAAGAAACTCAGACTTGGCCATACCACTTCCACTTGGGCATTGATTAGATGTCTTTTTTTTTTTTTTAACAAATTCAAAAAGAAAAGGGACACGATTTAAAACTAAAATAGAACCAGGCACATTGTACAAAGGATTATTTCAAGTAATTCTCCTTGAAACTATAACAAAGGAATGTTTCCTGGGGATTAAATGGACTGTCAGGTAATCAGAAAAGTTCTTTTAGGTTTTTCCTCAGGAAGAAAAAGAGCACTTTGGATGGATTTTGTTCCTGGCATTTTGTGACACTTTACAGCTTATTCCCTGGTGTCACACCGATTTATTTTATTATTCATGAGCTCCGTGAAGGAAGGAATGATCTTAGAGGTCCCCAGCTGGACCACACTAATAGATCCTTTTCCTATCCTCCATATTCTGTTACTTTAATATGGATAAGATTGTTTTATTAATGAGAACAAATGGGTTTCCTGAATATCAGCCTCTCCTTTGGTCACTCTGGAACCTGATATACCTGATTAATTGATTTCCAACTTTTTGAGTACCCACACTATTTTTGACACTGTACTTTTAAGAAATTAGGACCTAAATGAACAAAAGCTGTACCTCCAGGAAGTTACATTCTAATGAAATAAGACTGACCTCCATTACTAATTGATGACACTACAGTCAACTATCAATTATTTATGTAAAGATTATCCATGACACACTTTGTAGAGCATTCATTGTGAATTTCTAAATCCTAGGCTTTCCTACTTTTCAACCACACAGACTTAGAGGATGTAGTATGAAATACCTCACTACACTATAGATTTAGCCACAGAAAGAAGCAAGCCAACTGTCCCCAACTGCCTATGGATCTTAATCTTCATTCAATAAGTAGGCATGGAGTACTTTTGAAAAGGTACTATGTCAGACACCACAAAGAAATATGAATTAAGTCTGAAAAGGGTGTACCAGATGCTCCCAGATAGCAGTGGCTAATTCTACTGGTAAAAAGAAACAGAAAAGAACATACTGGGAAGATGACACTTGACTTAAGTAATGGAAATTTAGTGGGGGTTGAGGGGTGGACAAAATGAGAAGACTTTCTAAGCAGAGTCTGAGCAGAGGCATAGAACTGTTAAATAATGTGACACACTGTGGAATTTTCATCTTTAGTGTGACCCTGGGGTTAGCAAGTGGAAGGAGGTAATGCAGTGGCTAACATGAGATAGAACTGAAAAGATAAGCAGAGAAGGGGCCTCCATGGGACTTATTGCTTTGGGTTCTAAAGGGACAAGAATTTAAGCATGACCTCTCTGCACTCAGTGTATGGCTCAGGTAACAAAGTAGTTGGGTGCAAGACTGGGAACACTGGAGGAGAAACATTTTCAAGGAAAAATAATGGGTTTAATTTGGGACATTTTCCTCACTATTGTATTGAGAGTTGTGAATGGGTTATAACTCTTCGTATCAATACCTCGCTTCCACAATCGACTGCTATTGGGCTAATTAGTCAACTAAAAACAAGAGGTTACTCTCTTACACACCTCCATTATATAACATACATCTCTATAATCTGTGAGGTTTCTCACAGAAGTGTATACTAATTCAGAGGCAGGGAGATTTTCTGGATTTTTCCAGAAATCAAGAATTGGCTATTTATATTGCTCAATCTAATTTTGTTTTTTACAGTTTAGTGTAGATACTGATGCTTCCTCTGCTTTTTTTTTTTTGGACATGTGAACAATACACAGACTATGTTGGAGATAATTTCTCAGGTCCAAAGGAAACAGCATCACAATTAGTCTTAAAGTTAGCCTACATGGACCATGGAGGGAAATGGTGCCAAAATGTCTAGGAAATGTCACTAGGAAGCTAGCATATTCATTCATTCACTCATTCATTCATTCAACACATGTATTCTCAGGATTTACTACATGCCAGGCCAGTGGATGCAGGAGCTGATTAAGACCCCTGCCCTCATGGTGCTTTCATTCCAGTGGGGTGGACAGAACACCCAAAATGAAGAAAAGAAAATGGAGAAGCAGCTTAAATAGGGGGGTCAGAGAAGGATCTGCTTAATAAATGATATTGCACTGAAAGCCGAAAAATGAGGAAAAGCCATGTAGGCCAAGATTGGAAGGGAAACATTCCAGAAAAGAGAGCAGAGAAACCAAGACCAGAACTGGCCTGGTGTGTTCAATAAACTGAAAAACCACCCATATGGCTGAAGCATTGCTGGTAAAGGGACAGTGGAACAGGCTAAGGGGGAAAAGGAGGCTGAGCGGAACGCAGACAGACAGGAGCAAGAGCTTCACCTACACAGGATCAAAGCTATTTCAGAGCCTTTGAGGGACCTCAGTCATGTGACTTAAACTCTCAGAAACCTTTTATTCCCCCTGTATCTACCAAAATAGCAGCAGTAGTATTTTTATCACTTGAGAAGAATAAACTATACAATGTCTGGCACATAGGGACAACCTAATAAATGTTCATCCCTCCCCCTCCCCCTTTCCTTCTATTAATACCAATCAAGGAAGGCAATGTGGGTTGTGAATGTTAAGAAAAATGAGCCGTTTCTGGTCTAAATGTGTGAGGTTCTCTTTCCAGCAGCTCCTGATTCCTGGAGCTAACCTTCAGCTCTGCCCCCTTTCTGGGAACCCTGGGGCCAGAGGTCAATGTTGCTAAGATAGATCAGGTGATGTGATGGTGAAAAATGTTCCCATGTGAGTCTGGAGACCTTCAAATTAATTTCCTGTGTAACCCTGGCATTTGTGAGCTGAGGTCTCGCATGTTAAAAATAAAACAGTAGCTAACTCTGCAAGATAAATGCTTTTTAAAATCAACAATTACTTTGAAGTCCTTAGAGAAAGGTACTTTAAATGCAAGTTATTCTGCTTGATCATCACCTATTTCTTGCCTCCTGAGGGCTGGGGTTAGGGGGGAGGGGGCAGCAGGGAATACAGAATATTCCTGATTTGCTGACTTCCCTTCCCAGCTATCCTTGATGGCAGATTAAATCATTTCTGATATTTAAGACCTCTTTCCTCCTTGATCACCTCACCATCATCTCCTCATCTTTTCTACATTTCCAGAAGCCCTAGAGAGGTCTGGTACACCCTCTACAGTTTTAGTTTCTCCCTTAGGAAAAGAAGCACCTCCTTTTCTCCATGACCAGCACTCCTCAAGTCCATCTCTTCTGGCTACGCACAACAAACTCTCACTCAAAGACTGGACACCAGAGTTATGTGTTCCCAGGCTCTTCTGCAGCTTGCCTTTTGGCTGGGTACCCTGCTGAAAAGGAGGGTATAAAAACAATGACAGCTCACTCACTCACCATCACAACAAGGGGACCTAGTGATATACTTGCTGACTTTAAACCCTGGCTTATGGGGCACCTGGGTGGCTCAGTTGGTTAAGCGTCCAACTTCGGCTCAAGTCATGATCTCACAGTTCGTGGGTTCGAGCCCCTGTCAGGCTCTGTGCTGGCAGCTATCTCAGAGCCTGGAGCCTGCTCCAGATTCCATATCTCCCTCTCTCTCTGACCCTCCCCTGCTCACGCTGTCTCTCTCTCTCTCTCTCAGAAATAAATAAAACATTAAAAAAAATTAAACCCTGGCTTAAAAAAATAGGGGCTCATCTATATACAACCTTTGTCTCCATTCTCATGAATACTCAAGCCTTGGTCTTGCTAAATATTTGCTTAACAAAAAAGACACTTGTGGGGTTTAGGTATGCAGAATTAATTGTTCCACATACAATCTCTTCAAAACTTGTGTGTAGTGGACTGAATGGTGGCCCCAAAGAAATAGGTCTACATCCTAATCCTCAGAACCTGTGAGTATGGTCTTATTTGGAGAAAGGATCTTTGCATATGTAATTAAGATAAGAAATCATGAGATACGAGATCATCCTGCATTATCTGGGTGGGCTTTAATCCAGTGATGAATGTTCTTGTAAGAGTGAGGTAGGAGATTACACAGAAACAGAAGAAGAGGCAATGTGACAGAAACAGAGATTGGAGTGATGAGGTATCTATGAACTAAAGAGTGCTGGCAGTCACCAGAATCTAGGTGAGACTGGGAAGGGATTCTCCCCTAGACCCTCCAGGGAGAACACAGCCCTGCAAACACCTTGATTTTGCACTTCTGGCCTCCAGAACTGTGAGAAAATAAATGTCTACTATCTTAAGCCATCCAATTTCTGATAATTTGCTACAGCAACTGCAGAAAACTAATACATTAGGTTTAGAGGAAGCATCTAAGATATTGTGATTTCTTATGGGTGAAGGGCTTCATAGAAATGCTTCTCCTGTCATGGGGCACCTGGGTGACTCAGCCAGTTAAGTGTCTGACTTTGGCTCAGGTCATGATCTCACAGCTCATGAGTTTGAGCCCTCTGTCGGGCTCAATGCTGATAGCTCAGAGCCTGGAGCCTGCTTTAGATTCTGTGTCCCCCTCTGTCTCTACCCCTCCCCTGCTTGTTCTCTGTCCCTCTCTATCTCTCAAAAATAAATAAACATTAAATTTTTTGAATAAAAAATAAATAAGTAAAAAACAAAAAAGGTTTCTCCTCTGTCAGTGGACATCTAAACTCAGTCCTCAAAACCATAGACTCAATTCTCAATATTCTGACAGAGAAGCAGTAGAGCTAAGAACCTAAGGAAGGAACCATGGTCATGTGCATGTGCAAGTGCTTTATAGCTCAGTAATGGGAAGGTTGAGAAATCAGTCATTAAGGAGACCTGGGGATTAATTCATCAAATGCTAAAGTATTTTATCTTAACACCTTTCAGAGAGTTCTTTATAAAATGAGACTTAAGTGTTCCTGACAATTAGAGATTATGTAAAAACATAATCAAAGTTTTCTTAAGAAAAAAGATTGAATATGTTTAAAATAAAGATCCATTGCCATGATATGCTATGGATGTGGATACACCAGTACAGCACTTTATATGGTCAGTGATTCCCTTCTCCTCCCCCACCACCTCACTGCCCCAGTTTCTAAATTGCGTTAATTAATTGACACTGATGCCTTCCAGGATTATTGAACAACTTTCTTCCCTCCCTCCTCTCTCTCTCTCTGCGTCTCTCTCTTTCTCTCTCTCTCTCTCTCTCTCTCTCACACACACACACACACACACACACACACACACACTCCCTTCATTCTTTCTCTGATCAATTACTGGAATTCCCAGAAAACCAGTGAGGAAGAAGGAAGTACCACATGAGACAGGGCATTCTGCAGGCAAAGCCTCAACTGTCAAATAGCATAGACAAGAGTGGATACAAAAGGAGCCTTGGTAGTATATATCGGTAATTACTGCTTTTTATCTGCTAGGTTGTGTTAGTACACATAAGAACAGGAATGCAGTAGATGAGAATAATCCCCCTCGGTAGAGCAGACGTGCTCTGGACAGACCCCTGCTGGGCACCAAAGCTCAGACTGAGAGGCACAACCATCTCTTTAGCTGTGGCTCTAAAAAAGAAGATTAAATATCACACAAGAAGGCAGGGAAGAGACCAAGCACATCCAAGGCTCCTGTCTGTGGACAAAAACTGGGTCTGGACACTCTTCAGAGATGAGTAAAGAGAGGAAAGCAGCAATATGCAGGATCCACATTCAAGATACTCAGTGGAAGAGAATACTTTGAAAATGATCAACTGCAGGATCCTGAAAATTTTTAGAAAATTCTTTTTGCACCTCATAGAGTACAAATAAGGGGCGCCTGGGTCGCTCGGTCATTTAAGCATCCAACTCTTGATTTTAGCTCAGGTCATGAACTTGTAGTTAGTGGGTTCGAGGCCTGTGTCGGGCTTTGCACTGGCAGTGCGAAGCCTGCTTGGAATTCTCTCTCTCTCTCTGCCCCTCCCCTGCTCTCTCTTGCTCTCTCTCTCTCTCTCAAAATTAAATAAATAAACACTTAAAAAATTGAGTACAAATAAAATAAGCTTCTGAGACTATGAACAAAGGGAATCTTAGTGCTTAGAATATAATAAAATAAATGGAACAAAGGCAAATTGAGGCAAGAAGAGAAAACCTTTCTCTTGGAAGGGAAGACACAAGCAGAAGAGGACCATTCATTTTAAACTAAAACACTTACAGAAGAAACATGTCCCTCAATGCTTCTGAAAACAGCAATGAAAACACTGAAATCTAGTAGAACCATAAGTAGAATTTGGTTTTCTGAAGTGTTTGCTGAGTGCTTGCTGACACCCAGTACTGTGCTGAACATGAACTAGAAAGATACGAACTTTCCCAAACTTTCCAAGAAATGAAAACATAGTTTACATTTCTAAATATAAATTTCTAAAATATAAAAATCAAAGAAAGCAGCAAGGAAGCTGAAAATAACATAAAACCAAATACACTGCATATAACAATGAGTTTAAAGGCATTAAACTCTCCAATGAGTTAAAACTGGCTGGGTAAAGATCAGGAAAGACAGAGTGACAGAAGCTCAAGGGAGGAGGTAACATAAAGCAAAATGTCCTCCAAACAAAGTTAAGAATAGGCACGCACGCGCGCGCACACACACACACGCACACACATATATAAGCAGGACACCTGATGCTAATATCATGTGAAAGAATTCAAGAGGAAGACTAAGAACTTTTGAATGAATAATTCCATTTTTAACAACTCACCTTAAGCAAATTATGGGTGCAAAGAGAGAGCCGCAGTAATGATCATTGCTACCTACCTCTTTATAACAGAGAAAAACGGAAAATATTGTAAGTGACTAACAATTAATGAAATAAAATATTTCACACCCACAAAATCAAATACTATGCAGCTATTAAAATATGTTTGCAAGCATATTTGGTGACTTGAGAAAATGCTCAAGATATATTTTATAGTGAATCAAAAACAGGTTACTCATCAGCCTATATTATGTGATCTGATTTTCTTTTTCAAAAAGGAGTCTATTCATAAACACCAAAAAGCACAGTCACAGCAACTTGCATGCATACCTATTTCCTTGCTGCATTTTCTTTTTCCTGCTCTATTCCTTTTCTGTACTTTTGTCAGCAAATAATTTTAAGTTGCCATACGTCTAAATGATTCTAAACTAAATGCTGTCTTAACTCATTTTTGAGATAAACGATGTACAACATAGAAAAGTGAAAGGAAGAGGCCCCAGCTGACTCTATGTTCACTCTCCCTCACCTCCAACTTCACATTCACTTCACAGAGTGTTTTTCAACAGGATACGGGGTCGCGTCCCTCCCTTGTTTACATTCGTTCAGGGACTGCTTGCCCATGGGATACATGCTGCCAGGCCCCTCTGATCAGGCCAGGCCCACCCTTCCACCTTCCCTGCAACGCGGGCCCCATCACTCAGCAGACTCCAGCAGTCTGGGGCTCCTCCTCTGCCTCCGCGGGCTCCCAGCCTTCGAGTATGTGACTCAGAACGTCATATGCGTGCTGTTCTCTCTGCTCCCAGTGCAACGGTGGCTCATTTCTCTTACTGAGTGTCACTTCCATCTGGAGATGCTTGTTGACTTTACAGTTTAACTAGGTTCTGCCCCAGTTATCTTGTCTAAAAATGCTATTTTTCTTTATGGTAATTACCATACTTTTTAGTTATCGATCTATCTGATTATTTGGGGGAATGTTTGTTCCCCTTCCAGATTATGAGCCTCCTAGAGATGAGCCCTTGTTTTCTGATTATCAGTGGACACTCAGCATTCAGTGCAGTGCCTGGCACCTAAAAATGAGAGGAATAGAATTTATGCACTTCCTCTGTACCAAACAGGTATAACTCCTTTAACTCCAGTAACTCATTTAATCCTACAACAAAGCCTATAATGTAAGGCTACCATTATTCCCATCTCATAGGTGAGGAAACTGAGGCACACAAAGTTCAATTACTTGTCCAAGGCCTTGCAGATAATGAATGGTTGGCCTGAATCTGAAGCCAGACAATGTGACTTCCTATTCTATGCTCTTTATCATTACACGACACTGCTCCTCATAGTACATGTTCCAGAAATTTTTGTTCAATAAATCCCACTACCCTAAGAAACCATCTTCTTTCCATGCATATATGTGGGTCTGGCATTGTTCTGAGTATAAAAGGGGAACTTCATTCTCTGTACAAGCTCGACTTTCACTATTTTAATTAGTGCTATATGAGTATAAGGTTTTCATGGTGGCTTATTATTCCAGTATACAAATCTATCTGAATGTATGTAACCATTCTCATATTTACTGAGCTTTTGAAAGGTGTCTTTATTAATTTGGGCTACTATAACAGAATACCACAGACTTTTATGTATTTTTGGTAGCTTATAAACAATAGAAATGTATTTTTCATAGTTTGGGTGAGAGGGTTATGGGGACAGCCTTCTTCTGTGTTGCAGACGCCTATTTTTTCATTGTGTCCTTACATGGAAGAGAGGGAAAGAGCATTATGGGGTCTCTTTTATAGAGCACTAATCCCATTCATAAGGCCTTCACCCTCATGACCTAATCACCTCCCAAAGACTCCATCTCCTAACAACATCATACTGGGAGTTAGGAATTCAACCTATGAGTTTGGAGAGGACATAAACATTCAGTCCATAACGGAGTGTTTTTTCTCTTTCAATTTATTCTTATTTTAAATGGCTTTATAATGACATTCTTAAACATAAATCTTCTAAATGCCTTATGATAAATCTTATGGGTTTAGAGGTATATTGACTAATGCCTTCTCAAAAGGCTAGAGGGGACCTGCTTCTCCAGAGTCATGCCAAATGAGGTTATGTATTCATCTAAAATCACACTAGGGGTGTGAGTGTTCCTGAAAATACCTACGGGTAGAAGGTATTTTATAAGGGATTTGGGGTATCGCTAAACTTGGGCTCTGATCTGGATAATATTAAAATTGTTTTACATTCATTGATTAGCTGGTTGAAGGCGATGACAATGTCAGTGTTGACACAGATATTAAAGAACTGACCCTATCCCAGTTTTTGAATAGTACTAATGCTATTAATAATTATGATCATAATCTTAGGGAAGGGTCATTAACTCAGATTTAAACTGAAATTCAAGTTTAAAATTATATTCCAAAATATGATGTTATTCTTTCCTTTTCCATGTAAAAACCACCAAGCAAAATATACATTTTTACCACCTGCTGCTCCCTCAATACTATTTCCAAAAATTAAACAGTTTAAAAAAAAAAGAGTTCCCAGAATGGAGACCCCAACAGAAATACAAGTTCTGTATGCAGGCTAAACCACGCCAATAACAGTACCAGGAAGGTGTGATTAGACTAAATGACAGCACCTGCTTGCTTGTTTTTCTCCTACAATCCCATGCTTCTGCAAACAACATGTGGAATGCTCCTTGATTACGGTTAAGAAACTGTACCTTTTTATTGCATTGTATTCCCAATGGACTGCAGTGAAATCTTGGAGCTGACATGATAGATAGTTCATCTCACCATTGGATTATGACACTGGAGTAAATATTAAGAAAAATGTCTAAATCAAATATATCCCATTAGAAGGGACACTATAAACCAAGAAAAAGAGCAAATTGGAGCATAGTCAATTATCACGGAGTAAAAGAATTAACCCAGAAAAGTTAAGAACTTGGCTACAACGAGTAAACATAAAAGAAACAAGAGAAATGGAAACTCATGAAAAATGCATGACCATTACAAAATGTATTACCTATTTAAACAAAACTTAGTTGCAGCATGAAACTTTACTATTCAGTTTTCAAGGATTAGTCTACAAACACTAATCAACTCATATGATGGAGAAATATTTATAATACCCATGGACCCTACATATATATATACACAACACAGGGTTTATGAACAACAAAATCTTGGTATTAACATTTCCTGAATTTGCACAAGTAATGAAAGGTTTCATTTTAAATACACATGCAAGCAGGGGAAGTTCTCTAGCACTTCTTGAATTATACCATGACCCCTCATTTTTTTAATTAGTTAATTTATCTTTTAATTTACATCCAAGTTAGTTAGCATATAGTGCAATAATGATTTCAGGAGTAGATTCCAGTGATTCATCCCCTATGTATAACACCCAGTGCTCATCCCAACAAGTGTCGTCCTTAATGTCCCTTACCCATTTAGACCATTCCCCCACCCACAACCCCTCCAGCAACCCTTAGTTTGTATTCTGTATTTAAGAGTCTCTTATGTTTTACTATGAGCTCTCATTTAACTGTGTTCTCCAAATAGCAGCAACTTGCATGTGGATTCTACAAATGGAAGGTGCCAGTGCAGCACTGGGACCTCACACCAAATCAAGATCATTTAGTGTAGAAGAAAGATCTTCTCTCTTGGTACAAAAAAGAATTATGTTCAAAAGCTATTATTATACTAAGCATGCTTTTAAAAAGTTTAATCCCTTTTAAAAATGTATATATAAATAGTTGTCAGCAGAAATTTGGGAAATTCTAAAACTGCAGCCAGAGACATTTTATTAGGTGCTAAAACTCTATGAATCACAATGGAAGTAGATCCCCTGGGTCTATAATTTAGTCATATAGGTGAAACTGTCCTAAGAAGAAGGCACAGAGAAGGGAGGGACTTGGAGGGGGGAGGGGAGCGGAGCATAATCATAATTTCCCTAAGTTCATATTTTAGGGCTTCCACGTCTGATATAGGAAAAAGGGGACAACAATTCAAACCCCTTGGAAGAACTTACTGCAAAAAGAATAAGGAAGGTATCCTTAGTCCTGTGTGAAGACAGGAATAAATAAGTAAGGGCTGTGACTTTGGCTCTAAACTATCTTGAAGGCTTTCCAGAAGCACATGGAACTCTAGAAAAGATGACACAAAAAATTGCTTTATGATGCCTGGAAGCCCTGCAGGTGAATAAATTTTAAAACTGGAATTTAACTGTAACAAGGCAAGCAGTAACTGAAGACATGTGAGATAAGTGAGTCCTCATCCTTATGTATCTGTAAGAAAGTTGCATCAGAGCTAGAAGTGGCTTTTCAGATTACATAGTTTAATGGTTTGATTATTGTAGCGACCAGAATGCTTTCCTTAGAAGAAACCTTACAAAGAAGACTATGACAAGACTAATGAAAAAGAAAAGAACAGTTCCGGCAGGAATGGAAGACCCAGAGCTCATGTGCATGGCTCCAACCAGTTCAATGACCTCCAAGTTGACTCCACAGAACACAGTTGGAAAACCACTAATCTGGTCCAACACTTTCACTCTACAACTGAAGAGAGAAAGAGAGATTGATGATTGATTGATTGATTGATTGATTGATTCAATGACATGCACACTGTCACACAAGTAGAACCAGAATTAGAAGTCAGTGCCTCAAAGTCCTGCTTTACCATTTTACCTATAATACAACTCTGCTTGCAAAGGGGTCTCTTCCTAACTTGTTCAAGATCCTATTTTTTCTTATTGTGAATATATAAATGTATCTAATTCATGTGTGTGCAGTGTTTTAAATATTTCTAAGTAGAAGTTTCTTTTGAAAAAATATCATGGATATTCATGACAAATTTTTTGAGTCTCGAACATTCCTGTAACGATATATCTCAGCACTGTGCAAAAAGATCCATCAACAAGTTGACACAGACATGAGGCTGAAGAGGAAACCGCGGGCCCCAGTGGGGCTCATCCTACAAATCCAACCTCTTTCAGTGTCCAAAATTGTCAAACTGAGTTACTGGAGAGATTCACCACTTAACGAAGGAAATAAATTAGATTTCTTTCTAAAAGTAGATGGCAACAGCAGTAGAATAATATCTTTGACATGCTGAGGGAAAAGTAACTGATGACAAAAAAATTTGTATACCTCCAAATTATCATTTAAGAGTAAAGACAACATAAAGACACTTTAAGGCATATAAAGACTAGGAATGTATCATTCAAGGAACTTGTGTTTTTAAAAAAAGGAATTTAGCAGGAAAAAAGTGAGCAAAGAACATGTGGAATTTAAAACAAATATAGAACTTTGTTAAAAAGATAATAATTCAATTAAATATTGGCTATAAAAATAGCAACTAATAACTCAAAATTATAATAACAGTGAACAACCAGTAGGTACATGTGCTAAGTAAGACTCATTGCCATTGGAATAAGGAAATCCTAAATAACTACAGACTTTGGTTTTTTTTTTTAAATGTAGTTAAATAAGAACCTTTAAGATTAAAAGTAACCTCTAAAAACTATAAATGCACTTTGCAGCTTCCAAATCATCTGAACAGAATGAAATATTAAAAACTGTGTCAATACAACAAAAGGCAGGGAAGGAAAAGGGAAAATAAAGAAAAAAGATAGTGAACAGAATGCACAAGATAATAGAACTAAGTTCCAATATACAAGTAATCATAATAATTGTAAAATTAATTAAGCTCATCAACTAAGAGGTTATCATATTGATTTTTTAATCGAGCCGTATGCTGCTTAGAAGAGGAACATCTAGAAAACAAAAAACCACACAAGATAATGAGGTGAAGGGCTAGAAAAAGATATAGCTTTTAAATACTAGATAAATAAAGTTGATGTCTGATAGTAATATCAGAAAAATATATTTAAAGTTTGAAA
Source organism: Crocuta crocuta (assembly GCF_008692635.1). Lineage (NCBI taxonomy): Eukaryota > Metazoa > Chordata > Mammalia > Carnivora > Hyaenidae > Crocuta > Crocuta crocuta. The sequence goes on from NW_027528624.1 coordinate 2,472,434, forward strand.
GGAATAAAAATAAATACAGCATGTAATAATAAAAGACAATTCAACATGAAGATAACAAACATGAAATTAGTATTTATCATAGCTTTAAAATATATAAAGCAGAAACTGGCAAAATTAAATGAAAAAACTGGTAAATTTAGAATCATAGAGGAAAGTCAGTACTAGTTACAAAACAGCAGTTTGGAGAAATAAAACTAGCTTGATCAACTAGGTATAGAGTGAACTTCACACCACAGAAAGACCGTATCATCTACCATGAGTACTTAGAACATTTACAAATATTGGCATGATACCAGGATTTTAAAGAACTTATATCATACATATCATCTTTTCTGATTGTGATAAATTAATAGAAAGCAATGATGCAAAGTAGCAAAAACATAACAAACGTATATGTTTAGATATCTTAAAGTGAATTACCAAGCAAAGCCTGAGTCAAGAAGAAACTGCTACATATCAAAACATGTGGGTGAAGCTAAATCACTCTTTAGAGACAAATTTATAGCATTAAATCCATTTACTCGAAAACTGAAATATTAAAATAAATGTTCAATTCAAGAATCTAGTATAACCGAAAAGTAAGCCTAAAGAAAGTAATAGCAAGAAAAAAAAATAAGATTGTAATAAAGAAACAGAAACAAAGCAATAGTGGAAAAGATAAATAAATCGAAAGGAGGTTCTTTTAAATAAAACTAATAAGTAGAGAGATTCAGCAGACCTGATCAAAAAAAAAAAACAAAAAGAAGGCAAAAGGTGGACAGAAATATACAATAGATGCTAAACATTGTAAAAGAATGCTATGAATATTATGTAATGAATTTGAAAACTTAAAAGAAATAAATTTTAGAAAAATATAAATTTCTAAAACTGACTTAAAACAGAACAAAAAAGATGAATAAACAAATAATTATTGGAGAAACTGAATTGGTAATCAAAAGTCCCTCAAATCAAGACACTAGAGCCAGAATATTTTACAGGCAAATTTATTCAAACTTTCAAGGAACAAAGAAACAACAATAGCTTTATCACCCAAGCAGATACTGAAAACAGAAAAAGAGAGCAAATTATCCAACATTCTTTATAAAGCTGATAAGATCAGAATGCCAAATTGAGTAAGTTAGCATAAAAAATAAGTTATAGATTAATCACTTTAATAAGCATGGGTGACCAAATCCCAAATAAAATATCAGAAAACAAATTTCAGCAGCATATAAAATAATTATTAATTTTTTAAAAATATGTCCAATTAGATTTAATTTCAAGAATTCAAAGATGGCTCAATAGCAGACAATTCATTAATTTGCTCACCATCAAAAAAACTACTAATATATCAAAGTAATTTATGATATGGAGACATGCATGGGCTCGAAGTAGAGAAGAATTTCTTACACAACATAAAAAATACAAAAACATGGGTGCCTGGGTAGCTCATCTGGTTAAGCATCCAACTTTAGCTCAAGTCATGATCTCATGGTTCATGAGTTCAAGCCTCATGTCAGGCTCTGTGCTGACAGCTCAGAGCCTGGATCCTGCTTTGGATTCTGTGTCTCCCTCTCTCTCTGCACCTCCCCCACTTGCAGTCTCTCTTTCACTCTCTCAAAAATAAAAACATAAAAAACAATTCTTTAAGAACAAAACCAAAAGAATGAATCAAAAAATTGATAGACCTGGGGCGCCTGGGTGGCTCAGTTGGTTAAGCGTCCAACTTCAGCTCAGGTCATGATCTCACGGTTCATGGCTTGGAGCCCCGCGTTGGGCTCTGTGCTGACAGCCAACTCAGAGCCTGGAGCCTGTTTCCAATTCTGTGTCTCCCTCTCTCTCTGACCCTCCCCTGCTCATGCTGTCTCTCTCTCTCTCAGAAATAAATAAAAAACATTAAAAAAATTTTTTTAAATTGATAGACCTGATTGTATTAAAATTAACACTTCTGTTCAACAAAACCATGATGTGATAAATAAAGTTAAAAGACAAGCCACAGTTTGAGAGAAAACATTTGCAACATATAACTGACAGTTGATGAGAAACTAACAAATATAAAGAACTCCTAAAAATCCATTAAGAAAACAAACAAAAAAGACAATTTAATGGGATGTTAGGAATGGAAAAAGAACAAAGAATATGAATAGGTAATTCACAGAGAAGAAAGACAAAAGGCCAATAAATGTGTATAATTATGTCAAACTCACTAGTAATCAGGGGAGATACAAAATAAAATAACATTGAGATATCATCTCACATACCTCATATTGGCAGACATTTTAGTCTGACAAAGAAAATATTGGTGAGGGTGTAGGAAAACAGGGTTCTCATAGTCTACTGATGAGAATGTAAATTCTTATCAATTTTTGAGGATATCCGCACCCATGACCCGAAATCCCGCTCTTATAGCTATGTCTTAAAATAGTAGTTTCCAAATTTTTGTTTACCTCAAAACCCCTTTATAGTCTTAGAATTATTGAAGGCCCCAAGAGCTTTTATATATGTGTTATATCTATAAATGTTCAGGAAATATAAATGAGAAATTTTTCAATATCTATTAATTCTTTAATAATATACCTATTACATGTTAAGATAAATAACATTTTTATGAAAGATAACTATATTTACCAAAACCAGAAAAAATTAGTGAGATTTCTGCAAATCTCTATAGTATCTGGCTTAAACATAGCTGGACTCTCAGATCTGCTTCCGCATGCAGTCTGTGGAATTATACTGTTTTGGTTGAAATATATGTACAAAATTTAGCCTTGCATTTAGAATAAATCATTTACCCATTCATAATTTTGCAACATCGTGGGTTGATCATTTGGAAAATACTAGTGTGCTGAGTTATACAGATCTTCCAAATGTGGTCATACTTTATTACACAACATCAAAAAGTACTGCTCTTTGTTAACATGATTACCAATCTCCTAAGAAAAAGTCTTTAACCATTAGGAAATGTTAAGCTCATTGTCACAAATTTTCCAAAACCTAATTTTTGCTTGCAAGCTAAAATTGTATTGTTGGAAACAAACATGGCCAGTTGTTTTCTTAGACGTGAAAGGACTGCTTCATTCATTTTTGAGGAAATGTCTACTAGATTCCGAATAGTTTATCTGCCCATCATTCTTTCAGATAAAAATGGTGTTCCATGAAAAAGCAGCCAGTTCAGCTGGTAGCTTAAACAACCGTAGTGCACACAAGGGCTTCCTGTACACCTCCTATTGTGCCACATGTAATTTTAAGAAGACATACTCAAGAGCTGAAATTTAATCAAAGTTTTCTTAAATGTTAAAATCATTTTATTAAGCACTTACTAAGTCCTTCACTAAAGAAATTCTTAAATGAATGGCTTTTTCTGGAAGGACATGACAGTGAAGAAGGAAATAGCTGTTTGTGCCATTATTTTGATTGGTGCTAAGGCTGCAGTAGTTTGACCAATCATTGCTTTTCCCCCATCAGTGCACACATCCACACAGTCAAAAAGGGAAATAACATCTCAGTATTATTATGAAAATGGTTTCAACCTTGAAGACCCCTTGAAAAAGGTAACATGGACCCCAGGGAGCCTATGGACCACACTTTGAGAACCACTTCCCTAGGGAAACCCATGCATGTGAACCAGCAGGCATAATCATTTCTGCATTATTTGTATAATGAACAAATTGGAATTGATCCAAACGTCTGTCAACAGGAGAATGGATAAGTAAAATAATGTACATTCATTCAATGCAACACTAGACAGCATTTAATGCTGAATGAACTAAAGCTATATCTATCAACATGAATAATTTTTAACAACATAATGTCGAACCAAAAAACAGTTTGCAGAAGAATAAGTACAGTATTATATCACTAATAAAACATTTAAACTTTTGAAAACAATACCATACTATGGTAAATGCTATCATATATTTTATTATTATACTATAGCAAAAGTACAAATATGTGCAGGGAAATAATAAATACTGAATTCAAGATAATAGTTTAGGAAGGAAAAGAAATAAGATCAAGGAGGAATTTTATCAAGGAGCTCAACTGTATCATTTTTTTTCTTTTCAAGTTTTTATTTAAATTCAGTTAGTTAACATAGTGTGTGATATTAGTTTCAGATGTAGAATTCAGCGATTCATCACTTGTATACAACACCCAGTGTTCATCTTAATGTTTTATATAACTAAAAAATATATCTGCAGTAATATACCATTAAGAATTAATGAAGACATGTGATAGGTATGTATGTGTTCTTTACATTAACCCCTATCATGTTCGTATGTTTGAAATCTATCATAATTTTATAAACAACTTTTTTCATTTTTTTATTTTTTAATAGTTTATTATCAAGTTGGTTTCCATATAACATCCAGTGCTCATCCCCACAAGTGCCCTCCTCCATGCCCTCCTCCATCACCCCCTTCCCCTCCCCCCCACCCCATCAGCCCTCAGTTTGTTCTCAGCATTCAAGAGTTTCTCATGGTTTACCTCCCTCCCTCTCCCCCACTATTTTTCTTCTTCTTCTCCCCCATGGTCCTCTGTTAAGTTCCTCCTAATCCTCCTATACGTGCAAACATATGGTATCTGTCCTTCTCTGCCTGACTTATTTTGCTCAGCATAACACCCTCAAGGTCTATCCATGTTGCTACACATGGCCAGATTTCATTCTTTCTCATTGCCATGTAGTATTCCATGGTATAGATAAACCACATCTTCCTGATCCATTCTGTCAGTTGATGGACACTTAGGCCAAGCCAGACAGAGACCCAGCAAAAAAAGAGAACTACAGGCCAATATCCTTGATGAATACAGATGCAAATATCCTCAACAAATACATGCAAATTGAATCCAACAGCACATAAAAAGAATCATCCACCATGATCAAGTGGGATTCATTCCTGGGTTACAGCACGGGTTCAATATTCACAAATCAATCAATGTGATATATCACATTAACAAAAGAAAAGATAAAAACCATATGATCCTGTCAATAGATATAAACAACATTTTAAATAAATTAATTCAAGGTATATTATTTTTTTAATGGAGCATCCTCTCTGTTTTTAGAATCACCATGAATAAAGTTTAATTAAGTTAATGTTCCTTAAATTTAGATTCAGAAAAGAATTTAAATTTTAAAAACAAACAAGTTATTTGACAAAGAATTGTCTTCAGAGACAAATTGTTGTCTTCAAAGAATTGACAGCATTTCTCCACATCACCAGAGACCTCTACACAGCCAAGGAGAAATACCCTAGTACAAAAACCAATATTTTTCATTGTTCTATAATGGATCCCAGCCCATAGCTTGAGTATCTGTGAAATTCACTATGACTAATTCACGTTGATGTTTTGGGATGGAGTGGGGAGGAAAAGAATCATTTTGCAGGAGTGCAATTGGGGTTTGAGGGGGGCCAGGGGGAAGAGGGCAGTATCATATGTGGAAGAAGGACCTAATGGCATAGTATGAAAACTGCCGTACTATGTTTAAGCCCTGGAAACTTCTGCAAAAATATTAATAGGAATCAATCTCTTTTTGTATTATAATTTAAATTCAGTGAACTTTAATCTTAAGTGTGAAGTCTAAACTCTCTCCAAATTAAGGAAGCTCTGCATATATTACTTTGCTACACATATGTCTAATATTTTGTTGTTAAAGACATTATATTACATTCTTCAAATGTTATTAATGACTTTGATTAATCAAAAGAAAGGATTAAGAAAAGAATAAGCAACCCTTTCGATTCTCTTATCTTTCTACTATCTCACATTTCATTATTAATAGGACAGTTCCCGGAAAAAAAAGGGAAAGGAAATTAAACATAATTATAGGAATTTTACCAAGGAGTTTGACATGAATAGAAATTGAAAATATTAGATATTTTAATTTTATGGTAATATATTGATTTTATGTAGTCTGTTTTTATAGGTAAAAACCGATAATTAATTCTGGTATAAAGTACAGTAAAGCCTTGGTTTGCAAGCATAATTCATTCCAGAAACAAGCTTGTAATCCGAAGCTCTTGTATATCAAAGTGAATTTCAAGAACCATTGGCTCAACTGTGGTCATGTGATGTTCAGCATCACCTACCACTTGTATTGCAAGACATCAGTTGTTTATCAAATTAAAATTCATGATAAATGTTTGCTCATTGGAGCACCTGTGTGGCTCAGTCGGTTAAGCATCCAAGTCTTGGTTTCAGCTCAGGTCATGATCTCACGATTTGTGAGTTTGAGACCAGCTTTGGGCTCTGTGCTGATAGTGCAGAGCCTGCTTGGGATTCTCTCTCTCCCTCTCTGCCCTTCCCCCACTCACTCTCTCAATCTCTCTCAAATAAATAAATAAAAAATTGTTCAAAAAGAAACATTTGCTCATTTTGCACAACATTCACAGAACAAGTTACTCACAATCCAAGGTTTTAAGTGTCCCATCATATGTATAAATATTCTGCATATTATTTATTCCTCACAAACACCTTCCACCAAAAATGAAATACTGAAGGTGTGGAGCAAATGATGGTGATCTTTGTAATCTGGCTCAAACTATGCTATCCTTGACACTTCAATCAGTGTTGCCTTCTTGTTAATTATACTCCTGTCTCACACTTCGCATCTACAGCAACTCAAGAAGAAACAGGGGTTAAGAGGAAGTACTGCACTAGATTTAATGGGAAGATGTATGCTAAACATGTAATTGTCAATGTGGTAGGATATTTAAAATGACTTTTGCTAGACTTAAGGCTAAGGACAAAGATAAGTCTCTTTCTCTCTCTCTCTCACACACACACACACACAGATGCATACACATACGCAGAGCTGAAATTGAACCATATAAATCCTCAGAGCTTATTTAGAATCAGTCAACCTAGTTTTTTAAAAATAAAATAAAATAGGGGCACCTGGGTGTCTCAGTCAGTTGAGTGTCAGACTCTTGATTTCGGCTCAGGCCATGATCTCACAGTTCATGAGTTCGGGCCCCATGTTGAGCTCTGTGCTGACAGAAGGAAGCCTGCTTGGGATTCCCTTTCTCTCTCTCTCTTTCTCTCTCATTCCCTCTACACCTCCCCCACTCACATGACCACACACTCTCTCTCAAAAAAAAATTATAATAATAAAAAAATAAAATAAAGGCTGAGAAAGAAATGGATAGTCTACTTAGATTGGATGAGTACCATAACTATTCCCTCCATAAATAAAGGGGACCAAAATAATGCTTCATTAATGTTGGGTTTGCCTTCAAAAGGGGAAAACAGGCTTCATCTTATCCTGGTTGGGCATCTGTTCATGCAGTGAGTTCACTGATCTGCCCTCTGTGGGTGGGGCAAGAATTGGAAAGACAACAGCAAGGCAAGAAGCGGGACCACACAAAGGGGCAATCTGTTCCCCACCAGTGTGTGTGGCGAATGCATGATTCTTCCTTTCCTGGCCCCAGAGAAGGGGACACACCTGAGCCACACTGCAGACGTGACATGTGAGGGGCTGGCCTGACCACCCAGGCAGCTTCGCTCTCAGATGCTGTGGGGTGTTCCACAGAGGCAGGAACTGAGGGAGGGAGGGCTGTAAGAGGTTAAGAAAGAGATGACCTCCAATAATCTATGCTATGAGGGTAGAGCTCTCTGAAGAATACACACTCCTAAAGGGAGCACACAGGGTTAAAAAAAAAAATGAAGCCAGTTTTAGCCTGTGGTGTTAGCAGTAGCCCAGAGGGAATCCAGCAGGGCCAGAATTCCAAGAGAACCCTTGAGGGCTCACCTGTCTTCCCCTACCCCCACTCCAGAGGAAGGGGGTAAATAAGAGTGCAAGAGAGGCCTGCCCTTGTTCACTGAAAACCCTGGGCCTAGGCTGAGGGGTCATAGGGTTTAGACGGGAGAGGGGAGAAGAACATGGTCTCAGATGAACTGGTGTGGATTTTTAACTGAAAGATATTTAAAAATCCAAGAAATCTGCCTGGGATGCAATTAAGGGACAGGACTGGGAGAGTAAAACAAAATAAAATAAAATAAAATAAAATAAATAAAGATTGACAGTATCTGAAATAAACAAACAAAACAGCAAATCACATCTTTGTCATACTCTTACCAAGTTCAGACTGCAATAGTCTGATGGCATACCTAGACTGATAGACTGGCTGAGTGTTGGGAAATATTCAGAGTGATGTGGGAAGGGGCAATTCAAAGGAATGAAGTGGAGGATGAGAGAGAATGAATCAGGGAAAGGGGGTGGCCTGGGTTGAAGTGGGGGGAGGGGAGGGAAGGAAAAGAAGTAGCAATGCTGATCGTTCCTACAAACAGGGCTGTTAGGCTGCATTAATACAATCAGATGAACATCAGACAGGTAACCCAGCTGTTTGCTCCATTTCTTCGTTTCTATGCTCGCCTGCATTCTACCTTCAGCCTTCAAAGAATAAACTACACTCAGTGCCAATCTTCAGAACAAAGCTAAGTCGGAGCAAGAACAGTGTAAGAATTAAGAGCAGCCTCTCTGTAGCCAAAACACCCAAATCCAAATCCTGGCTCTTCTGCTCAGTAACTGGACACTTCAGTTTCCTCATCTGTGAAATGGGGATAACAACAGTATCGTCCACATAGGGTGACTGAAAGGATTCAATGAGGTAGCTAGAATTATATCTTCCATTCAGCCAAAGTGCAATCAACGTCATCTGATGATTAACTGATGCACATAACACCTTTTAAAAACTGAAATTACAAGTGTCCAAAACATTATACTCAATGAGCTTTGGCTCTACCTAAAGCCATGAGCTAATTCCCTCAGGGAAGAGCACTTTCTGAAGGAAAACATGAAGTATTTGTGCACAGGTGTGACACAAAACTCATATGACAGAGAGAACTCTTTTGAGAAAACTTCCAGTTTACTTGACTAGGAACTTATGCACATGGCTATTTTAAACCTTTTCAATATACAAAGCACAACCAAACACATAAATACATATATAATAGCCAATAACCTATGAGCAGGGATAAATAATATGCTCCAAATAAATGTATGTCATTAACATGATCCATAAATGACCCTTCAGTTTAACATTCTAATAAAATCATTTCCTTGCTAAGCTCATACCAAAAGTACTTGAATTATAACAAGCACATAGTAGGCGCTCTATAAATCTTTGCTGAGGGTGATGAAACGTAATAAGTCCTTTCTATTCAAGCAGTGTTTGTTTGTTTTTTCTTGCCTCAATGAATGGCTTCTTTCAAACTAGTTTCTAAGTGTGTTTATCTCCTACATGAATCCCATTTAGTACAGGGCCACACTGAATCACTGTCATGAACAACCTAAGGACAAAAATCAGAAACACCATTTATTTCTTGTTAAAAATAAAACTGCACCATGAATTTTGAACCAATCTTATGCATAAATACATATTTTGGGTGATTCAACGCCAGCATATCCAATTCAAATGCCACCATATTATAAAACCAACTGACTGCCATCATTCACTTTGCACTTTCAATACCTGTAAGTTATTTCACATCAATTTCCTTTTTTCCTTGAATGGTAGAAAAAGAAACAAACTAATTAATGCTTCCTTCTACCCACTCTCAAGTAAACCACTCAGAGCCTATGATTTGAGTATCACAAAATAGCGGTCAGTCTATGGGGCCCTGCTGCCTTCTTTAGGTGCTCAGCCTCAGTGGCTGGGATCAGTACCTTCAAGTCCTCTTCAAATACTAGGAAGGAATATATGTAAACTGATAGGTTTAATAGCAAAATTGTACATTCATAATCTGCCTACTGCACACATACAAGCTCCTGCCATTTTTGACACACCTACATATGGCACCTATAAAAATTATATAACTCCAGTCTAGAGAAAATTAGAGAAGGGAGCCTAGAATAAGAGAACTTGAAACTGATATGCAGGTTATCCCTATAAGATTGGGGTGGATGATAGAAGATATAGATGAGATAGACAGAGAGAGAGAGAGAGAGAGAGGTAGGCAAGGAGGGATGATAGAAGATATAGATGATGATGACGATGATGATAAAAACTGATTGACTGATGGATAGATAGATATAGATAACATATAGGAATATTTTAGGCAGAATTAACAGATGAGAGGCACATGGCTAAAAGACGAAGCAAAAAGTCTAAACACATTACAAATCAACTCAAAAGTATTGACAGATTGAGCTCTTGAGTCATCAGAATGTCCACATAATCCTAACAACGATGTTCATTTACCAAGTGTTTACTTTGCCACAGGTACTGGGCTGAGCACATCACCTATGCTTTCCATATGGATTATCGCCACACTTCAGAATCTTTTCAACTGTACAAAGACTCAAAGCAGCTCAAAGGGAAGGGAGACATTAAGTGCAATGAGCTGGCACATTAGATAGATAGAGGTAAATGGGGTCCAGGGAACAAGTTCCAAACTCCTCCCAAGGAAGAGAGAGCTTAATGATTATTAGTAGGGTTGGAATTGAAGCAGAATCAATGTTGTATATCCATGGAATACTGGAGCAATTTCTCTGCACATTTTTTAAGTTATTTATTTTTGAGACAGAGAGAGTTCATGAGTGGGGGGTGGGGGAGAATGGCAGAGAGAAGAGACAAAGAATCCCAAGCAGACTCTGAACTGTCAGCGCAGAGCCTAATGCAGGGTTTGAGCTCATGAAATGCAAGATCATGACCTGAGCTGAAATCAAAAATCACTGATCATTTTTGGTTTCACCAATGAGCCACCCAGGCACCTCTTTCTGCACACCCTTTGATACACAAGATACCTAATTTCAAAAACACTACCATGAATTTAGAAAATATTTTAAATTTTATTTTATTAATCACAAAAACATCCATGTACATTTTAGATTGGTAACACACATATGGCGCCAGAAATGTAATAATTCACATGATGAACAATGTTTGATGCATACAGAGTAGTCATCTAGCTACCAACAGTGATGGGGCCCGAGGGAGCTGGCTGATGACAGAGCATCGTTCCACACTCCACATTCTGGCTGGGTCACTGTGATCACTCTGAGCCTCATCTTTCTTCAACTGGAAAATGAGAGTAGTAATACTCATCTCATAAAGTTACTTCAAAGATTAAGCAAGATAACATTTATTAGGTTGAGTCATAGGAAATTGCTTATCTACAATTGCCTGTGACTTACAAAAATGGCAGCTTCCTGTGGCTCTATTCTATATAAAGTGCCAGTGCATAGTAAGGACTCATTACATAGCAGTGGGGGGTGGGCTGAGGAAAAGAAGGAGTTGCTGGTTCAAAAACCCTTGGCAATAATTCCATGATTTCCCCTCTCTCTACCCACCCAGGTGTCTGTGGCCATCAGTAGAGAACAGGAAGCCAGGAAACCAGTAAGAAAGGACTTTAGACAATTAGTTTTACTATCACAGTTCAAACTTTTAGTTGAGTGATAGTTGAATAGTTGAATTACCAAGAGCTTCAAGGGTTCATTGCATGTATTGCCCCGGCCGTCTCTGCCTTGTGGATGTGCAGCCAAAGGCTGACATTATCAACAAAGTACATTTCAACTGCACAGTGGATGAGAAAAGGACTAAAGGATGGGGCAAAGCCCGGGGCCAAAGTTCTGGCACATCTGTATGGAGTCACGTGGTGAAAGGCAAGGAGAGGTGGATATAGAAGTTCAAGATTACACAGCCTGCAAAATTTGTTCAGGATACATTCCTGGGATGCTCTTGTTATCATGAAATCTGTCCTCTCCTTTTACAGCAAAATCTGCCACTTGGTGGAACACTGTTGAATTCTATTCTGGATAGTTAATTAGCAGAGAGAGAGAGAGAGCATGCACCCAGGCAGCTTCATTCCCAGCCAGTGGCTGACATAGGCTCTATTATCTTATTCCACTTTAAAATATTAATTTTTTTACCTTTTTAATATTATCACAAGTACAAATTCAGAATTTCTGATCAGGTATACACCACCTGCCAGGACTCGGTATGTGTCATTCACTGACAGACAAATCTCTTAATTTCTTCCTTTCATTTTGATATAGAAAATGCACTTGTCAACATAAAAAGAGAATGCTTGGGAGTAAGTCTTCACACACAGTTTCACCCAGACTAAGACTTGTTTATGCTAAATACAGTCATCAAGAGGCTAGAGTACATTTTTATTAATAAGCTTTATAATTTTCTAATTTTTCAGAAACCCGCAAGCTGATGTTTACATAATAATCCTGAAGCCTGCACAAAATCAGAGTTGCTACTGTAAAATCATTTAAATAGCATAACCTTATCATTTACTATATTGTTAGTATAGTGAATTATATTGCATTCACAATTAAGAGATTCATTTCTTGAGAGCCTGATACACAAAATACTGTGCATTTTAAAATGAATAATATCTTATTCCTGTCACCAAATAGCTCATTGTTTAACTTGGTAGTTCTAGAATAAATATATATGAAAAAATGTAGCATCCAGGGCCCCACCCACCAAGGATTCTGATTCGGCAAGCCTGAGGTGAGAGATGCAGAAACTAGCATTGGTAATGAAAGCCCCAAGTTTACCACATCCTTGGAGAAGCACATTTTATGAGCTAAAGAGAATCAGCTGAAAAGCCTCAAGTCCCACAGACACATTGTTAGTGCACTGAGCTGTTCTCCAAGTTTCTCACAGCCTACAAGGTACTATCAGGTCATAGACGCTATGAGCAAAAATCCCTTCTCTAAGAAGGACCTACTTTGTCATGAAATTAGTCCCATATGGGAACTTTTTCACAGCAAACTCCAATGAAGCAATTATATTTAACTTAAGTTAGACACACTTGTTTTTTTAAGTTTGTTTATTTTGAGAGAGAGACAGAGAGAGAGGCAGAGAGAGGGAGAGAGAAAATCCCAAGGAGGCTCTGTGCTGTCAGCACAGAACCCAAGATGGGGCTCAAACTCACAAACCGTGAGATCGTGACCTGAGCAGAAATCAGGAGACTGACACGTAACTGACTGAACCATCCATGTGCCCCAGATGTACTTTAAATCCATCTGATTTAAGCCCACGCCATTTCACATTCCCTGTGGTGGACACCAAGAAGAGCCATTAGCCAATGTTTACACATCACACCTTCACATTCTGAAAGACCAATACTAATTTCCTACTTAACATTCTCTTTTCCTGGTTCTGTATCCCTATTCCAGTAGCATCTCCTCCTAAGGCTTATTTTCCAAACTAATTCTTTCCACTGCTTTTCTCTAGATCCTCTCCACATTATTTAAATCTTAAGATAATTGGCAACCAGAGCCTCCATCAGCCCACACAGTGACTTTATGTGAATTCGAAAGCACACCTTCCTCAGGACACTTTACTTACATCTCATGGAAAATTGTCACAAATACTAGTTTTGTTGGGACAAGCTACTGCTGACAGAAATTTGTCCTAATATCAACTACATAATGTCTCTGATGTGACTGGCAGATTTTATACACACACATACGGCTCCCAATTGGCCCATGCAAGCCACAGATGGTGGTCCCTAGCAGATAAACTTTGAGGACATTTGTATTTCTTGCACAAAAATTTCTACTCTAGGCCCAAACACTGTTATTTCCCATCACCAAGGAAATGAAGGTGGGATAAATCTTTTGATGGTAATTATGACTTACATCTTCAGGCAGAGCTCTGTTCTATAACTTGCTGCCCTGTGGGTGGAATGTTTGGAATAAGTTGGATTACTGGGAAATTAGTCTTTTTAATAGGCACCCTATTTATGGAAAACAAGAATAGCATCAGTTCAAGTTCTTACCATTTAACTAGAGGAAAATGGAGGGTGAGTAAAATCTGCATAAACACAATGGCAAAGAAATATTTTGTCAAAAGTAAACTGCAGTACACAGGGATGAGCAATAATGTCTATGGATGTGACTTAATCTACAAAATGAAGTGGAGAATTAATGCAATCAAGCTTGCTTTCTTTTCTCCTTCCCTTTTTCTCCCACCTTCTCACTTTCAAAGAAAAGTACTATATGGATAAATGAGGCAAAGGGATTTTTTTCCCTTGAATAATTCATGAAATTGCCTCAATTTTCCTCCTCACTTTTCACTATGTTTACTTGTGCAGACTCAGACCACATCTACATAATGAGACAATATTACTATAGCACAATTAACAAGAAATTGTGTGCCTTTGCCTTAATTTTCCAATTGATTATGTGATGCTGAACTGTATCAACCATACATCGATCTGATTTCTTAAGAAAGAAAAAGAAAAAAGACTGGATCAGCCATACTGGCCTTGACCAGTGCCCCCTTAACTAGCTGCCCAAGCCAGGTGGCTGGTTATTTCAAAGCAATGAGCAGTATTCTCGCCAACTAGTAGTATATTTTATTAACAAGGTTGGCCTGTCCCTTAGCAGGATCTCAACTTAATTTTGGAGAAACTGGACACGAGATGATGTAAGAATGCTTACGAGCTTCTTCTAAAAGCCAATAAAAAGCTGACTGACCTATGACCCATTATAAATTTGCATCTGAAGTTTGGTTTTGGATTCAGAAATGGCTTTGAGTCATCACCACATGCCTTGTCTCAATTTAGTGAGCTTAGTTTCCATGAGTATATCAGGAATTTTTTATCAAGCCAATCTCCCAAAAAACACAGGTTCCTGTTTGCATCTATTTACATCTCTGAGGAGGTATGTAGATATTCGCATTATGTGAAAGCGTTTCAAAATGCTCAATGTTGTTACAAATATTACAACATATCTCTTCACTCTTGTTGCTATATAGTTCATGGAAAATTCCCCATGTTATTGTTTCTGAGTAATTTTCCCTCACTAACTAAGCACTCACAAGACATAAGCAGGAATGTTGCCTGGTCCAGAGACTTCCTCTCAACATCACAGCCATCACTGTTGACTCAGAGGGAAGCATTTCTTACAGAACGTCAAGCACTTCTCACCCAGATGCAGGACGTGGCTTGCTGTTCCTTCTCTGGCTTTATTAAACACAGCATGATCCCTGAATCAGAATCAGTCCTGCCCAGCAGAGGGCTAAGTTATTAAATATCAATGCTGATAATGTCTACACTGTGTGTGTCCAGTAGATGGATTCACTGTCCTACAGTTTTCACCTCTTATTTCTTTCTCTTAAATTTCTCATTACTCATTACTCCCTAAAGCTCCATTTATTTTTTAAAATGTTTCTTTATTTTGGGGGCACCTGGGTGGTTCAATCGGTTAAGCGTCCGACTTCAGCTCAGGTCATGATCTCACAGTTCGTGAGTTCAAGCCCCACGTTGCGTTGTGTGCTGACCGCTCAGAGGGAGCCTGGAGCCTGCTTCAGATTCTGTCTCCCTCCCTGCCCCTCACCTGCTCACACTCTCTCTCTAAAAATAAAATAAAACAAAAGGAATTTTGTACTTAACAGCCTTTTAAGACCCCGTCATAATGCAGACTCATTATTCATCAAACTATATAGTATAGTTAGTTTCCTGTGGACTGTATAGCCTGTTGGTTTGAAACTTAGTTGTATACTTAAGTGAGGAACTGAATGAGTAATTAAACTTTTTTAAAATTTTTAAGTGTTTATTTTTGAGAGAGAGCAAGTAGGGGAGGGGCAGAGAAGGGGACAGAGGTTCCAAAGAACAATCTGTGCCGACATCAGAGAGCCCTATATGGGGCTTGAACTCAGGAACAGGTAGATCATGACCCGAGTTAAAGTGGATGCTTAACCAACTGAGTCACCCAGATGTCCCCCTTATTTATTTTTAATTTCATTTCTTTTTTTGTCTTTCCTTTACTTCCTTTTTTCTTTTCATTATAAACACATTATTTTTCTTTTCAATTCTTACTTCTTCATTCTTCACCCTCGATACACCATTTTTCTTTGAATTTTCTCTTTGAAAAAAAACCCTGCCACACAAAGGAAAGCTCTCAAGCCCCTTGCTCTACTGTCAGAAAGGCTAGTCCAGCCTTCAACCATTTAGGGTTGATTTTTTAAGATAGAGATCCAGTTTTCCCAAGATTGTTTACTGAAGTGACTGTTCTTTCTCCATTGTATGTTCTTGGATCCTTTGTTGAAGATCAGTTGACTGTACATGTGTGGGTTTATTTCTGGGCTCTTTGTTCTATTATACTGATCTATGTGTCTGTTATTATGCCAACACCACACTGTTCTGATTACTATAGCTTTGTGATACAATTTGAAATGAAGAAGTGTGATACCTCCAGCTTCTCCAAATATTGCTTTGTCTATTTGGGGTCTTCTGGATGTGTTAATCAAATCAATGGGAGAATCCTTTCAAATGTATGTGTATTTCAAATCAACATGTAAATTTAAACATCCCATCATTTTGTAGGTTGATTATACCTCAGTAAAGGTGGGGGGAAAGAAGACAAAGAAAGGAAGGGAAGAGAAGGGAAAAAGAGGGGAGGGGAGGAGAGGGGAGGGAGGAGAGGGGAGGGGAAAGAAGGAAAGAAGGNAGAGGAGAGGAGAGGAGAGGAGAGGAGAAAGGCTCTATAAGCCACCTGTCTCTAGCCAGGAATGCTCCTCCTTTAATTCAAACACACTTCTGCCCGCTAGGAGAGAAGCACTTCCCAGTTCCTGGGCACTTACTTCAGCTCCTAAAGAGCATCAGCCTCACACACTCCCAATCTTCCTAGTTATCATGCATGATTGTTAAAGACATAGACTTCAGGGTCAGATAAACCTCAGGGGAACAAGCTTTGTGATCTTCAGCAAGTTACATAAACCCTCAGGGCTCAGCTTCCTCCTCTGTAAAATGGGGATGATCATAATCATTGCTGCCATAAGAAGCAATTACTAAAGAGAAGCCCTTAGCATGGTACCTGACAAATTCAAATCCGCATGTAGTAGCTAACGTTTAGTGAGCCCTTCCACGTGCCAAGCAGTAAGCAAACCACTTACATTGCATCGCCTCGTGGCAACACTATGGGTTAGATGCATCCTTATCCATGTCTTCTAAAGGGGATAAATGAACACCAGAGCAAGTGCTCCAAGGAAGATCTTACTAATGATCACAATCTAGATAGCTGAGCCCTGACGAGCACTGGCTATGTGGCAGATACAGTCGTGATGGACGAGATGGTCATCCTATGGCTGTTATTTCTCCACTGTAGGGCCAGTGGCTGTCTCAGCTACTTGGCAGACCCCTCTACCTGCTTCATCCTGTGGAACCTAGATTTGGGATGCAAGGGGGAGGGGAACAGTAGCCTCACATATGCCAACAGAAATGTGGTGTCCCATTAGGAGACCAGGGAAGAATACGAAAAGTCTCAAGGCCTTCAGAGCAAAGTCAGGCAGTGCTGCTGTCCTGGACGGCCCAATCTTAGTCTCCTCCTTTTGACTGGGGAGGAGGCACCTCTGCTGGACTCTGAAGGACTCAGCAGGGCATAGCAATCCTCTGCTACTGGCAAAGACAGACATTTCCAACATCACTCACAGCAGGATGTCTTTGTAACCTCTGGTCCACTACAGCCTATCCTAAGTGGGTAATCAGACCTGCAGGTATTAATTAAACTTATGGTTCTATTTATTGTAGCGCTCTGGGGATTGAACAGACAGCAAATAGCAGTAAGTACTTCGGAATGTTCTCTTTGGCTTAATTACTGTTCCATAGTTAGTCCATCAAATTGATGTACAATCAACAAGGCTGTGCTTATTTATACAGCTCATCTAGAGTGAGAATGTTCAGGAGCTGCCAAAATCTTTCTCACAGCGCCTGAGTCTACCAGAGAATCAGAATAGGATGGACCCAAGGAAGCCTTTAATCCGGTCCATCACATATCAGTTTGGCAGGAGCACCTCTCCCCCTAGCCAGCATCTTTCTTTTCAGATATAGCCTTGATTGGCACTGGAAGGTCCTTTGGAGTAAGTGCATCGCATACCCAGCCTACACAGGACAAAGAGAAGGGCAGAGTTTCCAAGCTCCCCTGGTTTTTAAGCCTCATATGTAGCCAACCTAGATAATTAAAAGTACAGATTCCTGAAATCTAAAGGGAATTTAGAGGCTATCTAATTCAACCACTTCATTTTACAGAAGATGAAACCGAGACCAGAGAAGAAGAGTGGGTTGACCGGGTCACACCATGTCTTAGTAAGAGAATCTTGGGTGGCAGTAAAGACAGACCCACTCAAGCTAGCTTAATTAAGTAAAGGAAGATTTATTGTAAGAGTCCAGGGGACACTCACAGAATCCATTTGGGGCTTTGCAGGAAATGGAAAGTCACTGCGTTTTGTTTCTACTTCTTCCTACACATCTGCTCCCTTCTCATAACTGCCACGGTCTTCATTCCTGTCCCATGTGACTTCAGCTTGCATGTGGCTTTGGGTTGCCATGGTACCCAAATCTGATCCCACCTGCATATGACCTTCCACCTTCGAAGCCCAACCCCTTCTAACCACCTTCTCCGAATTCTGCATATGATGGATTTCACTGGCTCATCTTGGGGCCAGAGGCCAAGTACGATACAATCAATTGTGACCAGGATGCATGGAATACCAGCTCTGCCCGTCAGCAGAGATTGGGGAGGGAGGCAGTTCCAACAGTAGAGGAATGAGATGGACAGAAATCCAAAGTGGTGTTGGAGCCAACACTAATATCCAGATTTTCCAACTCTGTACCTAGACTCTTTCCTAGCATACTATACCACCTCTCAATTTCAGCCCAAGGATTACCTCTCACTTAAAGGGGAAACAGAGTTTGGAGCTGGATTACTCAGAAAATGGTGGCCTTAGAGGGGCCACATATAAAACTGAAAGAAAAACACCGCAATTACTTTGCATATGATCCATCCATAAATACAATTAGGGAGAGAGAGAGAGAGAGAGAGAGAAAACATCAGGAACAAATAAGAATAATCACAACACGGATCCTGGACTTCCTTCTCCATAATTCTAATAAAAATCACATGTTTTAGTGGAGTAAAGAGATCCTTTTCCAGGTCTTATAATCCAAGGGAGGAGCAGAAATCCATAAAGTCATCTTCCTCTCCTGAAAGAGTCCAATAATGACAGTCATATCCCATCCTGAAGTATCTGAACTATTTCCATTTGCCATAGAAAAGGAACAAACTGTGCTGTTTTTTTGCATTTTAGTTCTCTTTCGATTTCTTCCCTCACGTTAGATTCAATATCCTTCTACTTAGCAAATGAGGCAAGATGCAACACATTCACCCCTACTTCTCTTTTGCTCTGCCTCTTTCCCTGGACTGCCCCTTCCCTTCCACTCGATTTTATAGGGAAAATAAGAGAGAGCTTAAACGAACCCAAGCATATAGGGAAGGGAAAAAGTTAAATCATAAAAATTAGATGAGGGTCTGGATTGCTGTCTTCAAAAAGAAAGTCATGTCAGTAACAGAGGCGGTGAGCTGGTGGTTAGGACAACCAAGTCTAGACCTGTGTGTGTGAAAAGATGGCCCCTCTGGGTCCTGAGTGTGTTTTGTGGCAATGTGCTATCACTGATCTCTCGGACCTCTTTTCAGACATGCCCAGCCAGACGTTGATGAGCCCTGGTCACTGTAGAGACTGTAGAGGATCCTTTTCACCACCATCATCCTCCCCCCCTCCCCCCCCCAGAGCACACCACGGTGGGGCTGAGAGAGCAGACTCCAGAAAGCAGAAACCCTTGTTCAACTTCTGGCTCTGGAACCAAGAGCTTAATCAGGCCATTTACCTTCCCACCCTCTTTCTGCACTCCAAAACAGGGAATTTGGAGCAGAAGGTCTTTCTCAAAGTAGATCTTGACCTTTCCAGATTTTAGGCTCCTTTGAAAAATCCAATGCATGCTATGGTCCCTCTTCGCAAAGAGATGCACAAACACCTCAAGCGTTATGTACACTCTTAAGGGATCCATCTAACCTCTCAAAGTTATCTCTGAACCTGTTAGCAACTCCTAAACCCCAAGTTAATATCCCTTGAAACAGACAAATTCTGTTTTTTTTTTTTAATTTTTAAATTTTTTATTTACTTTTGAGAGATAGAGACAGCACGAGCAGGGGAGGGTCAGAGAGAGAGGGAGACACAGAATCTGAAGCAGGCTCCAGGCTCTGAGCTAGCTGCCAGCACAAAGCCTGACATGGGGCTCGAACCCACAAACCGCGAGATCATGACCTGAGCCAAAGTCGGACGCTCAACCGACTGAGCCACCCAGGCGCCCCTGAACCAGACAAATTCTAATAAGGCACTTCTAACTCTGTGAATAGCAATTATCCCCAAATCTACCCGTGGAATAAAAGCATCCCAGAACTCTGTGAGTCATGAGATAGCATCAATTCAACCTTCTCCTTTTACAGAGCCAGGATCTATAATCAGAGTCTGTGGGGCTGGGATGAGAACCCATGTCCCCTGGGTCAGATGTCTACTTGTGTTCCGAGGTGCGGGTGCTGCAAAGCTACCAGGGCCTCTCAGCTGGGGCTCCCCAGTTGGAAGCCCTCTGTTCCCCTGGCATTTATGGTCATGATCTCCTGGCTTGAGAAAGCTGACAGGATCTGGTCCTGGAGTTCTGTGCCTTCTAATGAGGGAGGCTGGGTGCCATCTTGAGATCCATTGGCTGCAACACCAGTAGGTTCAGTTGGGCACTGGAAGCTGATGGGCAGTGGATGGAACCAGTGAGTGGCCAGCAAAAAATGTGTTTCATTTCAAAGGGCAGACAAAAGCAATTCTCATCCATGGTTCCTAACAGCACCATCAGAATTCCACTGATGCCCGCCAATCTGGGTACAGGAAACATACATTCTCTTATTAGTGAGACTATAGCTTGGGAAAATGAGAGTTCCTTCATGCTCTGCCTCACCTAAAACCTCCAGCTTTTTGATAACAATACTATAGAGTCATGTCGCATTCCATAAATCACACGTATGGGAGGAAGGCTTGAAGCATTTTCTCAAGTTTGTACAAAATCCTGATGTATTTTTTTTCTTTTTTGCCAGTCTCCACGAGCAGTGGGTGTCTGGGTGGGTGGATTGAGTGACATGTTAGTGAGAAAGTTCCCTCCCCTCGCCGAGCTCCTCGAGAAAGGAGTCAGGGAGATAGCACTTGGGAAAGTGACAGGCGGATCATGTAGCACTAGCACTGATGAAAAAGCGTTTAAATCTGTCAGAATCCTGAATTCAGAACAGCCGAACTTCACTAACCTTTGTCAGGCTGCTTTTTTTTGCATTCCATTGCACCCCCGGGAGGTATTTGCGACCCCTCCCTCCTCTCTTCCAAAATCCTGCAGCCCAGAAAGAGACCCTGGCAGTGATGGGGCCCCAGAGCATCCTCACCTCCGGTTTGTTCCTCGGAAGCCCACACCCTCCCCGCGCTGGCTGCAAGGGTCTCCCAATTATCCCCTCTACCTGCCACGCGAGCGAGTCAACTCTGTGACTTGCCAGAAACTCAGAGTCTGAGGACATGCCACGGTGGCACAGCCATGACATGAGAACAGATGGAAAACTTCTCGGGAACAAAATGTGCGCACAAAAAATGGATTCTGGCTTTGAAGTGTATATTCACAGTGCCGCTTTCAAGGCTTCTGAAAGGCCCACCCAAGCTCAAATCTGACCTACTTAGGCAGTGTTCTTATTTATGTCTCAGACGAAGGAGCTGTATATTTAGCAAACGAGGACTCTCCATCCCCCATGCCCACTTCTTCACGTTTATAGAGCCGAGCAATTTTCGCTTGTTAATTTTTCCCCAGACCGCCTCCCAAAAAGTGGATATAGAAGTTAAACACTGCTCAAAAATTCCATGAGCTCCAGGAATTCTGCATAAATGCATTCAGATTTTCATTGAGCGTGTGGGTTAATATTGCTTAAAAGAACAAGAATGAGACTACTGTTGATCCGCATTTGTTCGTCTTCTCTTAGTTGGCAAAGCAGCCGCCTGTCCTGTCTGTTATTAACGCTGCAGTCAGATTTACTGACGCTCCAACATGTAAACTGCGTCAACTTCTGCTAGGAAGGTCTACGTGTGCGAAGTATAGAATTGAAGCTATTATCCAGCTGACGCAAGCCAAAATAGACATTAGTTTCAATTATCTGGGTTTTCAGGAGAAAGGCTTTTTAACCTTCATTATCAAGATAATTGCCTTGACTCTCACCCTTTGTACATATCAAAACCATAAAGTTTCAATCCCTGTAGCAAGCAGTTGCCTCAAACCTTTCTCAGAAGTTGTGGGTACCAAAAAAGTAAGTGAACATGTAAAGAGCATACCTTCAAAAGATGATGTTGATTCTTAACAGCTTAGTTTAAAGGAGTTCGCCAAAGAGAAATCTTTGACAAAGACCTTAACACAAAGATGTCATTTCACACTGCAGTGCGTGCTTCAGACTCCCTTTGATTTTCTTGGAAATGAAAAGGCCAGTTTTAGGGAATTCAGGGCCCACTGTTTCCATGCGTGCTAGAATGTATTTTTTTTCCTTCCTAATACATTTGCTGAGCCCACTCCTTCCTGACAGAGAGAGAAAAGTTGGTTGAACAGTGTGTGAGAAGAAAACAATAATCCTAGAAGGTCTTCACATATTATGTACTTTCTTTTCTAGGGCTTAGCACAGGACTATGGTCAGTGTTTAACAGTAAGATTTTCTCCGCCCAGCGCTCCCTGTCTCAATTAAGCAAATGTGCGCCGAGCACCCAGCTTCTGGTTGTGTCTCCCAGCACCTACACCCTCCTGATCCGTGGCCACGGGGTCAGAATCTCCTGCACGTGGCACATGGCCCAGAGGCAGTGGTAGCCATCATCACCATCACCACCATCACCAGCACAGCAAGGACCCTCAGCAATGATCTCACTCGAAAGCCTCACTTCAACGTGCTTGCTCCTTGCCCCAGACCTTGCCCTTCCTAAGAAGTTGCTCGAACCTCACCCTAGATCCCTCCTTCCTCCCCTCAGAAAACCGAGAGCTCCATTTCTAGGTAACGCCGTTGACTGTGTGCTGCAAGGTTGGCATCCTCTACTTAACCTACTTAGCTCAGCACGGTGAGATGAAAATAAACACGTGCGCCCAGGGCATTACCCTTATCCACAGCTGGCTCCCAGGTCATGCTGGGACGGAGCTCATCGAGACACAGCAGGACTTTTGAACCCGGCTCCTGCGGCTCCGGCTAACAGATCTGTAATGCGACACAAAGTACCTAGCGCACCTGCTCGCCACACTGCAGTGGGAGTGATACTGGCGTGAGGATTAAATTAGGTGACTCTTGGGCACAGAATTTTCCAAACGACTGGCACAAAACAGACTGTGCTGGAAGGCTACTGCTCGGGAATGGAATGCATCTTCCCAAATTCCTATGAGGAAGCCCTAAGCCCCGGTGTGATGGCTGGGGAGCCATCCGAGGTGAGTGGGTTGAGATGAGATCATGAGGGTGGGGCTCTCAGGGTGGGATTAGTGCCCTTGTAAGAAGAGACACCGGAGAGCTCGTTCTTTATCTCTGCCATGTGAGGACACAGCAAGCCAGGAAGAGATCCTAACCAGGAACCTGGTCACGTCGGCGCCCTGCTCCTGGACTTGCAGCTTCCAGAACTGTGAGAACTAAGTGTCTGTTGATCGAGCCCCCCAGCCCATGGTGTTGTGTTACCGCAGCCCCAGCAGCCTAAGACAGACACGCTCTCATCTCCCATCCACCATCCTAGCCCTGCGTCCCTCATTTTCCAGTTGTCAACAACATCCCACATGTGCAACTCCACGTTTCGACGCTCTTTTCCTTCCTGCATCAATCTGAATACTCTGACTTACACCGAAGTCAAGCATTTACCAGGAACTCACTATGCGCGATAAGCACGGCAACGTCTTCTAAGACCTCGTGCCCTCCGGTTAAACAAGCGCCTTTGGTGTCCCTGGTTGCTTCTTGCGGTCCTGCTCACATCAGCTGTGATGTTGAGTTCAGAGAGCAAAGTAAATGAAATACAGCTATGCTGGCTTCTGCTCCATTAGGAAAGGGAAAAATCAATGTTTGCCAAATGTAGAAGGACAAAATCAATAGCAAAAGAAATTTTATTTTCAACCTTCTAAGGGAGTATTACAAAGAAGAGAGAGTGAAAATTATTATTATTTATTGATGTATATAGCCCCCTCTGAAAGCCTCAAAGTGTTTTATGGAATTACAAACTGCCTTCGTCCTTTGCTGCGTCCAGAGCACTCTTCTGCTCCTACGGAGCCCTCCGAAAGGGGTGAGTGCGGAAAGGATCAGGGCAAGATGACACCACAGTTATAGGGTGATCATTCAATGGTAACTCATTTATTTATTAAAGAACAGAAAATAATAATTAGTGCGATGAAGTTAGCACACTGTAATCTTGTGGAAAGTTCCTGAGGAAGAAGCTGCCTCTTTAGATTTTAGATGGCATCATAATATATGTGGTTTGGCAGAAAGAGGAGAAAACCCACTCTCCACCCTTCTCCAACGTTCCTTCATTGGAACAAGCAGCACATTTGGGGAGAATGAGCCACCTGCTGCCAACATCTTAATGCAGTTCCTGGCAGAGGAGTTTTGATAGATGGCTTCAAAGCCATGAGTGTAAACTACTGAACAAAACTTTCCGGAGGATGAAACGTCAAAAGAGCGAGGTTGCAGGAAGCAGGGCTTGTGGGGGTTGGCAGCTGTGGAAAACTCCACAAAGGGAAGAGTCAAAATAAAATCTTACAAGAGGAGAATGATTTCCACTGTTCAGTCTCCTCTCACCTGGTTTTTTCCTCATCTTCACTTTGTAACGATCCTTTGAGAAACAGAGGGCAGGAATTATTAACCCCATTTTACAGAGGCTCAGAGAGTGTAAGTGACTTACCCAGAATCATTCGCCTATTTATTGGTGGAGTTCAGAACAGAGCCTGGTCTCCTGGATTCTCGGTCACGAGGAAGATGAGAGGGTACATGGCTGAAGCTTCCACCTCAAGCAGAAATCCCTCTTCATAGCATCTCTGAGAAGCAGGCAAGTCCCTGGATGAGGGGTCCGTCCCCTCCTAAGAGCAGTACTTAATTTTTTAATTATTATTCAACCTCTTACTTATTAAAATACAAAGATCAACCTTCACATGATGCTCTCTGATTTTTCCTCGCTGTGCTGTCTAGAACTCTTCAATCTAGTCTCACTTCCACTCGCAGACCCTCCCCAAGTAGGGGAGACTGTCACTCTGTTGTCACTCTGTTGTCACTCCGATAGCCATCTCCAGTTCCCTCAAGAATTGGTCCTATTACATGGTTTCCAGATATGTCCCTATCTGGCCCTAGCACTGATTTCTTTGGATTATATATTAAAATATCATGCTTAGAACCCAACAAAAGTTCCAAGCATCATCTGACATCGTGAGACGGTAAGACTACCTCCTCTCAGTTTCTGAACACAATTGCACTTGCTTTGAGGGGAATCTCCATTCACACCATAGGACTCCAAGTGACCTACTCAAAATCTAGGTCTTTTCATAGAAACTGCCAGACTTTCCAGCCACCAAACTTCCATTCTGTACCTGTACAGTTAATTACCTCAGTGAAGGATTTCACATTTAGAAATATCAAGTTCTCTCTTTATTCACACCCATGGCTTCAGCCTATCAAGTTTTTAGGACTCCTGATTCTATCTCCTAGCACATTTATCCTGCATGGATGTATGGGTCAGAATTTCTGTGCCTTCATTCAAAATATTAATGAATCATTTCAAGGAATAGAGCCTAGAGTGCAGCCCTAAAGGGGGGGTCCCTGCTGGTTGATATTAGCTTATTAATCTACTCCCTTTGGTCATCCAAAGAGGAATGAATTTCCTCGACTAGTGTTCAGTTCACATGCTTCTGGTCAGGCTCTGCTCTAGGTTCAGCTGTAGGCAATAGCTGCTCTAAGGACAAGAGAGATGAACTATGCAAAACCCCCCTGGATCTGCTACTTTACTGCCCCATTTGCTGCTTTTTGTCCACTGCTTCATGGGCTGGCTTCCCCTTTAAGACTCCTTTTCAGTATTCCAGCTTCCAACTAAGCCTGTCTTCCCTCCTACTCATCAGGCTTTCCTCTGAGCTTGGATGCTCCTGGTTCCCAATCCCAATGAACCAACTTGCCCGCTTTCGATCCCTCTGAAACCAGCTGGCTTTAATCCATTATTCCCTTTGCCTCCTTATGAGGTCCCTTCTCCCTGAAGCTAGTCCATCACCTCACAGCCTCATCTTATCTACACAAATATTATAGGAAATTTAGTCAAAGTCCTTAATAAAGTCCAGGTCTATATATAATATCGAGTAAGTCTTGTCATCTTATCAAAAACAGAAATGTTTATCCCTTTATGAATTGCTGAATTACAGTTTGTGTACATGGAGTAAAACTCCTGTATGGGCTTAACAACCCCTTCTGGAAACTATCCCTCTCCCTCACATGCCATCTCCATTGTTTTCACGTAGTCAGTGTGATCCCACACCCTCAGATTATTAGTCCAATTGGTCAACTGCCCCAAGCTGAGCCGATAGCATTTTTTCTACAGGAGTTAGGGGCAAAATTGAAGCAGAGCGACCAATTTCTCTTTGGTAACTGGACCCAAGATATGGTGCTTGGAAACTGTGGGCTGCCATGTTTTCAGCCATGTGGCCATGGGGACGCCCCCTACTGGCAAGGAGAGCAAATACAGAAATAGAAGGGCAGGGAGGCGCCAGGCAACAGCATAAGAGCATCCTGAAAGTTCAAGACTCTGGTCCCTGTTTTCCTTAGAAAAGCCGTGTTCTTCTCCTTGGGTGCCAAAAGTCACCCAAAACCTTTCAAATAAATCTCCATTTTGTTGCTGCTAGTTTAAGTGCAGTTTCTGTCATTGGCCACCAAAGATTCCTAAATGACTCAATGAAGGGCACTACCCCTTCATTGTAGAAGAATTGCTCATGCAATTCTACAAAGAGCTTGTTGGCCTGAAAAAGAGAACGAAATGTAAGTAAATGATGCCTCACAACCACCCTCCCTAGAGGAGGTGAATCGGGGCCAGTGGTAACAACAGATAAGCAAAACCTTGTATTCTTTAATGTTCTCAGTGTACCAATGACTAAAACAATTCCTTTTTTTCTCTTTCATGCTACTTATTTCAGAGTGTCTTTGTTTTTCTTTGTTCTTTCTTGATGTCCTATTCACAACAAAGGAAAGTCCCTCGTGCCAGGCAACAGTCCAAATCATGGACTTCTGTAGGCCACAGGGAGAGAAACCTGGAAGGGCCAAGACAGTTGTGTCTGCTTATTTTGGTTGCTTTGAGTCAAGCAGCAAAGGGGTTTTCCAGTTGAGCAATCCCCGGAGCATGGCAGGAATGTTTCATGATCCTGTCACACTCCCCTCCTCCGTTCACAGCCCAGGCCAACCCTCCGGCAAATACCTGAGAAGGTTGCTTTTGTATACACTTCCTGGCTAACTCAAAACAGCTTCCAAAATATAGACAGGGGAAAACTGAATGAACCCCTCCGTCCTAAATTCAGTCTGATTCACAAACAATGGCTAAATATAGAACAACTCTATCCATTTGAGGCCAACAAAGTGTCCAGAATCTGCTCTTAGAACCTCAGTGTCACGTGGAAGCCACTGACATCCCAGTCCAGAGGGAGAGGACTTTCCCTCCAGATTGGCCATCGCTAAGTGATGTCAACCCAATGACCATCAGCTTTGGGACTGCCATAATACTCCTTGCAATGTTCTTGAGGATATTCCAGGAGAGAAAGCCACAGGACTTAGATTTTAGATAACTAGAACAGATGTATAGTGTAAATCCCTTAGGATCATGATCCCTGTTGGGTTTATTATGTTTCCCCTCTAGAATCTGCTATATCAGGACCAGATAAATAATATGTAGGGCCCACTTCAAAATGAAAACACAAGGCTGCTTGTTCAAAATTTAAGAATTGCAAGAGCATGACAGCAAGGCAATAAACCAAGTGCTGGGCCCTGTGTGATCGTACAGGTCGCACACAACCTAGGGCCAGTCTTGTCCACAGCACCCTGGTCATGATTTATACAGAATAAAGCCTTCTTAGTCAATCAATAAATTGAATAACTGGGGCCAGAACTAGAGGGGTGGGGGAGGACACCTCTGCCTCAAGCAAACAACCCACTTTTATCTCTTTCATGCTTCTGCTTGGAACTCTTATAAGAAAGGGTTCCACTGGGGAAGTTTGAGAAACACTGCTCTGAAGACCCATCTTTGTAGAATTTAGAGTGCAGTGTCACTCATAACCAAGTCCTTGCTAAATTAATTCAGGTATGGATTGAATAGACAAAGCCATCAAGACAGAAGATCAGAGGGGGAAAGAAAAGAACATTATCTAATGTGTGAAATTTAAATCTTTTCTAGAACATTCTGTCTCCTTATAAATAATCCAGAAGTTCCTGGGCTGCTCTGCCCAACCCCTATGCTAAACCACCCCTTATTAATGCTATTTTGTCATCTCTCCCAATTTGTTCCTTTGAGTATGCATTTTTACCCATAGTCTCAGTCTCTATTATTAGTACCTCATATCAAAGTATCTGCTATCGGATCACCTTCTGAAGATGTTAGAAGTGATCGATCTTTAAAGAAGGTGTTAAACATTTGTAGGATGCTTGCAATAACCTTGGTCTGCTCTTTGAAAGCAAAGAATGGGGATGCTTACCAAGCATTTTCTGAGAAATGAGTATAAATTGCAGGAAACAGTGTGTAAATTAAAGGAACTGCCTAATATAATTAGCCACACAGGAAATGTAATGGGTCTGGAAAACAAAAGTGTAATTTATGAGGAAATATCAATTGGAATAATGTAAATAATGGGTCTTTCACTGCAGTTCCTATTGCTTGTGGAACTAAGGTAGTCATTAGTCAAGGAAGCGCTTATCAAATTCTAGAAAGGGTCTCTAAAGATATGACTTTAGAATGTCATATTATCGTCAAGAAAGATCCTTAATTAATGGTGTGGTTATTGTAAGACGTACAATGGGCCCAGCCGAGCTTCCCCATTCTTACCACTATGCTGTCTACACCCATAAAATATGGCCTAGCTCTTGGCCAGGATCTTTGGGAAAGCTTTCTGTACTGGGCTTTCATTTGATAGTAAACTGCTCCACTTTTGGCTCACATGACAATATTTTGTAATGTAATATAAAATATCTTACAATATTTTCTTCTAAGGGCAGATACTGACAACACTGATTCTTTTAATATCATCCATCTGAATTACAATTATTACTGGGGTTCTCAAGGCCTCTCCATGAATCAGTTTAGCCAAATCTTCCTTGTCAGCCTCACCTTTCCTCCCCTCTGAAGGAGTTAGCCTCTCTCTATGAAAAAAATAGATATTTAATAAGTTCAGTGGCTCATTGCATAAATGAAAACATATCACAAACTTCTAAATAATGATGAAGCATGGGGTGCCTGGGTGGCTGAGTCAGTGGAGTGACCAACTGCAACTTGAGTCATGATCTCATGGTTCGTGGGTTCAAGCACCACATGGAGCTTTGCACTGACAGCATGAAACCTGCTTCAGATTCATTCTCTCTCTCTCTCTCCCCCTCTCTCTCTCAAAAATGAATAAACATTTTTTTTAAATGTAAATAATGATCAGCTACATAAGCTTTAACTGAAGCTGATGTAATAAAGACCTCTTATAGGTAAAAAAAAAAATTTTAACGTGTATATTTATAGTGTATTTTTTTCCCAGTTGTTACCCGGATTACCTTAATTCTACTTTTATAGTTGAAAGATTGGCTGTAGTAACCCAGAAAACAATGGTGATGAAATGCAAGCACTCTCAATACTGGTACTTCTTAAGTTCTTTAGGTCCAGATTTCAAATGACAGGAAATTGGACAAATCATGAAATACAGGAGGAGACAACATGAGCAACAGGTGCATTCTGTACCTCGATTTTTGTTCCATCTGTTGGTCCTTGGACTAAGAAATCTGCTAATTCATACAGCTATAGCTACTGCCTGAGCTTCCTGCATTCTATTACTCTTGTGTCTGCCTGAGGTGGAGATCTCAGTCCTCACACTCCCAGACTCATGCGGTGTCTGCTTCCTAAGGGCCCTTCCTGGTGCCTGCCTCCTAGGGGCTCTTCCGTCATGACTCCAGCCCACCAGCCCATTCTCCTCTGGTAGGACAAGTGTCTGCAGAGGACATCTCCTGCTGCATATGGAACTTTCCTCTCTGCTCCCACTTCCACAGGGCAGCCTCAAGGGCTCTGGAAAAATAATTTTGCCTCCTCTAATGCCATAACTCTAAACACCTAATACAAGCACTTTTTCATACTGAACAACTCCAAAAAAAGAGAATGGAAAAGTACATTCTAGAACATTTTTTTTTCCTCAGCCAACAAATGGTCAAAGGTTAGAAATTCAGTTCACCAGAACTTTCTAGTCTCATCTATGGGTCTTTTATGGCCCTGTTAAGGAGGGGTGATGGGCTTCTTGGTATTAACAGTGCCTCTAAAGGTAGAGGTAGTGACATTTATTTCTACACACAAAGAAAGAAAAAAAAATAGCTTCTTCCTTATTCTTATTTCTGGCCATCGCAGATATCCTTCTTTATAATTACTTGGGCTATTGCTATTGTAGCCATCATTTTCACTATTTACTATTATGGGTATTTAGAGGCTCATAAAAATGTGAGCTTCCTCAATGCTTAAACAGCACGAGAGATAAATCAGAGGCACAGAGCATTGGCTGACACTGGATGAAACCTGACTGGGAACAGCTGGATTGCTCTCTTGACTAAATATTTACAAAAGCCATGATTATATCACTGAGCGACACTGTGCGAATATAACAATTTATCAATCATCTTGTTTAACAGCAATCCCCACAGGAAGGACTACATTCCCACTTAACAATAAGAATCTACTGTATGCTAATTAATTTACTTCTTTTTACTTAAGGTTATTTCAGACACATATGCCCTTGTGCTTTTATAACAGCACATTTTACACAGAGACCAAGAAAATGTTTTATAGGCAAAAAAATAAAAGCGGGGTCAATGTTAACTCTAAATCTTGGCTCACAGTCCGCCTTCTGGGGTTAGAACAGAGAAAAGTGGGCATGTTAAGGCATATTCTAGGGACCTGGCTGCAGATGTTGCGGCTAATTCTAGGGAATAGGAGAAAAAATGAAAGGACAAAGGCTGGTTTCCTCTTGAATTTGAATAAGGAAATGTTAGCCAGTTGTTGACCACACAAGAGGTCATGGGGAGGCAGGTCCATCATTATCATTCAGAGCACAATTCAGTCCAGTGACAAGTAATAGTAGAAGAAAGAAGACCATGGTGCCTGTCCTTGGGTACCCTTCAGCCTCAGGGGAAAAACCGGGTGAACTCAGCCCTATTTGTATAATATCCCACAGAACACAGATGTAAAGTTCCACAAAACCAGTTAGTAGAGAAATTCTCGGAGGATGGCTGTGGTGTCAACAGCACAGTTTTGGACCTTCCAGAATTGTGACATAAAACTGAGCATGTAGATGGCAAAACTGAAACCCATGGACAACATCCGTGACAAAACTAGGTGGCAAGATTTCTTTACAAGTCCCAAAATATAAGTGGATATTGCTAACGTACCTATTGCCCCAATGCCTGAGTGTTACTGGCAACCGTGAGGCAAAATCCAAGGGAAGGATTTAGAGCAAGGCTGTGAGCAGTAGAAGCAAAGCAAAACAAAAAGTAAAACGAAAACAAAAACAAAAATAACCAACAGGTATATCCTGGAAAGTATGATGGGCAAATATGAGAAGAGCAGCTGAATCTGTGACTAGAAAATGGAAGATTCTCCAGTTATCTGGTCCCTCTGAACCCTCCAAACCTACTAGCACACTGACAAATCTCCTCCCAGGAAAGGGCCCCATGAGGAGACACTGTCATGAATGTAACCAAAACTGAGCAGGATAGGGATGATAGAGACAAAGGAAAGATAAGAAATGGAGAAAAGTAGAATAGGGAAGAGGGGAAGAGAAATATGAAATCTCAAGAAGAAAGCTGTCACTGTGTTTTTAACATTATGTAAAACAACATAAGAGGGAGCACCACAAAGTTGGCAAAACTCTATGAACTCAGCCTCCATCCAAAAATTCAGGAGAACTAAATTTGCATAAAAAGTGAGGAATAAAAAATATATAGGTCAGTTTCCATACAAAGTGACTATCAAAAAATAAATTATTGATCAGAATAACATTGATCAGAATAACAAACAACAAAAATATTCCAGAAAAATATTAAAAAACAACAACAACCTGGAATACACTCTTTCAAAACAAACTAAAGGCTTTAAGAAAATGACTTGAGACAGGAAAGAGCAATAAACTAGAAATAGAAAAACTCAGAAATGTAGGGACAAAACGCAAAAAAAAATTACACATAAAAGAAACAATCACTTGAGAAGACTAAATTATAAGGAACACAAGAGCAAATAAAGATAAGATATAGTGACTTCAGACAGTAAAAAGGAAGGAAGTTCTTTAAAAAATAAATTTGTAAAAAGATTTTAATAGGATGAAGAGAAAATGACAAATATTGGAGAAAAGCAAAGGAAATCTAACATATGGATATAGTAGTTCCCAAAAAAGAAAACCAAATAAAAGGAGAACAAATGATAAAAATTATAACTCAAAAAAAAAAAAACTTTTCTCAAATTAAAAGAAAAAAAGGTGGGAGACCACATACTGAAAGAGCTCTTTGAATTCTTGTATCCTTGAGAATATCCCAAAACGATCAACACCAAGATGTATTCTAATAAAATTGCTGGACTTTAAAGAAAAAAGAAAAAAAATCATTTGGACATTGCATAAAAAGAACTTGAGATTTAAGAAAGAATGAAACTGGTTTTCAGTAGACTACTGAATAGTAGTAGCAACTCTTGGGCACCTGGGTGGCTTAGTCGGTGAAGCATCTGACTTCAGCTCAGGTCATGATCTCACAGTTGGTGGGTTCAAGCCCTGCATCAGGCTCTGTGCTGATAGCTCAGAGCCTGAGGCCTGTTTTAAATTCTGTGTCTCCTTCTGTCTCTGCCCCTCCCCCACTCATGCTCTGTCTATTTCTCAAAACTAAGTAAACATTTAAAAAATAAATAAATAGCAACTCTTGTACCAAAAGAAAATAAGGAAATATATTTCAGTCAGGGAAAGAAAATATGAGCCAAAAGTTTTATACCCAACACATCTGACCTTCATGTAAAAAATGCTTAAACTCTTCTTAACATGCAAAACTCAGAGAACTTTGTTTCCATGAGCTTATCCTAAGGAATCCATTATTTCTAATGAATTCAGACAGACAAAATGACTAGAGGGGTATCAATAAAAAGAATTGTGATGAGTATTAAATAGACAATTAACTGTAGAACTAAGGCTAAAAGAATTAAAATGGAGAGATTATAATATGTAATAGCTAAATGATATGGTAGTATAGATATAGCACAGTCATTTTTAAAATGGGAGAAGAGTGAAGATAGCATATTTTTTATAAACTGGAAGAAATTTACAAGTCTCTGCATTCAGAGAGTTGAGCAAACTCAGGATTGATTCCTTTGAAAAATTATATGTGCTTTTATATTCTTTCATTAGGAAGAATACAATGTCTGCCTGGTTGTTCATTCTTTTT
Organism: Crocuta crocuta; assembly: GCF_008692635.1. NCBI lineage: Eukaryota > Metazoa > Chordata > Mammalia > Carnivora > Hyaenidae > Crocuta > Crocuta crocuta. Next base: position 2,505,900 of record NW_027528624.1, read on the forward strand.
AGTAAAAACTTTTAACTATTTTTAGTGGGGCGCCTGGGTGGCTCAGTTGGTTAAGTATCTAACATCACCTCAGGTCATGATCTCATGGCTTGTGAGTTTGAGTCCCACATCAGACTCTGTGCTCACAGCTCAGAGCCTGGAGCCTGCTTCAGATTCTGTGTCCCCATCTCTTTCTGCCCCTTCCCTGCTTGTGGCCTCTCTCTCTCTCTCAAAAATAAAAACATTTTTTTTAAATTTTTAAATAAAAAATTGGTGACATATTATTAGTGTTGCTACTCCTATACTTTTGTGTGTGTGTGATATGAGATGATGCAAATAAGTAATTATGAGATCATCTAATTCTCCCATTCCCTGTGTCCTTCTTCATGTAGAAGAAAGAAGATACAACGTACATCCTGCTTAAGTAAAAATCCCATGGTACTAAATTTGAATTGGAGGTATCAATGTGAACTTATGAGGTATTTTATTTTTAAATATGCATCTGCTTGTGTTTATTTCCTAGATCTATCCACTGGAAAAGCCTACGGAAAAAATAAGCAAATAAGTAACAATGAGCATTTTGGGTCCCTAGATGGTAGTCTTTAAATGTCATTTCCCATCATTTAAAAAGTGGGGAGAGGGGTGCCTGAAACCAAAGTAACATCATCAGCCAATTATACTTCAATTAGAAAAAAAATTTAAAAATAAAATAAAAATGAAAAGGCGGGGTGAGGGCTTCTTAGAGCAGTGGGTGAGACAGGAAATGTAAGGATAAGAAAATAAGCCTGGTCTATCCTGACATACCAGATATCAAGAATACATTCAAGGCCTGTTTAAGCTTTCATAAGAATTAAAATTGCAATGGATTGAAATCTAGCATACATGTTTAAATCCATACTATTAGAATTTTTTAAGTGGTCACTTTCTGAAGATGACAGAGAACCAACGAATGATCTCAAAAACTGGGTAAATAAAAGGACAAAATCAAAAACTTTACTGCCTTTTCTGTCTAAATGATATCTCTGCGTAGCCAATAGTAGTTTGGGGGGGGCGGAGAATTAGGTTATAAAATTATTCCAACTAATATATAAAAACAAAAAGATAGAATTAGGACACCACCTTTGGGTAACCCCTATAAATTAGTGGATCTAGGCATTGAGGATCAGCAGCTGCAAACATAAAAAAAAAAAAGTGAAAAGCAGGCACTGTGTTCCTCCTGATGAAAAACACAAGGTCACCAATACTCTTGTCAAAGAGATCAAATCAGAGTCCGATCCAGCCTCCGTATTCAGCTGCCAATATGCAGAGAACACAGAGGATAGAAGCACATGTCAAAATGTCCCGTGCATATACAAGCACCAAATCTTAACTCTGGGAAACTCAAATGACCCAGTTCTTTAGCATACAAATTTTAAAGAAAATAAAGGGGTCTAGGGAAATTTATAATTATAAAACTTAAAAAACATATCAAATAACTGCTGTCTTGGATGCATGGTTGAATGACAAAAACATTTTAAAATGCAAGGAAGTGACTATTATAAAGAAGTCAGGGTAGGGGTGCCTGTGTGGCTCAGTCAGCTGAGTGTTTGATTCTTGATTTCAGCTCAGGTCATGATCTCATGGTTGGTGAGATTAAGCCCCACATCAGGCTCTGCACCAATAGCATGGAGCCTGTTTGGGATTCTCTCTCTCCCTCTCTCTTTCTGCCCTTCCCCCAATTGTATTCTCTCCCTCTCTCTTTCTCTCCCTCCCTTCGTCCCTCCCCCACCAAAATAAAAAATAAGTAAACATTGGGGTGCCTGGGTGGCTCAGTTGGTTGAGCATCTAACTTCGGCTCAGGTCATGACCTCAGTCTGTGGGTTCAAGCCCTGCTTTAGGCTCTGTGCTGACAAGCTCAGAACCTGAAGCCTGCTTTGGATTCTGTGTCTCCCTCTCTCTGCCCCTCCCTCGTGTGTGCTCTGTCTCTCTCACTCTCAAAAATAAATAAATACACACACAAAAAATTTTTTTAATTAAAAAATAAATAAATATTATAAAAAAGAAGTCAGGGTAGAGGCTACCTCAGGAGGGAGTGGACAGCAATAGAGATGAAGCACATAGACACTCCCCAGGGTGTCTGGCAAAGTTCTATTTCTTGACTTGCATGGAATTTACAAGGGTGTTTGTTCACTTTATAAAATTCCACTAGGCTACATAGCTGTTGCATGTGGTTTTCTATATTTGTGTTCTGTTTTGCAATGACCAAGGTTAAAAGACAACAATAATCCAGGACAAAGGTATAAATACTATTATTATGTAAAGAATGCAGACCTTGGAATCAGACATGTCTAGATGTAGGTCCTAATTTGCCACAAACAAAACTGTGGATCTCTGACCTCTCTGAGCACAATTTCTGCTTCAGGAAATCATAATAATGGAAAATAAAAGTTCTAGCTATCTAATAGTATTTAATAAATACTAGTTTTATTATTTTTTTCTCTTTCTTCTCTCTTCCTCCTCATCGAGTGTTTGCTGGAATGATCAGCATGGCTGAAACCATATAGGATTAGTTATTGAAAACTTTAGGAGGATCCATGCAGGAATCTAGAGCAGAATTTTTTTTCAGTGAAAGAGATGGGATATTAACCAAAGAATGTGAGTGGCAATCCAGGTGAGAGGGGAGGGCACACAGGAAAGCGCAGTTGAGTTATACGAAAGGGAAGTCAGTAAGTAGGTTAGCCTGATGAGGTGACAAGGACAGAGTTCACCAACCTAACTACCCACAGAGGATGGGCAGTATCAGATGAGTGAAGCAGACTCAATATCTATAAAAGAAGTACAGAATCAGTGAGAAATAGCAACTGACCTTCAGACTCAGCCTGAAACAAGATGGTGGGAGTGAGTGCTGTACACTGAATGTTTATATCCCCTGTCCCCAAATTCATATGCTGAAACCCTAACTGCCCATCACGTGATAATATTAGGGGCTGGGGACTTTGGGAGATGGTTAGGGTTAGATGGTTCATGAAGGTAGAGCCCCTATGAATGGGATTAGCATCCTTCTCAGAGTCACCGGAGAGTTTACTTCCTCTCTTCTCTTTTCCAGGTGAGGATACAACAGGAAGTCAGGAGTTTGCAACCCAGAAGCGGGCTCTCACTAGAACCTGACCATGCTGGCTCCCTGATCTCAGACTTCCAGCCCCCAGAACTGTGACAAATAAATTTCTGTTTTTTATCAGCTACCTAGTCAAAGGTACTTTGTTTCAGCAGCCAGAACTAAGACAGAGGGGATTTTAAGACTTCTAAACTCAGGTTTAAGCTTAATATACATTCTGTAGGTATATCAGTCCTTCAAAGCTTCGACAGGGAAAATAGCAAGATGTGCCCACATTAGAACCGTGTTGTATACCCTGAGATCACTCTTGACCCTGAGGTCTTCTTTCACAGAGCACTGGCACATTAAGGCGAAGTCTTTATACCCACAGCCAACTACACAGAGATGGAGCATGAATATATCAAGATCCTAAAACACCAAACTACAAGTAGCAACATTTACTGGAAAATAAATATGGGTCCATGCAGCAATACTTGGTCATGTTTACTTTGCTGCAGGTCTAATGAATGCTCTTCTTCACTGGATGTTCTTTTTAGAAGTTTATTTATTTAATATAATATCTATCCAGGTGATTCCTGTATCCAATGAATAATCAACAAATAAGCTTGTACTTAGAGTGAGAATAAAGGAATTGACATGGAAAGGTGGCCTGTTAGACACCAATGACAAGACAAAACCCAACCCAAGTGATGAGGCAACTGGAAAAAAGTCAGATCTGTCCAATTAACTCAATTAATTATACATAATAGTAACACCTCACTTCATGTAGCTCTCACTGTGCATCAGGCACTGTGCTAAGTACTTACCTGCATTACCTCCTCACCCACAAACTATTATAAGTCCCATTTCACCAGAGAATTGAATTTATAGTTGTTCTGTAGCTTGCCCAAGATGGCGCCATTAGATTCAAACCTGTGTTCTCTGATACCAGAGCCCTATTCTCTGTACTCTCTCATGCAGCTGTTGAGGAAACCTGCATCGTTTTAACTCAGGTTGTTGTTCTGGTTCGTCTTGATTTGTTTCCAAGAGTTCTGGGTTAAAGAGTGCCATTTGGATGTTCTTACAGCAGAAGCATCTGAACCTGAGGGGCCCCTTTGAACCACCCCAAATCCAGCAGAGACTCTGACACATCCACCAGGCCATTGGCTGTACCAGTAACCACAGGAAGGGAAGGAGCACAGAGAAGCCATGACCAGAGCTGGGAACTGGGCACAAACTCCATCCAGCTCCAGCACATACTAGCTGTGATGTGGACAAATGGCTTCACCTCCCTGACTCTGTCTTCTCATGGATAAAATAGGAGTCTGAAATATCTCACTGAACACTGGTCTTTAGGAAGATTAAATAAGATAATGTGCATGCAACAGCCTATAAATGGTCAGAATTCATCTCCCTTCATCCTACATCTGCACCAGCATATACTTCGTCCTCATGTATATACAACATCTGTCCCCAACTGGTGTGTTATCTGAGCATGAGCATGAGGCCACTGTGATGTTTTGTTTGGTTTTGCTCCTTTTAAAGTATCCACGCATCACTCAGGTTGGACATATCTGAGAATATTTGTCCCCACAGCATTTTCAAAATGGGTCCAAAATGGCCAGCAGAATCCATCTTGGGAAAAGTCTCACTCCCCAAAAAAGTCCCAGGCATAATAAGACACAAACTGTTACAGACAGACTTCTGCAAATGCCGTCTGGAGAGTGGGTCTTTGAACAAGAAAACTGAGCTAATTCAGAAAGGGTCTCCTGTCTCCTACAGTAGAATGGAAAAGAGAAACATCAGCCACTCAGATATTTCTCTTGGCTTCCTTCCTGACTGGGCTGGGTGAAAGAGGCGCTCAGGAGAGCCGAACACTCCTTCTGTACGGGCCCCGCAGGGGAGGAGAAGAAAGAAGTGAAACTGAGAAGGGGAATGTCCCACCCGGTCCTTCCCAGGGTGGTGGTTGGCACACCAGCGATTGACCAACACCCACCTCTCAAAGACCACGCATTCTCGAATTTGACCATCGCAGGGAAAGAAAGGGGGATGTTCAGTGCTGTTTAAGGTGTCTGCTGTTCTGCTAAAAGCGTTTGTAGGAGGTTATTAACTTCAAAGGAAAACTCAACTTATCCTCACTCCTTTCCCCTTAAACCTCAGACAGGTCCACACTGGAATCGTCTACGTCATGGAGAGCCCCTGGAGGGCGGCCAAGGCCTCAGCTCCCACCCCTGGGTGCCAACTGACTTTTAAACCCATACTAGATAAAGAAAGGGGTTTTTCCCCTGAGGCATGTGAGCTCTCTGGGTAAAAATCCAATTATGACTCATCTTCTTATAGGTAAAGGTCTGGAACAAAAGAAACAGAACTTAATAAACTATTCTATTCTCCCAATATTTTAGCTTCTTGGGTCTTTAAATGACCAAACTTTATCTCAGTGAGAAGATTCTGAATCCAGACAAAACTTCTTTTCAAGCTCTTAGTACCTATAACTCATAAAAGATATTTTTAAACAGTTAGATGATAATGCATCATAATTCCTATCCAGATCTCACTGAGGAAAGGGTATACATTCATCATTTCCTTGTCTATTTGTGTATGTGTATAAATTTAGGGGCGCCTGGGTGGCTCAGTCGGTTAAGCATCTGACTTCGGCTCAGGTCAGATCTCACAGTTGGTGGGTTCAAGCCCTGAGTCGGGCTCTGTGCTGACAGCTCAGAGCCTGGAGCCTGTTTCGGATTCTGTTTCTTCCTCTCTTTCTGGCCCTCCCCCACTCATGCTCTGTCTCTCTGTGTCTCAAAAATAAACTATAAAAATAATAATAATAATTAATAAATAAATAAATTTAAATGATGTTCCTTTAAAACAACAGAATTATCACAGTACTGGTTTGGAGACTCCTTTACCTTTAAAGGTTCAGTCTTTGCCAATCCTGATTTCACTTCTATGCGACACTTACCAGAAGATTTTGATGCCAGAGTGTCTGTCTCATCCCTCCTAACTCCTCAGCAGCTGTGACCTAGATCCACCGATCTCTCTCTCCCGCTTTCTTTCTCTCCTCCCTCTCCTCTTTCCCCCTTCCCTCTCCCCCTCTCCCCATCTCCCCATTTCCACCAGATCCCCAAATCTCCCCCAGATGTTCTTGAACTTAGCTGTTTCTCATAGATAACACCTCAAAATGACCTTGGCCGCATTGCTAACGCTCTACCATCTCCCCCAAAGCCGGTTTGGGACTCACTCCCCGCAAGCCAGTCACTAGATGTTACTAGTCCCATTGTTCCACCGAGCTGGCAGAAAGCCAGGGGGCTATCCCTCCGGGCTCACGCTCTTCTAGGCCCTTCTGAAGAATGTCGATTTTAGGGGGTGGTGATGTGGGGCAGAGTATACCTCACAGAGATCCCAAAGAATTGGCGGAGAGAGAAACCCAGGAAGGGTGTCACTGTGACAAGGCTGAGAGTTCGCGTCGTCCCTCCACGGGGGTGAGTCCTCTGACCCCGTGGCTGCGTTCCTGAGGAGAAGGAACCTGACACCGGTTCCCTGAAGAGTCCCTCTGCCCCCTCCCAGGACTTCCAGGTGTGTGCAGAAGGAAGTGCATGCCGACCAGGAGCTGGCCACCATGAGCTTTGCTGAAGCCCTCCTGTGCCCCGCCCCCCGCAGGATGCTGTCCACCTGCTGGTCTTACGGAGGTGCTTTGGGCCCTTCTTGCTTGAACAAGCCATCCTCGCACCACCCCATTACCAGCATCTTTTCCAGTTACGCCAAAAGGAAAGGGTACTTTGAAGCCTGCAGTGATGGGAATGGTCAACTTCCACCAGCAAGCCCCTCGGAGGAGCCGTGGTGTGTCCCGTGTAGACCGCTAGACATCTCTGGGACCCCAGCTGTGGAGGCCACTTGTCCAGATTCCTCAAAACAAACCAACAAGATGCTGAATTAAAGTGATCTCTCTGCGCCTTGACATTTCTACACTGTATATTAACGAAGTGTGTCCGACTGAAAATTCAAAACCAAATATATTCGTTAACAATCTAAAAATAAATTCTTCCCTGCATGATTTTAAAGCCTTTAGGCTCTTCCTCCAGTGTTGATTATCTTGGTTTTGCCATAACCAAGATATAAACATGAGACATAAAAATGGGAAAAATAATCTTTTAAGGTTAGTAGCTTTAAACAATTAGTATAAATAATCACACTTCGACATTTTCTGCAATATTAATTTTGAAACTGAGCATACTGTTTTGCTGAGCCAGACCCTAAGCTGACTAGGAATTATGTTTCATCCTCATTTCATTCAAGGAATGGAATCTGTAACACGAATCGTGTTATTTATCGTCTTAGACCAATGGTCGTTTAGTGACTGTGCCTCTGTGGGTACTGAGTTGCTAATGGTCACATCTACGTGAAGCAAAGGAGCCCAGCTCTGCTTTACCATCTCACCAACAGCCTGCCCTTAAACTCCAGCTATGCAGAAGGTACTCAAGAAGTATTTCTTACGCACAGATGTAAAATAGAACAATGTTTTACGTACTTTAAGAAACAATGTCACCCTGATATTTTTAGCCCCAGAGCCTAACACAGTGCCTGGCCCATAGTAGGTGTTTAATACTTAATTGTGAATGTCCAAATAGACATAGGCAATATCTATACAGACAAGTAGTCAGGACATTTAGTCATTCCTGCTCACCTCAGCTGGACTAACATTATGCCAGAGACAGGGCTTGCATTTCCAGTTTCCTCTGGGGCCGGTAGGAAGCACATGGACTTTACTATTGATCCTGTTCATGGAACCATGACTAAAGCCCCGTTCAGAGGACGAAAACCCAGTAGTCTACAGTCAGGGGAGTCACTTTGAGCAATCATCTCCAACACATGAAGATAGGTGATGCCCCTTGACAAGGCTGGGATGAGGGGAATGGAGGGACCACCCTGCGTCCTGGAGAGATGAGACACGGGCAGTTAACCCCAGCTGCAGCCTTACGACTTGTAGAGAATGTGAAAGCAATGATTCTCAAACTTTTAAATGCAGTGATAACAGAACTTAAAGAACCTTTCAATAAGCGTCCTTAACAACAGCTGAAGAAATAACCCAGGGCTGCTGAGCTGACCCCAATCCAAAAGTGAATCTACTAGAAACTTTCTCATTTCTCTTTTCTTTAAAAGTTTGAGGCTTCTTTTAGAGTTCACTGATTGTAATTGAAGTCATAATTATTTGGTTTTGATCCCACTGGCAGCTAGAATAAACAAAGTAATTTCTAAGACTAAAATGAGGGGGAAAATTCTTTTGAGGTAACCTACCGTAATCCTTTTTATTTTGGAGATATAAATATAATTGTGGTCAGTAGCACAAAAAATGTTTCTAAATTCCAATACACTAAAAAATATATTCATGTTAAATAACTGAAGTATTGTAGTTTAATTATTATTATATACACTTTATTCCACATTTGGTCTCTCAAGCACCCATATTTTAGGCCTATAATCCCTGTTTTCTGAGAGTGATGTAAATAATAAAGGAATGAAATCCTTAGTGCATTTTTAATGCCGTATAACTATTTTCTGTAATTGGATTAGGATTACAACTCTCAAAATACTGCTAACACGTGAGGTACAAGTCAAATTAAAAAGAAGGAAGAGGAGGAGGAAGCACACCTCTACTGGTGAGAAATATCATTTATAACGTGATTTTTTTCAAAGGGAAAAAAGGTTTTATTACTTTCAAACTTAAAAGGTAATTTCTAGAATATATTCTATCATCAAATTTAGAAAGTTTAGAAACACTTGCATCTTTAAAGCGGTTTATTACCAATACCCATAAAACTAGTCAAACTCCCTTATTATTAATCTTTGGAAGATGAGGGAATTCTACAATCTCAGAAGGAATTAAAATCTGACCAGATGGGTTTTATCCTGGCCATGCAAAGATGGCTTACTACTAAGAACTCCAATATGTTAATACATCATACCAATGATCACATAAAAATTTTTTTTAATTTAAAATATTTTTCAAAAGATCACATAAGAAAAACTTCACTAAGTGCAGTCAATACTAAAAGTCAATAATCCTGCCTGTGTCCTATTAGAAAAAATGATGGAGAGAAAGGAGGGAGGGAGGGAGAGGAAGAGGAGAGTAAGGGAGGAGGGGAGGGGCGACTAGTGGAAGTACACATAGCCACTATAATAAAGACTGATTATCTCACATCACCAGCCATCATTTAACTGCAAAATACTAGATGAGCCTAGATAAGAACATCTGCTCCCACGGTAACTACTTAACATCCTGCTGTAAATTGGAATTAGCCAATATGACATAAAACAAAAAATATATGACATAATAGATAATATTTTGTATACCATGATATATAACATGTCATAGATAATGTTTTTATATTACATAGGAGTGGGTTACATTAATAAATAAATGATAAATTACAGTGATGTAATATGATTACACATCTGAAAATACCAAGAGACGTTTATGTAAATTCTGAAAACAGCAACACTCCAGGGCTGTTCATATAACAGCTCTTATTGTATATCGATAAATATACAATCAATAGCTTGTGTGCATGCTAGCAATAAACAAAGCCTCTAAAGGAAATGGAAAATCATTCACGGAAAAAATCCTAGAAATAATCATAACAACAAATGTGTAGCATTTATGTGAAAAAATTTCAAAACTTCTCTGGTAAAACATAAAAGAAGATTTGGATGAGTTGTGTGACAGAGCATGTCACTATGACAGAAAGGGAGAGGAGAAAAAGGAAGGAGAAAGGACGGAAAAGAAATCAGGAGAAAGGGTGGGGAGAGACAAAAAAAATAGAAGCCACAAATATCATTAAGCTCACACATAAAGGCAATGAAGGAAACAGTTTTATAAATAAGCAGTTATAACCATGTAAAATTTTTCACAAAATATTTTCAGCATATTTTTTAACTGAAAAAAAAAATGTCAATCAACCAACCAGGAAAAATATTTGCCACAAATTTAATAGACCTCTTATAAGTCAGTAGGAAAAATACTAATACATTACTTTTCTCAATTCAAAGGAAATGAACAGCAAGTCATGGAATGAAAATTCAAATTTCAGTGAGATTGAAGGATATAAAATCAATACACAAAAATCTGTTCCATTTGTATACACCAATAATGAGCTATCAGAAAGAGAAATTTACAAAACAATCACATTTACACTTGCATCAAAAAGAATAAGATACCCAGGAATAAATCTAAGGAGATAAAAGACCTGTGCACTGAAAACTGTAAGACAATGATAAAAGAAATTGAAGAAGACACAAGTAAATGGAAAGATATTCTGTACTCATGGACTAGAAGAATTAATTCTGTTAAAATGTCCGTGCTACCCAAAGCAATATACAGATTCAATGCAATCTCTATCAAAATTCCAATGGCATTTTTCACAGAAATAGAACACATAATCCTAAAATTTATATGAAACCACAAAAAATCTGAAATACCCTAAGCAATCTTGAGAAAGAAGAGCAAAGCTGGTGGCATCATGCTCTCTGATTTCAAAATATGTTACAAAGCTATCATAATTAAAACGGTATAGTGTTATAATAAAAACAGGTACATAAATTAATGAAATAGAACGGAAAGCCCAAAAATAAACCCATGAATGGTCATTTGATTTTCAACAAAGGAGCCAAGACTATATGAAGAGAAAAGGACAGTCTCTTCAATAAACGGTGCTGGGAAAACTGGACAGCTACATGCAAAAGAATGGTGTACTCTCTTACACCATACATAAAACATTAACTAAAGGGGCAGCTGGGTGGCTCAGTCAGTTGGGCGTCCGACTTTGGCTCAGGTCATGATTTCACAGTTCCTGGGCTCAAGGCTCTGCATTAGGCTCTGTGCTGACAGCTCAGAGCCTGGATCCCACTTTGGATTCTGTGTCTCCCTCTATGTTCCTCCCCCACTCGCACTCTGTCTCACTGTGTCTCCCTCAAAAACAAAGAATTTAAAATTTTTGACTAAAAATGGGTTAAAAATTAATGTAAGAGCTGAAACTATAAAACGTCTAGAAGAAAGAACAAGCGGTAAACTCCTTGACATCAGTACTGAGTTTTTAGATTTGATACCAAAAACAAAAGCAACAAAAGCAAAAATCAACAAGCAGGTCTACATCAAACTAAAAAGCTTCTGCACAGCAAAGGAAACCATCAACAAAATGAAAAGGCAACCTACTGAATTGGAAAAATATTTGCAAATCATATATCTATCTGATAAAGATTTAATATCTAAAATATGTAAAGAATTCATACAATTCAATAGCAAAAAACAAACAATTTTTTTTTAAATGGGAAGAAGATCTGAACTGATGTTTTTCCAAACAAATACAGATGGTCAACAGGTACATGAAAAGATGCTCAACATCATTTATCAGGAAAATGCAACCCAAAGCCAAAGGAGATATCACTTCACATCTGTTAGAAAAGCTGCTATCAAAAATATAAAAAATAACAAGAGTTGGCAGAGATGTGGAGAAAAGGGAACACTTGTGCACTGTTAGTAGGAATGTAAACTGGGGCAGCCACTATCGAAAACAATATGGATGTGCCTCAAAAAATTAAAAACAGGGGCACATGGGTGGTTCTGTTGGTTAAGTGTCTGACTTCGGCTCAGATCATGATCTCTTGGTTCGTGGGTTCGAGTCCCACTTGGGTCTCTCTGCACTCAGTACAGAGCCCACTTCAGATCCTCTGTCTCCCTCTTTCTGTCTGCCTCTCTCTCTCTGTTTCTGTCTGTCAAAAAGAAAGAAGCATTGAAAAAAATTAAAAACAGAACTACCATATGAGATAGCAATTCCATTTAAGGGTATTTATCCAAAGAAAGCAAAACAGTAACCCAAAAAATATCTGAACCCCAGGTTCACAGCAGGATTATTAACAAAACAAAGACACAGAAACAACCTAAGTGTCCATCAGTGGATGAGCAGATAAAGAAGATGTGGACTAGACACATACATACATACATACATACATACATACATACATACATACACATACACAATGGAATATTCAGTCATAAAAAAGAAGGAAATCTTGCCATTTGCAATATGGATGGATCTTAAAGGCACTATGCTAAGTGAAATAAGCCAGACATGAAAGACAAACACCATATGACCTCACTTACAGGTGAAATCTAAAGAACAAAACAAAAAACCAAGCTCATGGATATAGAGAACAGACTAGTGGTTACTTGGGGGGAGAAGGAGGAGGAAGGGGTGAAAAAAGTGTGAAGAGGGTGGAAAGGTACAAACTTCCAGTTACAAAATAAATTCAATCATGAGGGTGCAATGTACAGTATGGCAGCCATAGTTAATAATAGTATATTGCATATTTGAAAGTTGCCAAGAGAGTAGATCTTAAAATTTCTCATCACGAGAAGGAAAAAAAATTCTGTAATTATGTATGGTGACAGATGTTAACTAGACTTATTGTGATGATCATTTCACAGTGTATACAAATATAGAATCATTTTGTTGCATGCCTGAAACTAATATAATGTTGTGTGTCAATTATACCTTAAGAAAAAATTTAAAATTAAATCTTTAAAAATAGGAGAAAACTGGCAGACGCCACATTTACCAAGTGATCAGAGTTAGTGTCGCAAGGAATGGGAGAAATCAACATTATATGAAAAAAGAAAAGTTCAAATAAACTATGCTCATTAGCGATCAACGAGCATGCAAAAATTTTTCAAATTGTGTGCCACTTTATCCTATCAGGCTGGCAAAAAATAATTAATTGTGAATTAAAACAATAACTTTAAATGCTGGCAAATGCACGTGCCATAACATGAACCTTCTCATACACCGTTGAAAAGAATGTAATGGGTACAAACTTTCCAGATAGCAACTTGGAAATATCCATTGAAAGCTTTTGCCCGGTAGTTACACTTTTGCAAATTTACCCTAAGAAAATAATCACAGATACAGACAGAGATTTATGTATAGGGGTGTTAATTATGCATTATTTATAATGGTGAAAAATTGGGCCCAGTCTAAACAGAGAAGAGTTAAATTTATTATGGCATCTATCGACTATATAATGGAATACAAGTAATATAATAGAGCCGTGAAAAATCATGCTTCATGAGACTACATAATGAATTGCTGAAAATATGTTACACAGTGTATGACCCAGAATTTTGTATACAGACTAAATACACAGACACACAAACACATTAAGTGGAAAGAAATGCACTAAAAGGTAAACAGCAGCTATTTCTAAGTAGCTGGATCATGGGTGATTTTCATTTTTTCCCCAATAGCTTTCCATATTTTCTAAATTTTCTGAAATAAATATATGTTACAGTGAAAACACTGTCATGAGTTAATAACTAATCAGTGCTTGCTCTGTGCCAAGCCCTATTCAAAATATCTAGTATGTATTATGTCATTTAATTCCCTCTATAAATCTGTGAGCTAGATAATGACAGTTATTATTCTCATTTTACCAATTAAAAAGCTAAGGCCCGATGTTGGTGGGGGGGGCACCTGGATGGCTCAGTCGGTTAAGCGTTCGACTTCAGCTCAGGTTATGATCTTGCAGTCAGTGAGTTCGAGCCCCACATCAGGCTCTGTGCTGATAGCTCACAGCCTGGGGCCTGCCTCAGATTCTGTGTCTCCCTCTCTGGCCCTCCCCCACTAATGCTCTGTCTCTGTCTCTCAAAAATGAATAAACATTTTTTTAAAAATCTAAGGCCCAGGGACACCTGGCTGGTTTAATCAGCTGGGCATCTAACTTTAGCCCAGCTCATGATCTCATGGCTCGTGAGTTCAAGCCCGACAGTGGGCTGGCTCTTTGCTGTCATGGAGCCTGCTTGCTCTCTCTCTGCCCCTCCCCCGCTTGCTCTCTCTCTCTCTCTCTCTCTCTCTCTCTCTCTCTCTCTCAAAAGTAAATAAGCATTAAAGAAAATCTAAGGCCCAGGGAGGGTTAGTAACTTACCCAAGGTCACATAGTAGTCAATGCTACAGTGAGTAAGTTGTAAGTGAAGTAGGTAAACTCAGGCCCTATGATGGCAAAGTCTTGCACACTTAACCATCAGTCATATCAGAGATTACCAAACGCTCTGGTCTTGGATCCTTTTACACTACTGAAACCCTCAAAGGAATGTTGTTTATGTGGATTATTGTTATTGATATATCTAATAATACTTAATATTCATAACGTTCAAAGCGGAGAAATGTTTATAACTTATCTAAAAATAACAATAAAAACCCATTACATGTTAATACAAATAATACAGTTTTATTAAAAACAACCCTATTTCCAAAATTGTAGTGAGAATGGTATTATTTTATCTTTATGAAAATCTCTTAATATCTAGCTTAACAGAAAAGAACTAAATACCTATATCTGTTTCCATGATTAGTTTATTTCAGCGTTACATGTCATGTAGCCTTTTGAAAACTCCACTGTCAATTCATGGGAGAATGAAAGTGAAAATGGCAAATAACATCTTAGTTTTATTGTGATAAGGGTCTGGACTTTGTTAGACCCCTTGGAAAGAGTTCCAGGGAAACCCAGTCCTCTACACTGAGGCTTTTTATGTTTTTTTAAATTTATTTTATTTATTTTGAGAGAGAGAGCACTTACACAATCAGGGGAGGGGTAGAGAGAGAAGGAGAGAGAGAATCCCAGCCCAGAGCCTGACATGAGGCTCGATCTCAGGAACTATGAGATCATGACCTTAAATGAAATCAAGAGTCAGATGTTTCACCAACTGAACCACTCAGGCTACACTGAGTTTAAAAAAGAAGAAGAAGAAGAAGGAGAGGAAAGAAAGAGGAGGAGGGAGAGGAAAGGGAGAAGGGAAAAGATGAGGGAGAAGAAGAAGAGGGAGGAAGAGGAAGAGATGGAAAAGAAGAAGGATGAGGAGGGGGAAGAAGGAGAAGGAAGGAGAGAGGAGGAGGAGAAATTGACTAGTGTTTACTCTCCACCAAACACACATCACCACTTCAGACTCTCAAAGAGCATCTGCACAACACTGGAGGGACAGAGGAGGGAGGGGGACGGACTTTGCTCTCACCTAATTCATTAACTCACAGCAAAACTACCTTCTAAGATGCCAGTCACTTCCAATCCACTGGCCGAGCCATAACCAAAATTTGGACCCAACTAGAGTTCTGGAACTCTGTTAGCCTTGGACACATCAGATCAAAAATGACAGACAGGAAACTGGGCATCCCTACAGAGAGACCAGCTCCAAGGAGCCCACCCTGCTCTCGAGGAAATCCATGTAAGAAGCCAGATCACTGCATCATGAGTAACTTCCAAAGAGCCCCCAGTTCATCCATTCATTCAACCAACATTTATTTACCAGTCACTAGTTAAGGTGTCGTGCTCGATGTTGAGGCTACAAAGGGGAGAGGGAAACAATCTCTTACAGGTTGCCTGGTTCTTGTGTTAAACACAGTACCGTCCACATGATAGGTGCTCAGTAAATGCAGATGACAGATGGATAGGTGGCCATATGTCTGGATAGATGGAGAAATGGCCCAGTAACTGCTCTTAAGTAGCTCATAGTCTATTCAAAGAGACATACACAAAGAATCACAATGCCCTGTAACCAGTACCCTGAAGACTCTGAGAGAAGGCAAATAGAGGAAGTACAGGAAGGCGCGCTCACTTCCGGGGGAGGAGTGCTGGCAGGAGCCAGGTCATGCTTGGAAGCCCAGTCCTGGCAGGATAGTCAAGTATGTGGGTCATGACGAGAGTCCAGCCCCTAGATCTGGGTGTGGCATCATAGCTTGGTTACAGGACCAGGGCAGAGGTCTAGTTTCTAGAACTTGGTAGAAGATTGAAGAATCATGAGCAGTAAATTCAACTTGATCTGACAATGAGTTTTATCTGAATGCCTGAATCAGACTCTTACCGGGCCCTCAGTGTGGTTTCCTGAGCCAGGGACAGGGTTCAGCCGGCAGGGGACTGCCACATGGCCACGGCAACAGGGGATGAAGGCTAATGGAATAGCGACCAGAGATTTTCTTCTCTCACCAGGCCACCTGCCTCCCTCTGGGCAGCTCTCCTAACATTTAAGCACAGTTGGCATTAATGTTCAGCCATTGTTACTGTTACAGTAAATGAAACAGGTGCACACACAGCCCAGAGCCTAGCACTCAGTTGACACTCCACTACATTTTATTCGACATCATTCATTCCTATGACAGCATTTTCTAGACGCTGTAGACATACACTAAAACATCTCCTGTACTTCAAATTCCAAAAGCAACCAAGGCTGTAAATCTTCTTGCAGTTGGGGTATAAATAGGATGAGAAAATGTTTGGTGCTATGTGGGAAGAAGCAACGTAATATTCTCAGCCTAAAAATAGATGGATTTGTTGTGACCATGTTTTTTGGTTTTGTTTTGTAGAATCAGTCCTCTTGCATTTCTAGGTATGGGAAAGGATTTGCAAACTGTAAATAAAATCCAATGGGCTCAAATGTTTACCATTACAGCACTTTTCACACCAACCTTCCCAAGGTACCTCACTTAGAAACTAGAACAGGTCAAGGGTTAATGAATGTGGTACGTTAAGTTAACTTATTTTGAACCACCACCAAAAGCAGAAACTCCCCAGCCCACTGAGGCAAAAGAAGAAAGAGTCTGGAGCCATCTGAACTCCATAAATAACTCGTGGGATTTTGCTCCCATGTGTGTGGATAGACAGTGGCGTTATGCTGTTACATTCCAGAAACTTCTCTTGCTTGCCATACCACGAGAACCACACAAGATGTTTATTTAATGGATTCACTATGATGGTAACAGGATTTGCATTATCAGTGCTTATAATACAGAAAATCAGTCAAAACTATGACCAATAAATAAATTAAATAAGACTGGAGGTCAACTGAAGCAAGGAAAAACAAGTGCCTGAGGCCAATCTGACTTCTCAGATCTGAGGGCTTTATTGAATTCCATCAGGATACCTACCAAACCCAAAATATGTACTATTAAAAATTTCTAAAGAGAGAAATTAAGGTCCCATTGATTGAGAACAAGGCAATAGAGATCGAAAAAATGCCCAAGTAACAGTTATAGGCAAAGCATCTTGAACTTCATTCCCGAGCTCTGTTTCTTTAGAAAGAAAGCCAATTCCCAGGCTATGTCTCAGTGAGAATTGCCACCAGCTAGAAGGCCCCTCTGCTTCCTTCATACCCTTCCGGTGTGATGTTAGACCCCAGATCTCAACCTCTTAAGAGCTTAAGGGAGAACCTGGGATCTGTGATGACAGAGGGAAGGAAGAAGGAAGACAAGAGGGAATTCTTTTCTATGCAAAATGTGAAAGTCAAAGAGATTTCTTTCCCTTTAGGGTGACCTTTGTCAGTTCTCTTTCCCAAGATAAATTTCATCACTGTTAATCTCATAAACTAATATCAAAATTAAATATGGCATACTGCTTCATATAACATTTCTGTCCATGAGGCAACTCTCAAGACTGTTATATTTACGTAAGGGACTCTCATCAGGAGTCTCACACTGCACCAGATCTAACAGCCCAAATAAAGGGGATTACTGCTATTTACATACGACTTAATCACACTTACAGACTGCTATCCTTTAAGTATAACTCACTTCAGGCAGCTGGGCGTCGAATAAGCCATCAGCTCCAAGATCCAAGTAAGATGCTTTCCATTAACTAAAGCTGTAGCACAGTAAACAATACCTTGGGAACCTCAGAGAGAGAGAATGCATCTTCCAAAGGGCCACGTTTGTGGAAAGTGGGAGCATAATTTAGGCACTAGAAACATTTGGCTCAAAATAATTAAAGGAGAAAATGGGCTCGCAAAATAGATTTGATTCAGGTCTGCTTCCCAACTTGGACATGCTGTATCAGACCTAATTGAAATTGTGGGATATTTAAGGAAAAACCTTCCTAAAAGGCACCAAAATCTACAGTAGTTTTGAAAGGATTTAAGTGTTTCCCTCTATATAGAACTCTCTGGCTTATCTACTAAATTTGCAACAGTGAAACCAATTCTTGGAGCACTGAATTTTGGCATGGAGGTGGCAAAGTAAGACAAAGTGACCTATCGAAGTAGCAGAAATAACCTAACAAAAAAAACAAACAAAAAAACAAAAAGCAGAATTAAACAAGGGCAGAAGGAAGCAAAGGAGAGGCCAAACAGATGGAAGACAGAAGAAATGATTCTCTCTGATACAACATGTGACCTTGTACTTCTGTCCAAATTCACGAACCACGCATCACGAAGAGGGAACCCTAATTAAACTGAGGACTTTAGGTAATAAAATGTATCCATATTGGTTTATCGATTGTAGCAAGGTACCAGGCTAATGCAGGATAATAATAGGCAACACTGTAGGGGTGAGGTATATGGGAACTTGGTACTTTCTACTCAATTTTTCTATAAGCCAAAAACTGCTCTAAACATAAAGGTAAGATAGAAGTCAACTTAAGCAAGACACCAAGAAAGAATCCAGATAGGAAAGAAAAACCATTGCAAAACTCTGCTGTTGGGGTATTAAATGACAACGCAAGGCATAAAGAATAGCAGTTGGGCGCCCCATGCATTATATTTATCTTTCTCCAGGCTGGTTCACTGCCTCAGGGGTGCACACGTTCAGAACCAGAAGCCATGCTGTTTTGCTGTGTACCTTTAATAGGGCAATTATAATTATCAACGAGTTCACCTCAGAATAAAGGAAGAAAAACTATGTCTCCCTAAGATATTTGGAAGAGTTGCAGACTCCATATCTACTTTCCTTTGGCCTAAATATCAATATGTATATTAAGAGATAAAAACAAAATAAGGAACACAGTTTACTGGTGAAGTTGAAGACCAAATTTTGCCACATCCTCCAAATTTAAAAGCCAGCAATTTAAGTAGCTGGCACTTGCCTACTGGTTTTTTTATTTTCTTACACTCTACATAGGCTTGGCCATCATCATTATCAATACATCACCAGGGCATCCGGATGGCTGTAGGTTAAGCGGCCGACTTTGGCGCAGGTCATGATCTTAGGGTTCATGAGTTCAAGTAGTTTGTGGGTTCGAGCCCCGCATCAGGCTCTGTGCTGACAGCTCAGAGCCTGGAGCCTGCTTCCAATTCTGTGTCTTACTCTCTCTCTCTGCCCCTCCCCTGCTCACACTCTCTTTCTCTTTCAAAAATAAAAAAACACATTAAAAAATTTTTAAATACATACTTTGACCTAAATGACCTAATTTTGTTAGGCATTTTTAGGAAATGTCCGTCAAAAAATGGCTTAAGGCAATGTTTCCTTTACTTTAATTTTTCTCTTAATTTTACTGCAGAATTTATTGTAAAACCAAGATAGCAAGTCTCTTCTATTTATTAATAATAACAGCCAAATTTTTAAAAATTTGTTTGAGTACAGCTGACACAGTGTCACATCAGTTTCAGGTGTGCAACACAGTGGTTCAACAAGTTTACAGTTTGCTATGCTCACAGCAAGTGTAGCTACCATCTGTCACCATACATCGTTATTCCAATATCCTTCACTACATTCTCTGTGCTGTGCCTTTTATCCCCATGACTTATCCATTCCATAACTGGAAGCCTCTATCTCCCTCCCGACTTCACCCATTTTGCCCACCCTCCCACACTCTTTGCCTCTGGCAACCATCAGTTCGTTCTCTGTATTTATGGGTCTCATTCTGCTTATTGCTTATTTATTCATTATGGGTTTTTTAGATCCCACCAATGAGTGAAATCATATGGTGTTTGTCTTTCTCAGTCTGACTTATTTCACTTAGCATTGTCCCCTCCAGGTCTATCCGTATTGTCACAAATGGCACAATCTCATCTTATTTATAGCTAAATAATATTCCACTGTGTGTGTGTGTGTGTGTGTGTGTGTGTACATATACATCTTCCTTATCCATTAGTACATCAATGAACACTTAGCTCAACACCCTAAAAAAAAAAAAACCCAAGCAATTCAATTTAAAAATGGGCAGAAGACCTGAACAGATATTTTTCCAAAGCAGACATACAGATGACCAAAAGACACATGAAAAGATCCTCAACATCACTAATCATCAGGGAAATCCAAATCAAAGCCACAATGAGTTATGACTTTACACCTGTCAGAATGGCTAAACTCGAGAAGACAAGAAATAACAAGTGTTGGCGAGGATGTGGAGAAAATGAAACCCTCGTGCACTCCTGATGGGAATGCAAACTGATGCAGCCACTGCAGAAAACAGTAAGGAAGCTCCTCAAAAATTAAAAATGGGGTGTGGGGGGGGGCTCAGTGGGTTAAGCATCCGACTTTGGCTCAGGTCATGATCTCGTGGCCCATGAGTTCGAGTCCTACGTTGGGCTCTGTGCTAACAGCTCAGAGCCTGGAGCTGCTTCGGATTCTGTGTCTCCCTCTCTCTCTCTGCCCTCCCCCACTTTTTCTCTCCCTCTCTCTCTTTTTCTCTCAAAAATAAACACTTTAAAATTTTCAACTGAAAATAGAAATACCACATGATCCAATCATTCCACTACTGGGTATTTGTCCAAAGAGAACAAACACTAATTCAAAACTGTATATGTACTCTTTTGCTTATTGGAGCATTACTTACAATAGCCGAGACACAGAAGCAATCTAACAGGCTGTCGATAGCTAACATTTGTTAACAATTTTAGCTCACAGGTGAAACAGGTAGCCCGTTAATTCTTTAAATGAGTAACTCCTATTTTATTCTCATTGCAAGAGGTATCTCAAAAGAATGAGAGGTATTATTTTTTCCTTCCTCTTTCCACTCTGCCTGGACATGGAGGGGGGTAAGGTACAGGGGGCTCTAACATCCCTCCTGTTGGAGGGACAAAGAAACAGAAGTCCAAATGAGCCCCCCAACTGCCAGGCTTTCATCTGCAAATGTAGGCCCAAAAGGAGATGTGTCTCCAGGTGAAGTTGCTAGAGAGACAGGTGGCTGTACCTACGGAGCAACAGAAGGTCTGTAGAAGGCAAAGGGGAGAGGGTTGAGAAGGTGGATTCCATAAGGGGCCAGGGCCTGTGCACAACTCTGGCGGGCTGAACACAGGTCCTGGAAAGAGGGATGACTAAAGAGCAGGCGTAAGATCTCTACGCTCCTCTGACCGTAAAGAGGACAGAACCGCCGCCTGGGCCAGGATATCTCATTGGGAGCGTCGAGTGGAAGACTTGTGTTAAAACTCCTCTTCTGTTCTCTAGTCCCTTATATGCTGGAACTTTATATGATGTTTTTTTTTTAATTGGGGAAGGCACCCACTGCAGCTGGCTGTACTGGCTCACAAGAGTCGATTGTTAAATTTTGAGGACTTTTGTGAGCCAATTATTAAACACAGTCATTATGAAAACTACGGGCGACTGGTGGCTCAGTCAGTTAAGCATCTGACTTTGGCTCAGGTCATGATCTCATGGTTTGTGAGTTCAAGCCCTATGTCAGGCTCTGTGCTGACAGCTCAAAGCCTGGAGTCTGCTTTGGATTCTGTGTCTCCCTCTCTCTGCCTTCTCCCCGCCTTGCTCATGCTCTGTCTCTGTCTCTCAAAAATAAACATTAAAAACATTTTTTAAATTAAATTATATGAACTTAAATTACATTAAATATAAAAAACAATAAATGCTCAAAACTCCCGAGTTCCTACATATTTGACTACATTTTACTATAATGTATGCTCTTGATGGCATCTATCTTTTCTATACCTGGATGGGAGTATTTATATCACAGAAATTGGCCAACTCTACAGATCAGGACTTAATGTATTGCTCTAGACCAGGAGTCAGCAAACTATGGCCCATGGGCCAAATACAGTTCACCATCTGTTTTTATAAAGTTTTATTTGAACACAACCATGCCCATTCATTTATGCCTTAGCTAGCAGTGAAAGCTTTTACTGCCTTTGCTGCTTTCTCTCTACAATGGTGAGGTTGAGTAATTAAAATACAGACTGTATGACCTGCAAAACCTAAAATATTTATTATCTGTTCCCTTGCAGAAAAATTGTGCTGACTCTTGATCTAGATTTAAGAAAGTGATGGAGAATTGTAGTGATCATCTCACACTATATTCAAATAGTGAATCATTCATTATATTGAACATCTGAAACTAATATAATGCTATATCGCACTTATGTCTCAATGTTTTGTAAAAAGCGATGGAGAAAATGTAAATAATGCAGATTACACTTAAAAATGTGCTGTGTCTGTGGACTGTAGTTGTGTTTGAATGGCATAAAAAGTTAAAGAAATATTCTTCCAATATTCAGAACTATTATCCAATTCAGTAAAGGAGATACATCTAGTGTCTTCATTATTTTACTTTCCTGTAACTCACTAATGCAAATAAAAATATCAACCAGAAAAAGTCAAAGTATACTCAGAGCTCTGGTTTTAAACCTCTAGCACTGAATTCTCTCATTGAATTGCACACCATTTAATGAATGCTATGGCTTTCTGCTGAATCCAAAAGGAACCTCACATATTTCTTGTATTCAAGTGTTGTGGAAATATTCCTAACCTGCCATACATATTATGTCATTTAATAATGTGATGATTCTGGTATTATAAACCCTATTCAATAGGTCGACGTAATAGAGACAAAAGGTTAAGAAACATCACACAATGTTGAAGCTAGGATTTGAACCTAATTTACTAAAAAGCTGAGTATACTTCCTTGGAAATTATCATTTTAGTAGCCATTATATGAGAGAAGATGCCATGATGTTAAAGAAAAAAAATCAACTGTGGACTCAGCCATACTTGAATTTATGTTATTAATTATCATACCAATATACATTTGAAAAGGTTATGTGTGAAACACTTCTTCATTCTATAGGCAGTGTTTTGAATGGATTCACAAACCTCCTGTGGTAATTCAGCACTGTCCTCAGAGTTCTGTAGCCAAAGGCTGGAAACTTTGGAAATAATTCCTATAGCTTATCTTTAAGATTCTTCTTGCTGCCAGACCAGATTCCCTGGCATATATATTGAGCTCAGACTTTGTTCCTTTCCCCAGGAACTCTTGTTCACTGTCCTTCCAGAACACCAGACGGCTTCCTCAGTCTGGACTGCATGGTCTGGGCCGATGTGATGTCTTTCCTCTATACCGGTCTTCCATGCTTGGGGAACTTTCAGGATGGCAACAGGGGTGGGTGGTTACTTGCAAAGGCTCCATGGTGACAGACTTAGACCACTGAGAGCGAGTCGGAGTGCCAAGATTGAAGGAGTTCAGAGAGGAGAAGCTAAGGCTCCCTGGGAATAAGACTAAGCTGGTAAGTTGTACAACCTGACTCATGTTTTGTTAACCTTTTTAAAGGATGTCACATCTATAAAAGATTGAACCCCACCAAATCCTAACCTTCACCTCTGCCCAGAGAAAAGTAGGCGAGGCCCAGCCCAGATGGTGGCTTTCTCTGGGCCAAGACCAGGCTGGAGACCTCTGAGAAAGGCCAACACCAAGGATAGGAGAGCAGAGTGACCAGAAGCTTTCATCCAAGAAGCCAAAGGTTGCAAACCACAGGAGGCCCAGTGTGCAGCCACGAGCCCGAGCCCCGCAGCCCAGGCTCAGAAGAGCAAGAGCAAAGAGGAGGGGAAACGCGGAGCAGTGGGGGCACGTGGCCAAAGGAGGCACTGTTGTTAATGGTTCCCTTTGGTGCACGCCCAAGAGCGGGGAGGGCCCGGGTGTAAACTGATCATCTAAACAACGAGAATTACATTTTACAGAAATCAAACTTTTAATTTTTTCTCTTTTCCTCTCTTGGGTCATTAATAGTTGTGGTTTTGATAACAGCAAGCTAAAAAGAAACACGTAATGAACTCAGTAATGCTTTAAAAGTCATCAATTATTTAATTCAAGAAGGTGTATCATCTAGGGGCACCTGGGTGGCTCAGTTGGTTGAGGATCCGACTTGGGCTCAGGTCATGAGCTCACATCTGTGAGTTTGAGCCCCGTGTCAGAGTCTTTGCTGACAGCACAGAGCCTAGAGCCTGCTTCAGATTCTATGTCTCCCTCTCCCTCTCTGCCCCTCCTCTGCTTGTGCTCTCTCTCTCATAAATGAATGAATGAATGAATGAATGAAGGTGAATCATCTAGACAAAAACAGCATGGATGGGGAAATTGCATTATTCTTTATATCTGGAGTGTGTATAACGTCAATTCCTGCTAGGCATAGCGCCAGATCGGTAGCAATTTCTCTGTGCAATAGTGAAGTTCAGGTGTGTGTTGCTTTCCTGCAGATAGTTTGGGAGGGTGGAGCCCTACCACCCACCACCCACCACCACCATCCAGGGAAAACAGAAGGACTGAAGGGAAAGACCGGGACTCTGGACTGCAATCTTGGATGAGAAGACCCTTCCTGAGTTTCTTGCCCTTGATACAGGACATACTTCCATACATCTATGAGAAACTAATCTCTGCAAGCCGCTATCCCCTCCCCAGCCAGGTATTGCTTTACCAAATTCCCTACTTGGCCGATTATAATCCTAGACCCACTGTTACCGCTATACTAAAAACAATTTCAAAAGAGTAGCCAGTGATCACCTTGTTGCCAAATACGCTGGCTCCTTTTAAGTTCTTATTCTCCTTAGTTTCTATAACACGAGACTGCCTATCCTTGTAACCAGGCCTCTGTCAAGAGAAAAAAGGAAAATGATTTGATGTCTACAATATGCAGATTGAGGGAGAGGCAGGAGGCCAAGACAACATTAGTATTTCAAAGTGTGTGTGTCTGAAACGTGTTGCCAAAACAGAGAGTGGGAAGTTGGGAGGGGAACCACGTGGTAGGAGGAGGTGCGCCAGCAAGCTCTGCAGGCCTAGGAACCCCAGTCGGGGTAGAGGGCCATCGATACAAAAAGAGTTGCTTCAATCTGGAAGAGTAATGCAGCCACGTAGAGGAAAAAGATGGGCTGCTGGCAATTCTGCTTCCTTCCCTCAAGTCGAGTCCGGGCCACTGACAGATATTTCCCAAACACTGCTTCTTTTCTCCAGTTTTAAACTGGCTCCTTGTTGGGGCGCCTGGGTGACTCAGTAGGTTAAGTGTCTGACTCTTGGTTTCGGCTCAGGTCATGATCTCATGGTTCAGGCGTTCGAGCTCTGCGTCGAGCTCCACACTGATGGTGCAGAGCCTGCTTGGGATTCTCTCTCTTCCTCCCTCTCTGCCCCTCCCCTGCTCTCTCGCTCTCTCCCAAAAATAAATAAACTTTTCAAAAAAGTTTATAAAACTGGCTGCTTGCTGCACTCTCAACAATAGCTAAAACATGGAAAGAGCCTAAGTGTCCATCAACGGACGAATGGATCAAGAAGATGTGGTTTATCTATACCATGGAATACTACATGGCAATGAGAAAGAATGACATCTGGCCATGTGTAGCAACATGGATGGACCTTGAGGGTGTTATGCTGAGTGAAATAAGTCAGGCAGAAAAGGACAAATATCACATGTTTGCACGTATAGGAGGATTAGGAGGAACTTAACGGAGGACCATGGGGGAGAAGAAGGGGGGAAATGGTGGGGGAGAGGGAGAGAGGCAAACTATGAGAGACTCTTGAATGCTGAGAACAAACTGAGGACTGATGGGGTGCGGGAGAGGGGAAGGGGGGAGATGGGCATGGAGGAGGGCACTTCTGGGGATGAGCCCTGGGTGTTATATGGAAACCAACTTGACAATAAACTATTTGTAAAAAAACAAAGACAAAAACAAACAAAAAACAACTGGCTGCTTGCTGATTTAACTCAGAAGGCCTGTGCCTTGCTTCCGAGGCCCTGGGACAGCCTCTAATTTTCCCACTTGGTTCTACATGGCAGTGAAACAGCTCACGCTCTGCCCAGGCTCCCCTGCCCTGCTGGCCTCCCTCTCTTCACCCTCGTCTCCCTCGTTGCCCCCTGCACATTCATCCCTTGCCTCTTCTTTGGGATCAATCGCATAGCAGAGACCGACTTCTACTGTCCCCTCCCTTCGTCTGAATGTACCCTTCTCCCAACCAAACTGCCAACAGAACTGTCTTGCAGCACTTTTATGGTTCTCTGACAGCCTACGTATGATAAAGGGTGGAATACATTTTTGACTGACTACTGGGTTGCCTAATATGTGAAACTGTGCCTCAGGAAAACTCAAGAACCGATCACCTGCAGGATCAAAAGTTTGTTTGCGGAAATGAAATTATTCATTACCTATTCCTTTCTTATTGTGGTAAGATACACATACTGTAAGATTTACTCTTTTAGGGGCACCTGGGTGGCTCAGTCAGTTAAGCCTCCAACATCGGTTCAGGTCTTGATCTCATGGTACATGGGTTCGAGCCCCGTGTCAGGCTCTGTGCTGACAGCTAAGAGCCTGAAGCCTGCTTTGGATACTGAGTCTCCCTGTCTCTCTGCCTCTCCCCTGCCCATTCTCTTTCTCTCTCTCAAAAATACATACCCATTAAAAATTTGTTTTAATTTACTATTTTAGCCATTTTTAAGCACACAGCTCAATGGCATGAAATACATTCCACACTGCCATACAGCCATCACCATCAGCCATCTCCAGAACTTTTTCATCTTCCCAGACTGAAACTGTCTCCATTAAACATTAATTCTGCATTCCCTTCTCCCCACCAACACATCCCCAGCAACCATGCTCTACTTTCTGTTGCTGCGAATTTGACTAATCTATAGACCTCCTCTAAGTGGAATGAATCACTCACCTTTTGTCCTTTTGTGACTGGTTTATTTGACTTAGCATAGTACCCCCATGATAATTACATACACTTTTAGCTATTATATACTCTAATACTTAGAAATCCATTCATTCCTAAATATTTGACAACTGGTCCAGGAAGAATGCTGGCTCCATAGAAAGAAATCAAAGAATATCTGAGTGGCTCAGTCAGTTAAGCATCCGACTTCAGCTTAGGTNTAGTAAGCAGCTTCTCAAAAGCATGCCTGCTTCAGAACATAAGGAAAACCTTGTCTGAAATAACACGGTGAGGAAACAGCTCTGCACCCAGCACAGCAGACGGCTTTATCATCTCATGCAAACATCACCAGCTCACGGAGTCACAACTGCGTCATCCCCATTTTACAGATGAAGAAACCAAAGCTTAAAGAGCCCAAGTAATTTGTCCCAAATCACAGCCAGGAAATGCTGAGACTCACACACTCAGACTGATGGCTGTTTGAGCCTAGATGCCCTGCCCCTAAACACCCATCTCCTACCCCCTTCCCCCAGCCCAGACCCCCACCCCAAGTAGAGAGAAGCAAGGAAATCAAGTAGACAAACACAGGACCTGAGAAAAATGGTTTGTAAGATTTAAGTGATAGCATGCTGAGAAGGTGACTTTAAAACAGCCTGAGTATATAAATTGTGATCAGACTATTCAAGTCTCTTTTAAAGAAGAAGAACAAATGGGCTTCAAGGGTAACAGGAAGAATCTCATTATTAGACGGGTTTTCATAAAGGTTGTGAGCTCCCTTCCCCAGGAGGAGGAGAGGCTCGAACCTGCCTAGATTGGGCCTGCCTGGAGGCAAAGAGGTGAACTGGGGGGCCTTGGGGGACTCCCCCAGCACTAGAAGTCCCTGAGGTGAGACTTGTAAAGCTTTTGAGCTCCTAAAAGAAAGACTGCCTAGAAATACTAGGTAAGTGTCATAAATATGTATGTGTATTTTATCCTCTGTCCTCAGTTCATCCTGCTGGGTGGGGTGCATGTCTGACACTCTCAAAATTTAAGGGGCAATGTCCCCTTTGATTACAGGGCATTCTGCAGTGAACTAACTTTCAAACTAACTCCAACCTGCTTTCAAGCAGCATCTTTTACATTCAGGCTGAGCAGTGCATTTGCCTTGAAGTGAATATTTCACTGAACAGGGAAGACGCTAGCTTTTCATTTTAATGTCCTCACAGCTCTTTCTATATGCATTGCCTCCGAGGCTGAGTTTGTCAAGATATGTAAACAGCAAAATCCAATGTGCTTTTCTCGGGCTGACCCGGTCTACTGAGGCAGATTAACTCTAGTGGAAGGTGACTCCCAAGATATCCTATGTGCAGAATTTCTTTCAGAGAGAAAATGAAACTCAGGGGGTACCCTTTCCGTGTGATAGGAGCCACCTAAACACCGCAGACATTCCTAGGGATCAACTGCTGGTCAGATCTGAGGATTTTTTCTACAACTGACATATCACTTTTGTCTTCTATTCATTCCACCCAATTCTTTAAGCTTCTAAAGCTCACATTCAATTTCCACTCTTCCTGTGGTTGTAAAGTGACCCCGAGTGAGGTCCGCATCATTCCATCAAGTGTTCAGGTTGTGAAGGGGTCTTGTTTTGGCCGCCACCAGTGTGTCCACCTCTTTCTTCCTCTGGGTTCTCTGCCTCCCCAAACCTCCCCATCTGTCGTTATGAAAGCCTCAGTGAACATGGTGTTTCGAAGCTGCCTGCATTCTATGGCTTCTGATGTAACTTCATTTTAAGGATTATCCAGATTTTCATTGTCTAAAAATGCTATTTCTTTTGTGGTGATTATATAAATGTCTGCATGATTTCAGACTAGTGTTTGCTAATCTTNGGGTGGAAGGAAATGGTTTTATCTGTATGCATATTGAAATGCAGAAATTCTGTCTTCTGCCAATATGGGTCTACCTAATTCCCAAGATTACTGCCTTCCCAGCATTTGCAGAGCAACCAATGTCCGTGATGGACCTCTCACCCTCCCTAGAATGTAGTCCTTCTCAGTATACATTCAATGTAATGACAAATGCTGTTGGAGGCTTTTGATCTATTGGTATATTTTTATTAAAAGGAGTCAGAACAGGGGCACCTGGGTGGCTCAGTCAGCTAAGCATCTGACTTCGGCTCAGGTCATGATCTCACAGTTTGTTGGTTTGAGCCCCACATCGGGCTCTGTACTGACAGCTCAGAGCCTGGAACCTGCTTCGGATTCTGTGTCTCCCTTCCTCTCTGCCCCCCCCCCACTTATGCTCTGTCTCTCCCCAACTCTCAAAATTAAAGAAGCGTTATCAGAACGTATATATACACAGCCACCAAAATAAACATTGGCAGTCAATCCTGGCATTTCAGCTACTTTTCCATCACCGAGGGACAGCATAGCACAATGAACACCCTTAATGGTGGAGCAATACACAGTGCTCACTAAGAAGGATGAAAGACCAGGAGAGCCAAGCCATGACCCAGTCTTTCTGCTCCAGGGACATGCCCTGTGTCCTTCCCCAGAAATACATTAATACACTCACATTTGTGTACCCCAAGCCATTCAGTAGATATCATTAAAGAAGCCAGATTAAATGGATAAACTCCCAGAAATATACCCCAAATCCATACCAAAGCCAAACATAAAATCCATAGCTATTTGGTTTCCTGGTGCCGGTGGACTTCTAGACTTCCGAATTTGACGTTGCCTACTCTGTTACAGCTCTGTGCAGGAGTCGTGACCATTCCTAGGCAGGAGAGGGTAATAGGGACAAAATCACACACACACACATTTGGAGATAGCACTGCCTTGTGTAGTTGAACGATAAAATTAATATCTATAAACCAAAGAGATAAGCCAAGCCTCCTAAAATTAAAGAAAGAAAGAAGCATCATTTTGCAGGACATGATAGTGGCCTGGCTGATTAGGTTAAATGTCCAAAGAAAAAATGTATTAGTCGTGAGGGAAGGACAATCATGGAAACATGGAAAGAATTGCCTGTAGGTTTGACTGAGAGGGGAGGGCTGCCAGGCCCTGGGGCACAATATTAAGTCCCAAAGGCAGATCATCTTCTCTGAGAGAGATGACCAGAGCTGACTCTCAGAGCCTGATGCCAGTAAACGTTCAAATCCTTTGACTCGGGCCCTTGTTAGAAATTCATGCTCATGGGCAATCTTTCCATTATAATGTATCTTTGCAAGGTCACAAGTATATTTCAAAACAGTAAATTAGGATTCTGATCTATACTTCAGCCTTTTTGAATTTGGTTAATATGAGTCCAAGCCCAGGAGACAGTGCCAACGAAAACTATCTTCCTCCATGTCCAGTCTTCGCACATTTCTCGAAACAATGAACTCATACTATTTACAAAAGTGGGCCAACACATAACACGTTACCAATTGTCATACATGAGTCACTGTCATAGCACCACAAAGTGCTAACATTAAGAATAAAATTATTCCATTTGGGAAAGAAATGTTAACAAGTGAGTTTCCCATCTTGTGAACTTTGAGGGCAGTTGCTGGGTTTTTATATCCTCTGTATTTATATTTTAAGTTTATTTTGTCCTAAACAAGGCCTGGCACAGTTCTGAGTAGGAGTTCACAAACAGGTGTTAGATTATCGAGCGAGGAAACTACACGTTGCGGCTGACTACAACCACATAACATAAAACACGAAACCAAAGAGCCTTGACATGGGAGGTGGACAGCCAAGGCCTCCAATACCAGTGGCTCCAATACCAGTGATGGTCCTGACTTCTAAACAGAACCCTGTCTGTCCCTGTCCCCAGATGGTAGACAAGCAGGTCACTTTCTGGATTTCTTTCCGCCACATTTTCTTTGACCCCCAGCAGAGGATGCAGAGGAGGAGGGGACATTGCAGGAGCATGAGTCTGCCCGTGAGCTCCCCACGTGCCCCACCTGGACGCCTCCTGAGGTCACCACCGCTGTGTGGCCATCCCTGAGTTTAGATGTGATTGTAAGCAACCACAGTGAGAAAGCATTGTCAGTTCTCTCTCCCTGCTCACTGGGTGAGAAAAGATTTTTCATTTCATACATCATTTACAACTTGCTGCTGTGATTCTAAAAAACCAGTGGGCTTTATCGAGTTAATGAGCAAGAAAAACATATTTGGTGAGCGTGTTAATTTTTTGAATGTTCTGCAGAGCCCAGGACATTAGGCAACATGCACAGGGCAGCTGGGCCCACTGGGGTGCCCTCCTCCCCCCAGATTCATTCCATCCAATGATGGGGGCACCTGGCTATTCACTAATAAGTCCATAAATGCATCTCGATAGAAATTGAACCGCAAACACGTCACTCACCTTGCATTCTCTGCATCATCTCTACTCAGGAACATTTGGGACCCTGGGAAAATTCACCATTGGCCTGATTGAGTTTCTCTTCCACATACCGCTCTTCCCAGCGAGAGAGAGGAGCAAGCAGGGTGGTTTTGAGGACAAATCAGGTCAAAAGGGGGAATAAAACACACTAGTGCTTGGGATTTTCAAAGTGCTGTAAGACAATCTATCTAAAGAATGATGTAGCCGTGGAGGTGAAAGCCTAAACGCATGGATAAAACAGCTCTGTCGAAGGACCAAAATAAGATACCAATATACGTCTTCACTTATTAAAGAATCCTTTTAGACTTCCTATTCTTGTCTACCAAAAAATCTCTGATGCTCCAAGCAGGTTAAATACATCTCAGAATTAATCTGCCCATGAAATGACTGAAAAAGGACCACATTCTCTACATTTTATGACTTCTCTTTAAGGTGCACCTTCAGTTAGACCTTGGAGATTGACCCCTGCAAGTTCATGGTCCTGGTAAAACTTGCATCTATAACCGAAAGGGTACGTATGCAATTCTCTTCCACACATGGATGATGTGTAGATTTGTGCCTCGGTAGAGATGGGAAGTGTTTGAGCACTGTTAGGCATACATATCAAATGATAGCCAGCACTTCGGGGCTTAGAATAAGCCCCCTCTCTACACAAAACTGACAAGGGAAGGGGCAGCATTTTCATGTGTTACACAACTCGCTTAAAGAGGGTCAGTTTCCAGACCCCCCACCTGCCACCGAGATAGCCAGCCATAAACACACGCATGCACACACCGTTCACGTACACAATTCAAAACTCCCAGAGAGCAGTGGATCACTTAGATTAAGCAAATGGCACAGGAGACAGAAACTGGCTGTTTTCTAGATAAGGAAAAATGCAAAACAGTCTATTTCAGAAAAGATACAAAATAAGTATCACTATTTTAGGGAGGAACAGAATTGCGTTTTGTTGGAGAATATGAATCCAGGAAACACTTTTGTATTCTGATATTTAATGGTATTTTGTATTCGTTCTTGCTGCGGTTGCGATAAAGCTCTATGTAACAAAGACACCCAGTTTTCCGTAACTGAGACTATTATCTCAGGAGGACAGGGGCTCATTCACACCCCGGGAGGGGAGAGATCTCTGGTGCCTGGTAAATGGTGAGGAATGTCGGGAAGAGTATCTTAATTTGCAAAGGATTTTTGGAGACATGGAAAGAACAG
Source organism: Crocuta crocuta (assembly GCF_008692635.1). Taxonomy (NCBI): domain Eukaryota; kingdom Metazoa; phylum Chordata; class Mammalia; order Carnivora; family Hyaenidae; genus Crocuta; species Crocuta crocuta. The sequence goes on from NW_027528624.1 coordinate 2,538,163, forward strand.
AGCTGAGAACTGTGCCCACTGAGAACGAGGCCTCGGACAGCGAACTCTGTGTCAGGTGTCCTCTGTGTGGGACCGACCAACCAGCGCTCCCTGCCAGGCTGCACCTGTCAAGCAGTGAGACCAAGAGTCTGCCCTACGCATGGAGCCAGAGGGAGCCCCACATGTCCTCGGGCACAACTCTCACTTGGGCACTAAATGACTTCCCCATCGAAACCCTGGGCTCGCTCGTCCCAGCCCAAAGCATTAGACTCTGCAGGTGTAGAGTGTACGAGTAAGGCCTGGTCCCACCACTCTGTGGGAAACTGTGGGCCCATACACAGGTGAGGAGAGACACCGGAAGATCGGGCAATAATAAACGAGAGCTGGAAGATCGGGCAAGAGAAAACTGCCTGGGGAAAGAATATTCTGATAAGGTTGAAAAACAAAGCATCCCACCCTCTTGCACTGTTGCACCTACCTTAAATGCCACCTGGCCCAACCACCTTGAGGCCACCAATGACCCCATCCCACCCAGCTTCCTGCTTACACCCTGTGAACACATCCTGCATGGCTCTTGCGATTGCACGATTGCACGCTTGCGTTACTCCCTTCCCCGGGTGCAGGTGGGCCCTGTGGCTTGTTTCTGGCCCACAGAAAACAGCAAAGGTGATTGGACAGTCCTTCCTGTCACATCAGATGTCACATCATACCCTCCATTCTAGGAACTAGATTGAGATTCTCTTGTTCATCCCCTCCCCCCAAGCCAAGATGGCCTCTCCCTAATTCCAGAAACATGTTACATGACAGAAGAGACTCTGCACATGTTAGACGTCCAAGCAGGGAGATTATCCTGGATTATCCTGGGCCCAGTCTAATCACATACTCTTAAAAGCAGAGAACCTTCCCTAGCCACTCAGAAAGATAAGGCAGAAGAGAAGCAGGTGAAATTCTCAGCATGAAAGCCTTCAACGTGCCATTGCTGGTTCTGAGATAGAGGGTCAAGTCCAAGAACCAGGGAAAGGCCCCTAGGAGCTGACAGCAGCCCCCAACTGACAGCCAGCAAGGAAATGGGGACTTCAGTGCCACAACCACAAGGGAGTCCAGTCCTGCTAACCACTGGAAGCAGCTTGGGATCAGCTCCTTCCCTAGAACCTCCAGAAAGGATCATAGCCCTGCCAGCATCCAGTAGGGCCCAGATCAGAGGAACCAGCTGAGCCATGGTGTGTTTCAAGCCACTAAATTCGTGGTAATTTGTTACAGCAGCAATAAGACACTGATACACTGACCTTGGAGAAGATGGCTGCCATCTTGTCAGAGCAGATGTAAAAGGGTCACTGGGTAAGAGTTGAGAGCAGCCCCAGCTGACAGCCACCAAGAACCCCTCAGTCCTGCAACCACAAGCAACTGAACTCTGTCACCTGAGCTTGAAAGAGAACCCTGTGCCCCAGATAGGAACTCAAGGTGGCCTATACCACGACGGCAGCCTTGTGACCTGAAACAGAGAACCCAGCTAAGCCAGGCCCAGTTTGCTGACCCATGGAAAGCAAGATGGTAAATATACATTGTTTTAAATCACCAAAGTCATGGCTACCAGTTACAGAGCAATCAGTAACTAATACGTACACCCCCATACCCAGGAGTGTGGTTCACGCTTCCTCAGGAACACATCACCCCAACACCTGAACCAAGTTACTAACTCAGGATTGGGAGTATAGGGTCTGGTACATAACACGTTAGAGCTTAGGAGAACGGTCTAAAATGACCTGTTACATGCAAATACAGAGTCTCCCGTTTCCACCAGAATATAAAATCAGAGCTAAGTCTGAGGACCATGTTCTACTCTTTCTTACAAACCAGAGCACTGCCCTACCTTACAATGGTGACACAGGTTCTCTGAAGAGGACAAAAGCAAGAGTTAACTCCTTTTTCTTTTTTTTAACTTTTTAAAAAATGTTTTTTATTTATTTCTGAGACAGGGAGAGAGACAGTGTGAGCAGGGGAGGGTCAGAGAGAGGGAGACACAGAATCTGAAGCAGGCTCCAGGCTCTGAGCTGTCAGCACAGAGCCCGACACGGGGCTCGAACCCACAAACCGTGAGATCATGACCTGAGCCGAAGTCGGACGCTCAACCGACTGAGCCACCCAGGCGCCCCAAGAGTTAACTCCTTTTTTAAAGAGTTGTGCAGGAATATCAATCTATAACTTTATTTCAGTTGTTGTTTCCTAAAGTATTTTACCACATTGATGACAACATGAGGCAGAACACTTTCATGTTTAATGATATAAATTCGAATTCAAACAGGCTTGAACTAAAAACAGAAGAGGATTGGAAAGTCAAGGGCAGGCAGGGCTGAAAGCCCTGGTCTCACTCCAGCTCTTGGTTCTGCTCTCCTCTATGTCTGCTTTATTCTCCAAAGGGCTCTACTCTTGCGTGACAAGATGGCGGCCAACAGCCCACTTTTCGTCATCCTTTTACCCGAGATGTTACAACACGAGTCCTGGGCTTGACCCTCACTGGCTCACTGGGGCCATGTCAACTGCTGAACAGTCAGTGAGGAGAAGTGGAGAGAATCTGCTGACTCACCTAAGCTGGGAATCTATACCCACCCCTAGAACATAAGGTGAGGAGTCTGATCCCATCTTTGTGGACTGAGAGTCTGGAAGGAGTGCTTTCCCAAAAGAAAAGTTAAGAAACACTATCAAAAGAAGGACAAGAAACATTAGATAGTTAAGACCAATACCTCTGTCTTTCTGCAAGCCACCTTATTTATCCATTTTGACTATGACTGGCATTGGGCAATCTTCAAACACCAAATCAATTTTCTAATGAAAAAAAAAAATACTATCATCCCAGAAAGACATCCATATCTTGTGTCCAGACTAGACTGTGTCCTGGAAGGTCTTTTCTATCTTAAGAGTGTAGGATTCTCATTCTAATGGGAATCTAATTGGACGACATATCTGGTCTCCCAATGTGGATGATTTGGAATTATCTGTGAAAAGAACATTCACCTGACTTTCTGAAAAGCCAGCGCCAGCACTTCCTAGGTAAACGTCATGGGTCACCTCCTTGCCTGCTCTGTATTCAAATGGTCCCCTGTCCCTGATCCACTGCTGGGAACACACAGCCATTGAATCTCTGGACATCCCTAGAGAGGCGACAGGGAGAGAGACTTGAGGCACTGAGCACGCACACTCTGTCAGCTCCCCAAACTTTGTTTTTCAAAAGCAGATTTCTTCAAACAAAGCAGTTACAAGTCCTTAGTTGAAGTTTAAAAACAAAGATACTTTTGAGTCTTCTAAACACATATGAAAAGAAAAGGTTATTTTTTTTAACTTTCAAAAAAGACAGATGCATTCTTTTGGTGTTCAAATACAGCCAAGCAGAATTTAGCTAAAACTTTCCCCTGAGTTCTATTTTGCGACTGAGACCAGGCACCAGATTTTTTTTTATCTGAAAGAATCTTTTTCTTTCAAAAAAGAAAAAGACATAGTTAGAAGAAAACATATAAAGGAGCTAAATAGGAAAGTCCTGCCGACCATCTAAGTGCCTGAAATGAAGATACCGCCAAATAAATTGTTCGTTCCTTCTCGTCAGAAGTCATTTTTTGGGTCCAGATGATAATTTTAGCAGAAATCACTCAATCCTCCTTAAGGTAGAACAGTCACTAAGTCTTTAACCCATTTCAGAGATATATTGTACTGCTCCCCTATTTTTAGTGCCCTGTAGCTTCTTTCGCATAATCTGAGGGGGGAAAATGCTACGTTCTCCTGCCAGCACACCATATGTGTTATTTTCTAGTACCTGTGTATAATTATCAGTGTTATTTTAATAATCAGTTTCAGTGGAATGGCAGGATTTGCTTCAGTTGCATTTAAATCCTAATAAAGCTCAATAAAAGGAAAATGAGAAAGAAAGAGAAAATATCGTTCGGTGGGATTAACAAAACACTCCAACAAAAGAGACCTTTTTAATTTTCATGACGTGATAAAGTGATAGCCTTTTGAATAGACAATTAGGCTCATAAACCTGATACACCGAGGGCTTAATTCACAAACATACACTGCCACTAATACATTTGCCGAGAAGCTGTATGCTTAACAGGATTAGAATACAGCGAATCATTCATTATTAATGGAAATCTACATTGCCTAGGTCTTCATCCCTAGATAGACCAGTGTTTAAATCAAATAATTTAGCACAATTTCAGGAGCTTAGTTCTGTATACAGATTGCTCATGGGTAGCTCACTATTTCCGTACATAGAACCGGGAATCTTTCCTAGGGGCGTTGTTAACCTGCCTCAACTCCTGTTACCCAGAGGATTTAGATTCTAGAAGCTTTGTACCTTGCCCTGTTCACCCATAAAATAAGAAGTAACCACCTGGCCTGCCCACCTGATAAGGTCATTTGCTTCCCCCCAAAGACTGTAAGCTGTGCCACATTCCATGCACACTGTTTGCACGTTAGCTCTGATTGGAGATTTTGCAAATGCAGGACACATGTCACAAGGGGGTTCAGACAAAACCTGGTCTAGGTCAGAGGTAGAATTTACAGAGTTGCCCTTTCATGGGTGTCCCAGGGGAACTATCATCCCACAGAAAGATCACAGAAGACTTCCCTCACTTTGACTCATGGAAAAGCTGGCTTCACGGGTAGGCATACTGACAAGATGTGGCTTGAGGGGAGGGTGACAACAGAGGTTATTCATTCTTTTTGTTGAGCATCTCAATCGTGCCCAGCACAGAGTGACAGCTGTTCCAGTTTGGCGGGGACCGAAAGGTTTCCCAGGGCAAGGGACTTTTACGTTCAAAGCAGAACATCCCCAGGGTACCCAGGTGGCTTGGTTGGTTGAGTGTCCAACTCTTGATTTCGGCTCAGGTCACGATCTCACCATCATGCAGTCGAGCCCCACATAAGGCTCCATACTGGGTGTGGAGCCTGCTTAAGATTCTCTCGCTTGCTCTCTCTCTCTCTCTCCCTCTCCCTCTCCCTCTGCCTTTCACCTGCTTGTGTGTGCACATGTTTGCTCTCACTCTAAAAAAAAAAATAAGATAAAAAATTTTTAAATAATAAATGAGAATTCCCAGGCACATCAGACAGGTTGGTCACCCTAGCAAGGTAATACAACATGCTCTCCACTATTTCTTTTTTTTTTTTTAATGTTTATTTATTTTTGAGAGAGAGAGAGAGAGACAAGTGGAGGAGGGATATAGTGGGAGAAGGATATAGAGAGAGAAGGAGACACAGAATCCCGAGCAGGCTCCAGGCTCAGAGCTGTAAGCACAGAGCCTGATGTGGGGCTCGAACTCATGATCCATGAGATCATGACCTGAGCTGAAGTCAAACAATTGACTGAGCCACCCAGGCGCCCCTCCAATATTTCATACCAGAGGTTCATTATTTCCTAATGACTGAGGTTTATCCTCAACCTTATGAGGGAATATTCCCATTTTTAGATATGGAAAATGAACCCCAAAGATGTTAAATAATCCACCCAAAGTCATGACCAGTAGAGCTGGGATTCAATCCCAGACCTCTCCGACGTCTCCGCCCATTCCCCCTAGTTCTGCGTGGGCGTCGAAACACCCAGCTAGAATGAAGTGCCTTGTTACTCACCCAGGGTCACATGCCTCCCTAACATGGGAAATCAAGGTTCTCTAGCTTATCATTAATTCTAGCTTTCAATTAAAGCTTCACATGATCTGAGAACTCATTAGGCCCTTCAGCGAGGCTAAAGTCAGGCTCAACTCAACTAGCATATCACGCCCAGAACTAAGGCCAACAGAAACCATCGTCTTTTGGAAGAAGAGTGTACATCAAAACCTCCTGGGGATATTTTCCCAAATAAAAATCTCTCCCACCCTCAGTGGGAGAGATTTTGATGCAGTAGGCTCAGTGGTGTGCCTGGCATGTGGTTTCAGATAAAGATCCCAAAGTCACCCAGATGATTCCCAAGGATTTGACAGCAGCCTTATTCTTCCACAGGTGAGTCTGCTGCTTTATTCCACCACCCACTGAGCCACTGTGCCTCACAAATGTGACTGGGGCAGGCCCTGGCAAGAATCCTTCAGTGGTCACATAGACTACATTGAAGGTATGCTTTGGGAAAGAAAAAACAAATCCCGACTGCACTGTGCGATGTTAGATAAATCACTTAATCTCAGTGCCTCTGTTTCCTCATTCATAGTATGGGGATAATACTAACACCTCTCTCAGGAGAGCATACGTGAAGCACTGAACACACTGGTTCACGTACCCTTTTCTCCTTGGCACCCCACTCAACCTCAGCCAAGATACTGAACAATCACATTATTTCATTTCGAAGGAGGCTCCACCCAGTAGGCAGACATCATGGAAATTTGCCCATTAGCTCTGGCCTGTGTACAACTGTCCATTTTCATTCAGCATGCGTCTCGATTATCAACCGCCTTGGAATAATAGTATCCTTCATTACCTTCCAGGAGTCAGTCCAGTGAGAGGGGCTTCATGGGTACAACTGATAGATGGAATTATAGACGCAACAAATACTACGTTAAGTGGTTGACTCCTCTCATTAGAAAGGGGTGTTTACTTTGCAGAAGGATTAATCAAAGTTGTGTTAAGTAGCAGAAGCCCAAATTGCATTAATCATTAATTATGAGTAACAGTAATTAGTAACATATATTTAGCCCCTAAAATCCAGAATGCTTAAACCTGGCAGGTCCCAGACAGGAAACCGTCTAGTTTGGGGGAAAAAAAAAAAAACAAACAAACAAGGTTCAACGTACATAAATCCCTTTTCAGTCTTCTTTGCAAGTTTCCTGGCTTCTGCAGGTGCTCAGGTCTGTGTACAGGGCCTTCTGTCTTCTTACCCAACATTCTCTCCCTGGGGAATTTCCTGCACTTCCGTCTTGTATCTAAACCCAGATCTCGATTCTGAATTTCAATCACCTGTCTCCACTGAGAGGGTCTACAAACATCTCAAAGGTAGCGTGCCTCCGGCAGGTTGAATTCTATCTCCCAAAAAGATACCCTGAAGTGCCTCCAAATGTGGCCTTATTTGGTAATAGGCTTGTTGAAGATGCAATTACTTAAGACGAGGTCACACCAGAGTAGGGCGGGCTCCTAATCAATGAGACTTAAAATTGCTCTTAAAAGCAAAAGGCCATGTGAAGACACAGAGACTCACGGAGAACCTCATGTGAATGCAGAGGCAGAGATGGGAGTAACATGGCCATCAGCCATGAAATACCAGGGGACCAGCCGGAGAGGGAAGATGGGCGAAGGCTTCTCCCCAGGAGACTCCAAAGAGTGCACAGCGCAGCAGACACCGTGATTCCAGGCTTTCAGACTCCAGAAGAGAAATTACACAAATAAATTTCTTTTTTCTAATGTTTATTTATTTTTGAGAGAGAGCATGAGCAGGGGAGGGCAGAAATAGAGAAAGAGAGACACAGAATCCGAAGCAGCCTCCAGGTTCTGGGCCGTCAGCACTGAACCTGACATGGGGCTGGAATTCACCGGCGGTAAGATCGTGAGCTGAACCAAAGTCAGATGCTTAACCAACTGAGCCACCAAGCTGCCCCACAGAAATAAATTTCTATTGTTTAAGCCACCTGGCTCGTGGCCTTAGGATACTAGCACGATGCCCAGCCCTGGGCCAGAATTCCCTCACCCCCCACCCCCGAGGAAGCAGGACCTCCCGCTTTCAGCTGTACCTGCCAGCAACCTGGGGCACCTGCTGGCCTCACCACCTCCTCCACTCGCCCTCCTGTGCATCCTGCCCAGCCCACATCATCCCCCTGCACTGCTCAGTCCAGGGACCACGTCCTCAGAGAAGCTGCCCCCCACCCCCTACCCTATTCAATCTCTCTTCGCACCCTTCATTTTCCCTCACGGCATTTGTCACAGCTCTTGGTCACATATCTAGTAGCGTGGGGTTATTTGCTGTTGCTGTTGGGTTTTGTCTGTCTTTCTCTCCCTCACACAGGCCCCAGAGGAGCAGGAATAATGTCTATTTGCTCTTTCAGTGTTGGCAGGAAGCAATACCCAGCTGATAGGAGGTGCTCTATAATTACTGTGGAATGGTCCAACCAAAATGCTTCTGTTTGTGGCATGATGCAGAATAGGGATGTGTTGACTCTCAGATAAACACCATAGCACTAAGTCTACTCACACCAGGGTTGTCGTGAGAACTCAGGGCTACGAGGAAACACAGCATCACCGACTGCCACCTATGGAGAGATGGCAGGGCATCTGATTTCTTGAGGTTTCCACAGCCAACAGCCTGCTCCAGGCCACAGATTCCTGATTTAGGATATTGCCTAACCAGCTCTTAGTGCTTTAATAAAGTTCCTCTTCAAGTACAATCTGGGGAGGCTGACAACATGTGAGTATCGCCAACCCATTTTACAGATGGACAGAGGGTGTAATTCACACGAGTGATAATGCTGGGGCTGGTCTCCACCTGGTGTGTGCAAAGCCCCTCAATACAACAGAAAACAGTGAGGCTTTCAAAGAATGACTTATGGATAAACCAATAGATGGTTCTAACCAGGAATTGATCCTATCATACAGGATTATCACCCAAGGTCTATCAGAGCCACCTCTGGGGTCACTTGATACATTTTTATTTTTGACAGTGTCATTACAATTAACTAGCAGTTATACATAACTCTTGGAACAAGAAGAGAAGTATCAGCCTGAACTCTTCTCATCAGTCATTAAGACAATTTCAGGAATCCATCAAGAATTAGAAAAAACACAAGATTCTTTTTTCCCCACTGAATCTATAACAATCAAAGGAATTTTAATGCTATCAATCTGGTGAACAAGAAGATTCTAATGGAGTCAGGGTCTCTGTTCCCAAACTGCAGTCTGGTATCAGCCATTCTCAACTTGTCTCTCTTCTATTTTCCCAGAGAGAAGATCCAAACTAAAGTAAGGCAAAAAGCAAGAATGGGTTGATTGGCCAGACTTATTTCTCCATGAAGTACCTTGAAATGATAAAGGAATTTAAGATACAGCCAAGGAGTACTCAAGCCTATGATAGAGGTAACCCCAGCGATGGCCTCTACCAGGAGATGGACTGACCCACTGCTGTTTAAAGACAAAAGTTGGCCATGACACAATGCTTCTCTGTGGACTCCCGGCCTTGATGACTCTGGAGACAGGTCTCCCTGTTAATGAACACTAACTTTACTAACAGTCACTCCACTCACTCAACACCTCTCCAATCCAGCCCCCAGCTCCCTCCAAGACCCCAGCCTCCATTCACTGACAGCTGAGTCCCCAGACTCCTCAACCCCTCAGACAGTCTTTTCAGCCACACACCTGCAATTTCCAAACCAAACTGTGGCTCAGGCACTGCCTTCCATTCACAGAGCTGCCACAGATTTTAAATTCTTGAAGGAAAAAAGCAGAACGTGTTTGTCAAGCACTGTGTAAGCTACGAGCCCAAGGCGGTTCCCACTTCTCCTCATTAGATCATGCTACGTACCTTTCAATGACATCATGTCTTTGTGTAGCTGAACTTCCTGGATTGCTGGGACAGAAGTGAGCCCCTTGTTACCTGCCCAAAAGAAATGAGAGCAGGGACTCAGCAGATGTGTGTGTGCCAAGGTTCACAGGAGCACTGTTTATGGCAGCCAACAGGTAGCACATCCCAAATGAACCATCAACAGAGGTAAGAATAAACAAAACGTGGTCTATACATGCAGTAGAATATTATTCAGTCTTAATGAATGAAGTACTAATACATGCTGCAGCAAAGACAGGTCTTGACCACATGAGGCTAGGGAGGAGGAGGAGGAGGAGGAAGAGAAGGAAGAAGAAGAAGAAGAAGAAGAAGAAGAAGAAGAAGAAGAAGAAGAAGAAGAAGAAGAAGAAGAAGAATGATTAAGGAGAATGATGAAAGAGAATGATGAAGGAGAAGAAGAAGAAGAGAAGGAAGGAGAAGGAGAAGGAGAAGAAGAAGAAGAAGAAGAGAGGAGGAGGAGGAGAAGAAGCAGCAGCAACAGTGGAAGAAGCCACAAAAATCAGAACAAATATGGTATGATTCACTTTTATGAAGCACGTAGTCAATTTCCTAAAATCAGAAAATAAAATGGCCACCAGGGGCTGGGGGAGGATGGGACATTAATGTTTCTTGTTAATTAGTGTTTAATAAGTACAGAGTTTCAGTTTGGGATGATGACAAAGTTCTGGAAGTGAATGATGGTGCTGGTTGCACAGAACTGTGAATGTACTTCATGCCACTAATGTGTACACTTAAAAATGGTTACAACGGGAAGCTTTATGTATATTTTACCACAAGAAAAAAGTAAAACCTTGCAACAAACAATACAAAAGAGGAAATGAGGATGATAGTGTCTAATATGGTCCAAGTTTTCTGTGCCTATCTAGTAAGAAATTGTGGCTCAGAATGTAATGGAAATATTATTTTTATTTAATTTATGCATAGTAGTTTCCAATGGGCCACCAAGTTGTTAGAACGCAAATACTTACTAAGCTGTTTAAAAATATGATGACTTGGGGTGGCTGGGTGGCTCAGTCAGTTGAGCATCCAATTTCAATTGAGGTCATAATCTCTGAGCTCATGGGTTTGGGCACTGCCAATGCAGAGCCTGCTTGGATCCCTTCACTCCCCCCCTCTCTCTCTGCCCTTTGCCCACTAGTGCTCTTACTCCTTCTCTCTCAGAGTAAATAAATAATAATACATTTTAAATAAATTAATTCGTGGGGCGCCTGGGTGGCTCAGTTGGTTAAGCATCCAACTTCGGATCAAAATCATGATCTCATGGTTTGTGGGCTCGAGCCCAGCATTGGGCTCCATGCTGACAGCTCAGAGCCTGGAGCCTGCTTCGGATTCTGTGTCTCCCTCTCTCTCTGCCCTTCCCCTGTTCATTCTCTGTCTCTCTCTGTATCAAAAATAAATTAAATAATTAATTCATTCATTAAAATATGACAACTTAATCAACTGAAGTGTTACATATTCTTTTGGCTGAGGACACCACAAAAAACTTACTGGCACACCAGAGGGCCATGAACCAATATCCCACCTGTGAGGGTCACACACCCAAAGAGCCACACTTAAATTCCATCCACTTCCTTCTACACAGGATCTACAGGGAACAGAGGAGCATGTTAAATGACACCACCAGGAAGCAATCAGTGTATCTAAACTGTGGGGAAGGCTACAGGCCAACTAGAAAGAGTTCTTAAAGCAACAGCTGCAGGGAAATGCAGCTGCAGCTGCAGAGAGAGAGAGAGAGAGAGATGAAGGGGAGACAGATTATAAGAGACTCCTAATATGTCAACCAACTACAGTATATGGGCTGTACTGGATTCTGATTTAAACAAGCTATAAAATATCTACAGTTTGTTTATATATATGAAAATCAGTTTGTTCATATATAGATGAAAATCAGGGGGAATTTAAGACTAACCAGATCCACTGTTATTATTCAGGAATTGTTAAGTTTTTGGCGTGGCGATACTGTGGCCATGTTTAAGGTGCCTTTCTTTTTCAGAGATACACGTTAAAGTGTTTACAGAAGAAATGATATGATGTCTGGGACTTGCTTCAGAACAATTTCAGTCGGGGAGTGGAGAGCAAGGGGAGAAGAGAAAACACAGTTGGCCACAGTGTGATCAGGGCTGAAACTGGTGATGGATACATGGAAGCTCATGGTCCCCTCTGTTTGCAGCTTCCTATTTCCAAAGTGACATTCAAATCGTGTAAAGCCTAGGGTGCTTTACACATCTAACTCCTCGGATGCCTCCCAGTGCCCTCAGGGTAAAACCCAAACCTGTAGGTGTGACACCTTGCCTCCACTCGCCTCTCCATCCGCATCTCCACCAGCATGCTCTGGGACACTGAGCTGCGGGGACTTCCCAGGCCCCTGCCCCACCCATCCCCCAGCCCTCGGTGGCACCAATGCTTGTGTTGGCGTGCCTTTCCCCCCTTCTCATCTGGACAGTCCTCCACACTACGCAGCGTCCTCACCACTTCCCCTGGGGTGCTCGAACAGACACCCTTCCCCGATGCTGAATGAGGAGCGTTCCCTCATGGCTTCCGGGGAAACACATTTTCTCTTTAGCAAAACTTCGTAAAAAGTAGGACTCTCATTTCCCATTGGTTCGTTAAACTGAGAGTCTGGTACACAGTAGATACTCAATAAACAATTGTTGAGTGGAGAATGATTGGCAAAACAAACCACTGAATACATATCATCATCACTAATAGTTCTACCCTGTGAGTCTGCCATCCCCATGGGGCCCCTGAAAAGCTTTTGTTACAGGAAGCGATGGGTCTTCACTCCTACCTGGGAGGGAGGGACAGAAAAGGCACCCACGAGAATGAAAAAGCTCTTACCTGCAAGGCCACCTCCCTGTGTCCAAAGTAGGAGACATGATGAACCAAATCAACGTCACATTTCCAGGAAAGCAAGACTCTAACTAAGGAGTAATCAAGTCAGAAAGGGACCAGTCTGGTTATGGGAACCATGACTCCAGAGAAATCCAACCCCTGCCCTCTAGACACTTACCTGCCTTCGTGAGTCACTTCTGGGGACTCCATTTCCTCACTCGCCTCTCGAAAGCCTCTTCCAGGCCTGACCTCTTGAGATTCCACCCCAGTTTCTGATCAATATCCACCCCCCTTGGTTTGCTCGTTATGCAATAACCAGTTATCGATCACTGAGAGTGCCCAAGCCTCGCCAGACGGTGTGCTAGGCAGTGTGACAAATTCCAGCGTTAACGTGGGTCTCAACATCTTGCAGAGAAAGATGACAGGCGTAGAAATAGCTGCCTCACAAAAGCGAATATGATACGCGGCAGAAGAGGGGAATGAGCAGGATGTCAGGGAGATCACAACTGAGCCAGATAGAGTTCTTGCAGTTCGGGAGGCCCTGACAGAAGACGCAGGGTCTACATGACAGCCTTGAAAGGTGGGTGGGATTTAGGTGGGAGACATGTCGCCTGGGACGCTTCCGGCTGCATGTGACAGCCTGCTCGGTCTGGGTTTCTAACCCAACCAGGGAATGTGTTGTGTCGCGGCTGATCTTGGGGCTCTCGTCTGCTTGTGGGGACGGGTTCCCCCCTTCTTGCCTCCCTGCGGTGCCCAAGTGGGTTCATCGTGGGGCCAGAAGGTCCAGAGTGTAGGCATCCGTCTGGGCACAAGCAAGTTCAGAGGAAGAAGGCAGACAGTCTGCGGTCTCTTCCTGTGGCTCACTCTTAGAGGAAAGTCAGATCTTCAAGAAGCCCCAGAGCCATCTCTGGTCAAGCCACGTAGCTGAGGGTGGATGGCAGGCTTATTCCCGAGCCAGTTCTGCACCTGACGCGTCACCTCGATCAGGGGCACACACAATGCCACGGCCACGTGAGACTCCCTGGCTTGCTCCCAGCCGCTTCTGCCTTCTACGTTCAGCAGGGGGTTGTCTTCAATATCCTGTCCACCAGCAAAGCAGCCTCTCGAGCAGCCAGTCAGGCAGTAATGAGCAGAGGTCTGAAGACAAGATAAGACAAACCCGAATTCAGTTCCCACCATGCCTTTTCTCTACCCCAGTGATTCTGGCTTCTGGCTGCACGTTAGAATTCCCTGAGCCCCATCCCAGACCAATTAAATCGAAGTCACCTGGGCTTGGGTTTCAGGCACCTGTCGCTTTGTTTTCTAAGCTTCCCGGATGCCCAGCGAGGGTTGAGAACCAGCTTCCAGCTCAGTGCTTCTCAAACTTCAGCACCGACAGAATCACGAGGCGGGCGCCGTGGTGGGCGTGTCAGAGGTCTGTGCAAGTGTGACCCTGGGACCTGGGTCAGCTGTCCCTCCTGCCTAGTATTTTTTTTGTGTGCGTCCTAAAAATATGTTAGCACCAAAAAAATTTTTTAAAAAGTGCATCGTGCTTTCTGCACTGGTTCTAAGTCTTGGCGCTTTCTTAGAGAATGATGCTTATCAGAGGGAAAACATCTGTTCCACTTTCTTTAATCTCTAATTTATCTAATCTCCCTTTGTAAAAAGGTATATTGCTAATGAGTGAATTTCTGCCAACGGAGAAGACATGCTTGTTTCAATGACTTATTCTTCTCATTGACTTTACCTTCCGTGGTGTAATATCACATACCATAAATATAATGAATGGGCCACTTTTTTTTTCTGGCATCTTCATCACTGGCCACCGATAGAGAGACTTCCCGAACAGAGAGATGTCATTTTTCACGTCTCTTACCTGAAGCATCAGATACACGAAACCTGCCCCTCAGGCGAGGGTCCCCACCCTGCCCAAGGCACCAGCCCAGAACCTCTGCGGATGGTGACCATAGCGGAGAGCGGCCGCCAGAGGGCGCCGCAGAGCAGCGCAGCCCGCCCCCTCCAGGGCCCTGCGACTCCCTCCGCCCGGCCTCGCACACCCGCCTGGGGTGTTTCTTTCCCGGCTGGAAAGGGTCCTCGTTTTCAGAATCTGCGGACGTCTCTGTGTTGTTTTGCTTTGTTGGGGTTTTTCTGTTTTGAAAATGTAAGTGAATAATCAAACAGCAGGATTGGCTCCCATGTGTTTATAAAAGCAAATGAGGATGAAATTATTGAAAAGAATGAAATTGGATCAAAACAAGGAAATTTTGGAATTGTAGTGTTTTGGAGGTGGGGTGGGGACTCGAAGGCCTTTTGGGATGAACCCCTCGTTTTACAGGTGAGGACCTGAGGATCAGCGAGTTCAGCACGTCACAGCCAACACAGCACACCCCCTATCCCGGCCGGGGCCGCCAGGCCACCCGCTCCCCCAACCTCCTCTCATTCTGCCCTCAGTCTCTCTTACTGAGCAAAAAAGGCAGACCAGAGACATTTCTGATTATAACCTGAGTTTTTGCCATACTTCCCAATGTTTATGATTTTTTTGGATTTTTAAATATTTTTTAGGATTTTTTTTTTACCACAACGTGCATGGTGGTAAAATACACAAAACATAAAATTTACCATCTTAACCATTTTTTAAGTGTCCATTTCAGTGGCATTAAGTACTTTTATGACACTGTGCAACCCACCACCACCATCCCTCTCCAGAACTCTTCTGTCTTCCCAAACTGAAGTTCTGTCCCCATTAAAAGGTTAACTCCCCGGCCCCTGGCACCCACTGTTCTACTTTCTGTCTCTATGGACTCAGCTAAGTGCAGCCTGTGTCAGAATGTCCTTCCTTTTCAGGGCTGAATGGTATTCTAGCACCTCATTCTCATAGCTGACGCCCAGAGGAACCCTGAGCGCAGCCCTGGCCCCCATCTTTCTGATAAGGAGTCTGAGCCTTGGGTGACTTGCACCCCCTTGCAGGTCCCAGACCCACACCTGGTCTTCCCACTCACAGCCAGTGCTCTTCACTCTGTCGTTACCTGCCGTGCCCCCGTCCCTGTGCGCGCTGAGTTAAAGAGATGCTCTCTTCCCAGGAGGGGTACCCTGCACACGTAAGGGACACAAGTGCTGCCCCAGGACAGGAAAGTACCAAAAAGATGAGCCAGACTCAGAAGACACAAGCCCGTGGGCTAACATTTGCAGGCATTATACAAGCCCTTCACGAACCTCTTCTACAGACCTGGGTGCAAAGGTAACAAAATCTCTTGGGAGTTTGGGGGGGGGGGACATTCCAGCTTGTGTTGACTTCTGCAAGCCACCAGATGCACCAAGGCCCTTTAGGTGTTCAAATCCCGCTTTGTCCAGAAGTCTGATTGAACAGTCAGACCTGTGAGGAAGCACTCGAGTGGTGCAGTCACCCAGCCTCTTGATCCAGGTGAAGTGTCCTCGTAGTACAGATGCCAGAAGAGAGTCCACTGTCAATCGAGAGCTATGTCCTGAGTCAACAAAGGATTAGCTTTAGAAGTGAACTATTCCTCACATCTACCTCTGCCCTTTTTTCTTTTAATGTTTATTTACTTTTGAGAGAGAGAGAGAAATGTGAGGGAGGGAGGGGCAGAGAGAGGGGGAGAGGGAGAGAATCCCAAGCAAGCTCCACACTGTCAGTGTGGAGCCCAATGAGGGGCTCAAACTCACAAACCGTGAGATGGTGACCTGAGCTGAAATCAAGAGTTGGACGCTTAACAGACTGAGCCCCCAGGCGCCCCTACCTGTGCTTTACAAACAAAGCCCATGGGTTTTATGATATCCTCATTAGGGACATAGGCATTACTGTTATTAGTTATCAATGTGCTTATTTGCACATCACACCGCTTAGGCCCATGCACACCCTGTGAAGAAATTAGGACTGAAAGATGACATGTCCACTCAGGGTTGCACCCACTGGCAAACTGTAGCCAGCAGTCCAAGTGGGGGCTCAGAGCCCAACCTCGCCACCATGGAGCACAGTTAGCTGTAGGCAGAAGCTGTCCTTGGAGGGTAGATACTCTCTCCCCAAACCAAAGTGTAGGCAACTGACTCAATCCAACAAACCGCACTCGGGCACCCATTTGGGTCAGTCACAGGTGCCTTGAGAAACACCAAGGGGAAGGCAGGCCCGGCTCTCCTGGAGCTCACATCTAATAAATATTTGTTGAGCCCTATCTGTGACTCATCCAGCTTATGTTTAGGAGTAATATGGAACGTCAAACGTAGTAACTTTCTGACGTGAGGTAAAAGAAACTGAGAAATCGTTTCTTGGATGGCATCCAGGTGAGAAAACAGAATACCTCGGCTCACTAAAACACTCTGAGTAAGCCTTTCCAAACTTTGTGTAAGATGCAGAGACGTGTGACAGTCCACAGGACTTGTCACCTTGGTCCACGGACTCCAACCATGGCTGACAGAAAGGGTGTCACCTAGAGAGGAAGGGGTTTGGCCAACGTTCCAGTCAAAATGGGCTTTAAAAATTAAACAGCATGTTTCCTGAAACCATATTTACTCTAAGAACCCTGGAGGAAACAATAAAGGAAGCTCCAATGTGTCCTGTTTTGTCTGATAAATACGGAATGTTCTTTTTTTTTTTTTAATGTTTTATTTATTTATAGGAGAGAGACAGAGAGACAGCATGAGTAGGGGAGGGTCAGAGAGAGAGGGAGNGGGGTTTGGCCAACGTTCCAGTCAAAATGGGCTTTAAAAATTAAACAGCATGTTTCCTGAAACCATATTTACTCTAAGAACCCTGGAGGAAACAATAAAGGAAGCTCCAATGTGTCCTGTATTGTCTGATAAATACGGAATGTTCTTTTTTTTTTTAATGTTTTATTTATTTATAGGAGAGAGACAGAGAGACAGCATGAGTAGGGGAGGGTCAGAGAGAGAGGGAGTCACAGACTCTGAAACAGGCTCCAGGCTCTGAGCTGGCAGTCAGCACAGAGCCCGACGCGGGGCTCGAACCCATGAACCGCGAGATCATGACCCAAGCGAAAGTCGGACGCTTAACCGACTAAGCCACACAGGCGCCCCAAATACGGAATGTTCTTGAACTCTAATAATGTATGTAAGATGAAGCACCACTCAGAAAAGGTTGGCCGATCCTAAAAGGATTGAAATCCATCTCAATGGTCCAAGAGCCCTTTGTAATTTCAGCTGCTCATCATTCTTGACTATATTGGCCATTTTTCTGATGTGAAAATGCTGGGCGTGGTCAACACCGTGCTTCAGTTTGGGAGGCCTGCAGACATGGCGGCATAAGGGACCCTGTCTGGCTCCGACCTGTTGCTGTCCCAGCGCGTTACCATGGAAAAGGAGGCATGTCCTCCAGCTTGTAGTGAAACAGGAACATCTGTACCAATAAATGGGAAACATAAAGGGAGAGCGTGTTTCCTTCGCCTAAATAACCTGGGACAAAAATAGGAAAACTTTGTGAACCCGTGAACAATGTTTTAATAGCTAAGTAACCTAAGAGTAAAAAAAATGATCACACAAAGCTATTTCCACTATAAAGTTGCTCTCAGAATAACTTGTAGGTTCCATTTCAAAGAAAATCAGAAAAAAGTTATTACAAATAAGTATGTTATTTATATTACATAGTATATTATTATAAATAATATAGGAAATGGGGTGGGGGAATCTTGTTACAAATAATACAGGAATGTTGTACCCAGCTACAACCCAGCTGGGGCCAGTTGAAAGGGGCCCTCATCCCAACCACCGCTGCCCCCTCACAACATGTGACTTACATTGGCCAATGGAACACCATCAAAGGTGACATGTGCCGCAGTGAGAAATGTGTTGTGGGGCTTAGTCATTGCTCTTTCCCCTCTGTCATGTAGAAGAATGACAAAAATTCAGGCTGCTTCTTCAGCCTGGGTCTTGCAATGAGGAAGACTCATGGAGCAACTCTACAGTGGCCCAGAGTCGAGATGAGGGAGAAACAGACATTTGCCACCAGAAGCTACTGAAATATTTTTAATCTACTTGTTACGCAGCATTACCTAGTAAATACTGACACACGAGTCTCCTTATTCCTCTTAGATTAAAATCCAAATTCCATAATCTCTCACCAAGACCCTACTTCCATTTCTTTTAATTTTTTTTTTTTATCTATTTTTGAGAGAGAGACAGAGCATGAGTGGGAGAGGAACAGAGAGAGAGGGAGACACAGAGTGTGAAGTAACTCCAGGCTCTGAGCTTTCGGCACAGAGCTTGATGCGGGGCTTGAACTCACGAACTGTGAGATCATGGCCTGAGCCAAAGTCAAATGCTCAACCAACTGAGCCACTCAGGCACCCCTTATATCTCCTTAAAGTTGCCTTACTTCTCCACACCCGGCCCGTGTCCACTGTTAACAGCCACTTTAGACCTAAACTTAAAAGTTACTACTTTAAAGAAAAGTTTTCCTGGCCCTTCAGTCAATCTACCACATACCTCTCCTTTGTAGAATGTATCAGATTTGAAATTTTGTGTTTATTTGCTTGGCCATTCAATTGCTACCTCTGCTTCTCCTTAAAGCATTAATCACAACCGCTATTTTTTTGATGATTTATGTAACATCTGCCCCTCCTCTGACCACCACATGCTCACATACATGCCTGCAAGGTCTCAGAAGAATACTTTCTGGTTTTGCTAACCATTGAACCCAGGGGCTGAGAAATTGCCTGGCACATAACAGAGGTTCAAATTTTTGTAATTGAATGAAATGACTCATCAATGACCAAACACTATGGCTTCAAAGAATATTGTAAAATGTGAATATAAAAGTTGTTAAAAGTGTTTGCTGAATTGAGTAACTAAGTGCTGATATTTCACGTAAGCGCAGTAATCCGGATGTCACTTTTCTCCCATATCACTTACCAACCCTTTCTCTAAAGAGCAGTTAATACCTGAGTCCTGTATGATGTAGCCATAGTGTCGTGGTTCTCCAACCCCTGGAAATAGGATCACCTGTTAAAAACACAGGTTGTGGGGTGCTGGGTGGCTCAGTCCCTTAATCATCCAACTTTGGCTCAGGTCCTGATATCACAGTTCATGCATTTGAGCCCAACAATGGTCTCATCATTGATGGTGCTGAGCCTGTTTGGGATTCTCCTCTCTCCTCTCTCTCTCTCTCTCTGCCCCTCCCCCACTCACACTTTTTCTCTCTCCCTCCCTCTCTCTTATAATAAATAAATTTTATTTCTTTAAAATTTTTTGTAATGTTTTATTTATTTCTAGGAGAGAGAGAGAGAGAGACAGCGTGAGCAGGGGAGGGTCAGAGAGAGAGGGAGTCACAGACTGAAACAGGCTCCAGGCTCTGAGCTGGCAGTCAGCACAGAGCCCGACGCGGGGCTCGAACCCACGAACCGCGAGATCATGACCTAAGCGAAAGTCGGACGCTTAACCGACTAAGCCACCCAGGCGCCCCATAAATAAATGGTAAAAACACAAATTGCTGGCTCCCACCCCCATATTTTCTGGTCCAGCAGTGCGAATTGCTAATAAGTTCGGGGGCTGTACCGCTGCTGGCCAGACTGCAGAGAACCATGGCCTTGGAACTTGCCACCACTCTCACTTAGTGGGGCTGGCACGTACTGCCTGTGTGGCCTCTGGGACTCACCAGGGCTCCCCTCGGCATCCCCATGCACCTCAGGGCAGGAGGGCTTCTGCTCAAGTACTCAGAGCCTCCACACCTGCCCCACTGTCACCAACGGGGCACAGGCACACCAGAGATGATGACCGAGGGTCCCCGTTAGTTTTTCAACAAGTATGGTTGCTCAGCGGAATTGGGAGAATTGGGCCCCCACATCCACAGAGTGAGAGGTTACCTTCATCTGTGCCTGAAGAATGAGGCAGACACCCCCACCTCGCCCACCTGCCTCTCCCCGGGGCGCTCTCCTGCCCCTGCGCCCCGCACACTGGCCTCTGCCAACACCTGCTCTCACATTCCTGCTCACACCACAGACCCCCACACACCCAGAAGGAGGGAGAGTGGTTTCCACAGGGCTTAAATCTGAAGCTAAAGGGGTTAAAATTTGACCTGGAAGGGGCGCCTGGGTGGCTCAGTCGGTTGAGCGTCTGACTTCGGCTCAGGTCATGATCTCATGGCTCATTAGTTCGATTCAGGTCATGATCTCACGGCTCATGAGTTCGAGTTCGAGCGCCGTGCGGGGCTCTGTGCTGACAGCTCAAAGCCTGCAGCCTGCTTGAGATTCTGTGTCTCCCTCTCTCTCTGCCCCCCCCCCCGACCTCAAAAATAAATAAATATTTTAAAAAAATTTTTAAGTATTTGACCCTGAAATTTTTCTGGGCATCCCAAGTAGAAGAAAGGAAGGGCACGGCCTCAGGGTTGGCTGGGAAAGGGGAGGTAGTGAGAGGGCGTGTGAGGTTGTACGTCAGAGATCAGGGGTCACAGGTGCCGAAGGCTGGAAGGAAGACGGTGAGGGCGACTGGCCTGATGGGCCCGGCATCACCATGGCAATGCCGCCTGCAGATAATAGGAATAGGCCTCTGTGTTCTCCCACAGGCCCACGAGGGCCATCCAAGTGTCATGTCCATGACATGTCATGTCCAAGCGTCTCAGCCATTTGCATTTGATTAGTGTGACGGACTCGGTTGTGTCCCCCCAAATTCCTATGTTGATGTCCTAACCCCCGGCACCCCAGAATGTAGCTGTATTTGGGGACGGGCTCTTCAAAGAGGTGTAAAGTTAAAATGAGGTCACCGGGGGGGCCCTAATCCAATCTGACCGTGTTCTTTCTGGACAAGATGAGGACCCAGACCCACGGAGGAAGACCACGTGCAGACACATGAGACAATAAATGTGTGCTGTTGAAGCCCTCGGTGTGGGCTCTGGGTTACAGCAGCCCCAGCGGACTGGTCCAGTCAGTACTGAAGTTCACAGGTCCTTGTAACGGGGACTCAGAGGGCAGGAGAGGGAAGGGGGGGGGTTGGGCGGGGTCCACAGTGGGAAAGCCCCGCCCTCTCTTGTGGGCTAAAGGAACAGGACACAGCTTTAGAAAAACACAAGGGGGAGTGGGTGTCTCTGCAGAGCTTTGGACCCAAGAGGTACACAAGAATCACACTTTCCACAAGACGCTATGCGTAGAAGTAGGGCAGCGGTGCTGGCACCCAACTTCCGGTGAGCCTCCCTCTCTGGGAGACACCAGCCTGTCACTGAAAACTGACAACGGGTATCTAGGAAGGGGAACCCATGAAACCATGGGGGGCAGTCAATAACATCATTAGCAATTAGTAGAGCTACCAAGTATTTGTCAAGCACATACAACATAATGGAAACCCCTTATCCAGAAAATCTGATTGGAAAAAAAATGACTTTTTCATGAAGTTATCCCCCCAGTGTTTGTATTGGAATTACAACAGCAAAAAACACAAACAAAAAATCTCAAAAATCTCTTAGTGAGGGGCGCCTGGGTGGCTGGCTCAGTTAACCGTATGACTTCAGCTCAGATCACGGTCTCCTGGTTGGTGAGTTGAAGCCCTGCATCGGGCTCTGTGCTGACAGCTCAGAGCCTGGAGCCTGCTTCGGATTCTGTGTCTCCCTCTCTCTCTGCATTTCCTCCCCACTTTCTCTCAAAAATAAACAAACATTTTTAAAAAATCTCAAAAATCTCTTTGTGAAATAAGCAAACACTTAAGCGACGTAAGAATGGAAGAACTAAAAATAAGCTGTGTCCCTCGAGCCTGGGCAGAGCCCTGCAGCTCCTCTTGCAAGGTGGACCTCAGCTTTCCTGGACACTTGGTTCACAGGCTAATGAGGTCATGTGTCCTCTCCTCCTCACCACTGTCCTCGAGACATCAGACCCTCATCCTGTGCATGCAGAACACAGCCTTTGTCCGAAACCCGCACAGACCACAGCTCACCACCAGGAAGTGTGAGGAATAAGGGATGGTGGGGAAGCTCTTCCAGGACTCGCCCAGGATTCTGCTTTGCATGAGGACCACCCCCAGCATGGCGAAGCGCAGGTGACACACAGAGCATTCATATAAAACCCAAATAGCCCACCCCAGCATAAAAGCAAGCAGTTTGGGTACCACTGAGACCTTCATGCAATCGCTTGTAAAGACTATATAAGGCTAGCTGCTCTGCAAATGCAAGCATCTAAGGAAAACCGCCCAGGGCTATAATTTTTAGTTGCCGTAAAAATATGTTGAATTAGTCTCATAGATACTACATTTATCCATCTGTCACTATTCCTGGCCCAATCTCCTTTTCTGTAAATGTTTATGCATAATCAGAAGGGTATCTTTTCGTGAGCCCCAAGCCCCACTTGATTTCCCTGAGTCTGGATGGCTGTATGGCTGATGCATTGCATCCACCCCGCCCACCCCACCGCCTCCTCACCTCAATGCATCCCTTGACACTCATGGGACAAGGTGGCCAGGACCCCCAAGAAAAAGCAGGACAGAGCAGATCGATGGTTGGATTTCACCCCAGTCAAAACCCATTTCAATCCTTGAAATGTGTGTTTCTCACTGAATCCCAATTCTTCACACTTGTTTTAGGATATGATTTAACATGAAATGTGAAATATTTACTTTGTGACACCCGGGTTTGGTCTGTACACTGATTCCACCGTGCTAATCCCCTTGGAGAGGTGCAATTAAAGACTGGAGCTGAAAGGGAGAGCCTCCTTCCCCAGAGAGCTGCAGCCCTGTCTTGGTGAAATTACTGGGGTGGGGGGTGGGGGGGGTGCAGGAAGAGTGAGCAGAAAAGCAGCTGTATCCACACTGGCTCCCATCCCACAGCCACAACCACAGCCCTGAGGACCATGCAGAAGGCCAATCTCACCACCTGTCCACTCTGAGAAGCAAACAACATAGCACCATGCATTTCTCCCATCTTTCTCTCTTTCTGAGAGGCAACAGTGATTTAGAAAGCAGAGTTTGGACTCCTACATCAGACTCAAGTCCTGTATCTGTCATTTCCTGTGATGTCTTAGACAATCATTTTAAAGTTTCAGTAGATTTTGTTTCCCTCACTCATCTCATAGAGTTTTGTAAAAATTAAAGAAGGTAATCTGTCTTGGGACACCTGGGTGGCTCGGTTGGTTGAATGTCCTGACTCTTGATTTTGGCTCAGGTCATGATCTCAGCATTTGTGTGTTCAAGTCCCACATGAGGCTCTGCATTGGCACTACAGAGCCAGCTTGGGATTCTCTCTCTCCCTCTCTCTCTGCTCCTCCCATATTTGCACAAGTGCTTTCTCTCTCTNGTTTGTGTGTTCAAGTCCCACATGAGGCTCTGTGTTGGCACTACAGAGCCAGCTTGGGATTCTCTCTCTCCCTCTCTCTCNATATGGAAACCAACCTGACAATAAACTATTTAAAAAAAATAACCTAATCAATAGGTAGCTGTTTAAGTCACTGTATTGTTATTACCATATAGGATTACTATAAAGATTAATCAAAGTAATGGGTACTGTTGTGGTTGTTAGAAAAGATAGAAAAGTCAACTGACATGGTACTCACTTTACGGGTTAAAAAACAAAAACCATAAAAGCTTGAGCCACTTGCATGAACACAACAATGTGGGAAGTTGAACCTCAGCTTCACCATTTCATATGTACTAGTCCAGCTGTGGGTCTGTTATAGGTGCTTTGGGGATGGGGGGGCTCCCACAGTGGTGGGAAGAGGAGTGACCTTTCTCATTAGCTCCAAGGATAGTGTGACCAGGCAGAGTGAGGCTAATACTTGCTGCTCCTGTGAAATATCAATCTTGTGACCCTAAGTTTGGTCTGTATCTCAGTTCCACATGCTGCAATACCAAGGCAGACCTGGAAAATGTGTCACCATTGGGACTGGGATATGGGTTGGACACCACTGTCTCACATTGTGCTAGGGACTCCACTCATGGGCTGTGGGATCCAATATACCATGAATGATGCTCCCTGTAGTTGTGTAAACTGTGGGTAGAAGGAACAAAATGCAAGAGGGATGACTCTACTCCTCCTCTTTTGCAACCATCCCTGTGAGGGGTGAGCACAGGAATAGGAAATGAGTGAGGCAATGATCAAGGAAACAGAAATAGTCAGGGGACTTTTATGAATAAGAAGAGCTAATATTCCATTCCTAATTTGGTTGTGATACACAGCAGTGGGTGAGGCAACCCCACTCCAGTTTCACCAAACCTACCTCTGTCCTTGAGTAGATGGTCCTGTGCTGCACGGAGGGATCAGAGCATGGGTGTGCTGGCAATTGTTTAACAACTGGCCTTCTGGGAAATAAAACTCTTGATAGGTAGTATTTCCCAGTTCCTATGGTGTAAATACTTCTGTTATAGTCATTTCCAAGTTACCAACATGACCCTAGAGCCAGGAAGGGATGCACATCATTAGGGCCATGGCTGAGAAGAGCATAGAGACATCAGGGAAAGCAATATATACAGAAGCCAAAGAGACAAGAATTCAGCAAAACTAGAATCTGAAGAGGGTGACCAGGGAAAATGAGAGCCGCTCTCAGGAATTTCTACATATATTTGAAAGGATGTTGATTTTTCTGCTGTGTATAATTTAAACAAGATGACCTCAGTGAGTTCAAGTTGTGGGGATACTCAGAGTCACCTAAACAATCCAAAGAGATAGAATATTAGAGAGCCAAAACCTCAGCAGAAAGCATACCTGACAGGCTGAGGAGAAGAGTCTAAAATACCATTGGAAAGTCAGAAAGTACAAGATTTTCTGAGCTTAAGATTAGAGTATACAAACCCAAACTCTATTCATGTCTTCAATTGTTTCTTATAAAGCTGTATAATCTGATCCTCAGGCTTTCAACTATTCTTGTCTCAGTTTCTTCCTCTATGAAATAAATATGTTGATCACAAACTTCCCCAGACAAAGCATTGTAAAACTACCTGCTAAAATAAATAACAGACCACCAAATCTTCACTGAGAGCATTTCTCCATATACACCTAACATTGCTGCAGCTCAGAATTCAAAAAATAGCTTTCACTTCAGAATGATCAATTCCA
This sequence comes from Crocuta crocuta, assembly GCF_008692635.1. Lineage (NCBI taxonomy): Eukaryota > Metazoa > Chordata > Mammalia > Carnivora > Hyaenidae > Crocuta > Crocuta crocuta. Next base: position 2,563,464 of record NW_027528624.1, read on the forward strand.
GAATCCCTAAAACTAAACATCAACCCAAAAAACCTGAAAATTAATTTTAAAGAGTGCCACTTGCAGGTAATAACTTCTTCTTACAATAGAGGATTTTTTCAAACTATATCTCCCATTAATAACTAGAAAATGTGGACAAAATATAAGAAACATCTGCTCAAAAGTGTCAGAGGACCACCAAAGGAGTAAGGACATAAAAGATGAAGGTCCTTCAAGAGAATGGCAGTCAATTTTTCTCTACAGGTACTTTTATTCAAAAGTATCAGTAGAGAGTCTGAGAGGAAGAGCATAGATTTCAGAAATATCACAGAGCTGGGGGGAGAGATTGGAATATAGGACTCACCAAAGAGGGTCCTATTAAACACCAAGGTTTCCAATTAGGACCCTAAAAGGTTATTCCTTGGAGAATACATGCTTTTCTATGTAGAAATAGATAAGCCCTTACAAAATCAGCTCATTATATTGAAATGATCAATCCTTATACTTATTGTCTGCAAGAAGCAAAAGTAACTCTCTTGGAAATAAGATAAAGAACCCTGCCCCCACGTTCTCCGGTGGACACACCCCCTCCAGACCTGGACCAGAAGTCCCCTCCTACAGCAGACCTTGGCAACATCACACACCTGCCACCACATTCTCCTGCCATTTGGTGCTATTGCATCTCTGGCAAACACCTTGTCTGACTCAAGCCCAGAGTGATCCTGAACTGGGCCACTAAAACACAAGGACCAAACCCTGGCCACAACAGGCAAGGAGAGTCATGGCAGACAACTGGAGTAAAGGTAAAATGGCGTCAGCCACAACAACAGGGCACAGACAACACACATAGAGACACCCCTGAAGTGCCAGGTTCTGGTGAACAGGGGACATTGCACCACCAGGCACAATAGGAATTCTTCATAAGGCCACTACTTTCAAGAGTAGGAGATGAGGCTGACTTTCCTAACACAGAGAAAAAAAACCACAGAGAGTTACACAAAATCAGGAGACAAAGGAATATGTTCCAAATGAAAGAACAGGACAAAATCACAGCAAGAGACCAAAGCAAAATGGAGATAACATGCCTGACAGAGAATTTAAATTAATGGTCATAAAAATATTCACTGGACTTGGGAAAAGAGTGGAAATCTCAATAAGAACCTTATCAAAGAGACAAAAACTATAAAAAAGAACCAGAGATGAAGAACTCAATAAATGAAATTTAAAATACACTGGATGGAATAAATAGTAGGCTAGAAGAAGCAGAAGAATAGATCAGGGACCAGAAGAATAGATCAGGGACCTGGAGGACAGAGCAACAGAAAGCAATCAAGCCAAATAGGAAAGTGAGAAAATAATAATAATAAATTAAAATAGACTTAGGGATTCAGCAACATTATCTAGTACAATAATATTTGCATTATAGGAATCCCAGGAGAAGAGAGAGAAAAGGGGGCAGAAAATTTACTTGAAGAAATAATAGCTGAAAGCTTCCTAAATCTGAGGAAGGAAACAAAAATCCAAAGTTAGGCATCACAGAGAGCCCCTAACAAAGTCAACCCAAGGAGGTCTAAACCAAGACACACAGTAATTAAAATGAAAAAAGTAGTGATAAAGAGAGAATTTTAAAAGCAGAAAGAGAGAGACACCTGGGTGGCTCAGTCAATTGATTTTGGCTCAGGTCATGATCCCAGGGTCATGGGATTGAGCCCTCTGTCAGGCTCCACAATGAGCAAGAAGATTGCTTAAGATTCTCTCTCTCTCTTTCTCTCTCTCTCTCTCTTACTCTCCCTCTTCCACGTCTCCTGTTTGTAATCTCTCTCTAAAAAGTAAAAAATTTTTAAATTAAAAAAAATTAAAAATTAAAGCAGCAAGTGAAAAGAAAACATTATATACAAAGAAAACCCCATGAGGCAGAAGCTTTGTAGGCCAGAAGGAAGTGGTATAATATACTCAAAGTGCTGAAAGAAGAAAAACTACAGCCAAGAATACTCTATCCAGCAAGGCTATTATTCAGAATAGAAGGAGAGAGAGAGTTTCTCCGACAAACAACAGTTAAAAGGAGTTCATGACTACTAAACCAGGCAGGCCTACGAGAAACGTTAAAGGGGACTCTAAGTGTAAAGGAAAGACCATAAGTAGGAGTAAGAAAAGTAAAAATCACGAAAGTAGTAAAATTAAGTATATCTATAAAAATTAGTCAAGGGATTCACAAAATAAAAGAATGTAAAGTATGACACCATATACATAAAAGGTGGGGGATGGGAGGTGAGTAAAGAATGTGTTCAAACTTAAGTAATCATCAACTTAATATAGGCTTAATATAGGCTGCTATATGTGTAGGATGTTATAAACAAACCTAATGGTAACCACAAATCCAAAACCCATAATAGGTATTCAAAAACTAAAGAGAAAGGAATCCAAAATGGTGCAGCCAATATAGAAGACAGTTTGACAGTTTCTTACAAAACTACACATACTCTTACCGTATAATCTAGCAATCACGGTCCTTGGCATTTACCTAAATGAAGTGAAACCTTATGTCTACACAAAAGCCGACCCATATCTGTTTATAGCAGCTTTATTCATAATTATAAAAACTAGGAAGCAACCAAGAGGTCCTTCAGCAGGTCCATGAATAAATAAACTTTAGTAACCCAGGGGCACCTGAGTAGATCAGTCAGTTAAGCGTCCAACTTCAGCTCAGGTCATGATCTCATGGTTCATGGATTCAAACCCTGTGTCAGGCTCTGTGCTGAAAGCCTACTTTGGATTCTGTTTCCCTCTATCTCTGCCCTTCCTCTGCTCACACTCTGTCTCTCTCTGTCTCTCAAAAATGAATAAACGTTAAATTTTTTTTAAAAAATTTGAGTTACTTTAGTAACCCAGACAATGGAAAATCAGTCATTGCTAAAAAGAATGAACTATCAAACCATGAAAAGACATAAAGGAACCCTAAGTTTATTATTAAGTGAAAGAAGCCAATCTGAAAATGCTACATAGTATATAATTCATTCATATTCACAGGATATGACACCCTGGAAAAGGCAAAACTAGGGAGACAGTGAAAAGAAATATTGGTGGTTGCTAGGGGGTGGGGCGAGAAAGGAAGGAACTGGAAAAGTACAGAGGGCTTTCAGGCCAGTGACACACGTCTGTATGATACTGTAATGATGGAGACAGGTCATTATACATTTGTCAAAAGCTATACAGCCCATAGTATGAACAACACCAAGAGTGAACCATTATGGAAATTATTATGATATGTCAATGTAGGTTCGTCAATTGTAACAAATATACCACTCACATTCAGGATGCTGATAGCAGGAAGGTTATGGAGAGGGGCAAGCAGGTGCTATATGGGAACTCTGCTTTCGGCTCAATTTTGCAATAAACCTAAAACTGCTCTAAAAAATAAAAGCTTTTTTTTCTTTTTTTAAAAATAGTTTATTGTCAGGTTGGTTTCCATATAACACCCAGTGCTCATCTCCACAAGCACCCTCCTCCATGAGGGGAAGGGGGGTGATGGGCATAAAAGCTTTTTATGCAAAAGCACAAGAAAGGCCTATTACCATTAAAGGTGCAACAGTAAGACTGACAACAGACTTTTTAATAGAAACAATAGAATACAGCAGACAGTAGAATAACATTTTCAAAGGACGAAAAGAATTTATCTTCTGATCTCTAAAATTAGACATTGTACCCAACAAAACTGGCCTTCAAACACTGACAGCAAGCTGTTTAGGGATGTTGAAACTTGGAAAGAGCATTGCTCCCACACTGAAATGAAAACAGCTGGACAATGTGAAAGTTGCTTACTTTCTAAAAACCATCAGAGAACTCAGGTTGCAGAATAACTGGATGGCCCCAAATCTAAAGAAAAATGGTCAAACTTGGGTGAATGATTGCTGGTCTGCCTGAGGCAGATGCAGGTGGATGCTAGGGAGAAGAGTTCAGCTAGGGTAGGTGATGACTTGCTGAAGGCGGACTACACACTGGCAGGTGCATAAAGCCCCTAGCAGTCGAAGAAATCAAAGCCAGCACCCTCTTCAGGCACTTCGTCCATGAACCCTACCAGGAACTCCCAGAATTTGGAAGAGTCTTATGAAAGCATTCCTAGAGGTGTAGACCTAGAAGAGAAGGAGAGCAGGTGCAATGAGAGCAAACCCCACCTGTGTTCTTTCCTCTGTCTTGTCTGGGAAGCAAAAGCCTCTACAAGGAAGGGTAACAAAAACCATTGTTGCCCTTAGGGCACTCATGAGAACACATTGCAGCAAATACCCTATTCCAGTGGGGAGAGCAGGACATGAATATGTGCTGGGCCCAGAACTATAGTTANCAACAAAAACCATTGCCCTTAGGGCACTCATGAGAACACATTGAGCAAATACCCTATTCCAGTGGGGAGAGCAGGACATGAATATGTGCTGGGCCCAGAACTATAGTTAGAGGCTGATACAGAAACAACTCACTCTCTCTTCCTCTCTCTGCACTTCCAATATATTTGATTAACTCATTCCAGTTATTTTTCCAGCTTTCCTGATGAATAATTGACAAATAAAAAACTACACATATTTAAAGTGTACAGTGTAATGATTTGATATACCTATATATTATGAAATGATTACCATGCTCAATCTAATTAACAGGAGAGTGGCACCCCGAAAAAGCAACACTTCTGAGACACAGGGACAACCCAGCACCTGCGTAAGACTGGGGTTTAATTAGAACAACAGAGAACCCCCCCACACACATCCATTACCTCACCATCACAAGGATAACTAGCACAAAACAACAAAGAATGGTGCAGAACAGCTGAAAAGGAGAGATGAGAGTGATAAGGGCATAGGAAGGGACCTCTGGGGTACAGCAGCACAAAAGGAAGACCTAAAAATGAGGATGGAATATACTCTGAAGAAAAAATCCTCTGGCAACTCTGTCCCCGCCCTAAACACTGATGTCACTAGAGAAATTCAAAGCCCCTAGTATACTTAACCGTAGCAACAACAAACCTTCAACCCAGTCCCATTCCTATCTAGCTTAATTCAAGTCCCTTCACTACTTTGCAGAAGAAAAAGTATGCACATTCCAGGCCAAAAAAAAAAAAAAGCTATTGACTCCACTCTCCACTACCTATGCAAGATATATGGCTCTCAACAAAAAATAATGGGGTTTGTTAAAAAGCAAGGGAGGCACGTGGGTGGCTCAATGGGTTAAAACCTCTGACTTCAGCTCAGGTCATGATCTCGCAGTTCATGAGTTCAAGCCCCGCATCAGGCTCAGTGCTGACAGCTCAGAGCCTGGAGTCTGCTTTGGATTCTGTGTGTGTGTGTCTCTCTCTCTTCCCCTTCCCAGCTTATTCTCTGTCTCTCAAAACGAAGTAAAACATTAAAAAATTTTTAAAAAGCAAGAAAAAAGATGACACATTCAACGTGACAAAGTAATGATCAAAAATACTCAGCTAGAACACTAATGTTGGAACTACCTAATGGGAACCCTGGACTAAAATGATTCTAAATAACTATGGTTATTATGTTAAAGTCTAAATAACTATGATTATGGTTATTATTATGATTGTTATGTTAAAGACTGTAATGGAGAAAGTAGAAACCAGGCAGGATCAGATGGGCAATTTCAGGAGAGAGACTGAAACTCTAAAAAAGTATCAAATACAAGTGCTAAAAATTAAAAAGAAAAAAAAACTAATAGAGAAGATGGTCTTCTATGAACTCACCAATAGATCTGACCCAGCTGAGGAATGAAAAGTAGTGAAACAAAAAACATTTGTTTGAACACATATACTTCATATATCATATTTAAATTGCTAAAAACAAAAGACAGTGATGAAATCTTAAAGTCAGTCAGAGAAATAACATGTATTACATACAGAGGAACAAAATAAGAATTAAGCAGATGATTCTTTTCATTAGAACTCATGCAAGCTAGAAGATAACGGAGTGACATCTTCAAGTGTTGAAAGAAAAAAAGGCTGTCACCCAGAATCCTCTGCACAACAACAAAAAAATGAGGGAAAAATACAGACTTTCTCAAATACTGAAGGAATTCATGGCTACCAGATATGCTTTAGAAGAAATGTTAAATGTTAAGTGACATTACTTAGGCAGAAAAATATATAATATCAAACAGAAACATGGATCTATACAAAGAAATGAAGAATATTAGAAATGGAACAAATGAAATTTCAAAAAAGTGTTTCCTTAATTTTTTTAATGTTTTTATTTTTTTTTCTTCTTCTTTTTTAAATAGTTTATTGTCAAGTTGGTTTCCATATAACACCCAGTTGTTTTTATTTATTTTTGAGAGAGAGAGAGAGAGACAGATCATGAGTGAGGAAGGGGCAGAGAGAGAGGGAGACACAGAATCTGAAGCAGGCTCCAGGCTCTGAGCCGTCAGCACAGAGCCTGACGTAGGTTTCGAACTCGTGAATCTCAAGATCATGACCTGACCTGAAGCTGGATTCTTAACCGACTGAGCCACCCAGGCACCCCGAGAGTTTCTTATTTTTTAATTGCTTTAAAAGATAATGGACAACCTAAAGGAAAAATAGGAACCATGTAGCGTGTCTTTTATTACATATAAAAAAGAGAAAATATGACAGACAATAATAGCACAAAGAATGAAATGAATTGAGAGTATACTGTTGCAACATACTTATGCTATATGTGAAGTGGTATAATATTATTTGAATGTAGACTCTTATTAATTAAAAATATATATTGCAAACCTTAGAGCAATCATTAAAATAAATTTTAATTTGTACTAATAATGTCAATAGAGAAGAGTAAAAATTTTTAAATTTTCTTTTACTAAATATAAACTAACCACTAAACATAAAACCACTAAACATAAAAGAAAGCAGGAGAAAAAAAAGGACGAAAAACGAAGATAGAATACAAAAGGCCAACAAGGCAACAGATTGTAATCCAACTATACTGGCAATGACATTAAACATGAACAGTCTATTTAGGTCTTTCATCCATTTTGAATTTATTTTTGTGTATGGTGTAAGACAGCGGTTCAAGTTCATTCTTCTGCATGTCGCTGTCCAGTTTTCCCAACACTATTTGTTGAAGAGACTGCCTTTTTCCCACCAGACACACTTTCTTACGTTGTTGAAGATTAATTGCTCACATAGTTGTAAGTCCATTTCTGGGTCCTATATTCTTTTCCATTGATGTATGTGTCTGGTTTTGAGCCAGTACCATACTGTCTTGATGATTACAGTTTTGTCATATAGCCTGAAGTCTGGAATTGTGTTGCCTTCTGCTTTGCTTTTCTTTTTCAACATTACTTTGGCTATTCAGGTATTTTCTGGTTCCATACAAATTTTAGAATTGTTTGTTCTAGCTCTGTGAAAATGTTGGTGTTATTTTGATAGTGATTGCACTGAATATGTACTGCTTTGGTTAGTAGAGACATTTTAACAATATGTGTTCTTCTCATCCATGAGCATGGAAGAAGACATGAAGACACTTCTCTTAAGAAAACATACAGATGGCTGACAGACACATGAAAAAAATGCTAAACATTACTATTCGGGAAATATGAGTCAAAACCGCAATGAGATACCATCTCACACCTGCCAGAATGGGTAATGAACAACTCAGGAAACAAAAGATTTTGGCAAGGATGTGGAAAAGAGGGACCCTCTTACACTGTTGGTGGGAATGCAAACTGGTGCAGCCATTCTGGAAAACACTGTGGAGGTTCCTCAAAAAAGGTGATGATAGAACTACCCTAGGACCCAGCAATTGTGCTACTAGATATTTATCCAAAGACACAAAAATACTGATTTGAAGGGGCATATGTATCCCAATGTTTATAGCAGCAATATCAACAATAACCAAACTATTGGCTTTCCAAACTATGTAAAGAGCTCAACCATTCTTCAACTGATGGATAAAGAAGATGTGGTATATAGAGAGAATGGAATATTACTCAGCCATCAAAAAGAATGGAACTAGTGTTGGGACGCCTGAGTGGCTCAGTCAGTTAAGCGTCCAACTCTTGACTTTGGCTCAAGTCATGATCTCATGGTTTGTGGGTTTGAGCCCCACATCAGGCTCTCTGAGCTAACAGCATGGAACCTCTTTGGGATTCTCTCTGTCCCTCTCTCTCTGCCTGTCCCTTGCTCATGAGCTCTCTCTCTCAAAATGAATATTTTTAAAAAAAGAACAGAACTAGAGTATATTATACTAAGAAAAATAAGTCAGTTAGAGAAAGACAAATACTATATGATTTCACTCATATGTGGAATTTAAGGAACAAAACAGATGAACATGGGGGAAGGGAAGGAAAAATAAAATAAGATGAAACCAGAGAGGGAGGCAAACCAAAAGAGACTCTTAACCGTAGAATACGAATTTAGGGTTGCTGGAGGGTGGTGGATGGAGGGATGAGCTAAATGGGTGATGGATATTAATAAGGGCACTTGACATTAAAAAAAAATTTTAAGGGGCACTTGTGGGGTGCCTGGGTGGCTCAGTTAAGTGTCTGACTTCAGCTCAGGTCATGATCTCATGGTTCGTGGGTTCAAGCCACATTTTGGGCTCTGTGCTGATGGCTCAGAGCCTGAAGCCTGCTTCCGATTCTGTATCTCCCTCTCTCTGTCCACCCCCCCCATAAACAAACACTTAAAAAATTAGAAAAAAAAAGAAAGGCACTTGCCGTGATGAGCACTGAGTGTTATATATAAGTGATGAATCACTAAATTCTACTTCTAAAACCAATTTAAAAAAAGAGGAATATCATTTTGTGATGATAAAGGGTCAATTCTCCAAGAAGACAAAACAAGCCTAAGACATGGCTTCAAATTACATAAAGTAAGAACCAATAGAGGGCGCCGGGGGGCTCAGTCGGTTAGGCTTCCAACCCTTGATCTCAGTTCAGGTCAGGATCTCATGGTTTGCGAGATGCAGCCCGGTGTTGGGCTCTGCGCTGACAGCATGGATCCTGCTTGGGATTCTCTCTCTTTCTCTCTCTCTCTCTCTCCCTCCCTGCCCCTCTCCCTCTCATACACACATGCATACACGCTGATGCTCTCTCTCTCTCTCTTTCTCTCTCTCTCTCTCTCAAAATTAGGTCACCAGGATTTTTTTAAAAGAACCAATATAACTGAAAGAAGAAACAGACAAATCCGCAGTTATAGCCGGAAGCTTCAATACTCCTCTCTCAGTAATCAATGAGACAAGTAAACAGAAGGTCAATAAAAATATCGAAGACATGAACGATACTATTGATCAAATCAACCTAACTGACATTTACAGAACATTGTTTATAAGTGTACATGCAACACTCATCAAGAGAGACCATATTCAGACCATAAAACAAACCTTACAAATTATAAAAGATAGAAATCATACAAAGTTTTCTCAGGCCTAATGGAATAAATCAGAAATCAATAATGGAATGATTTCTGGAAAAATCTCCAAATATTGGGAAAGAAATAGAATTCTGAATTATTCGTGAGCCCAAGAGGAAGCCTTAGAGGAAATTAGAAAATGTCTGGAACTGGATGAAAATGAAAATACAGCATATCAAAATCTGTGAGATGCAACTAAAGCAGTGTCTGGAGAGCAATGTGTAGCATTGCATGCTTAGATTAGAAAAGAAGAAAGGTTTTGAATCTGTAATCCAAGCTTGAACCTTCGCAATCTAGAAAAAAAGAAAATCAAACCCAATGCAAGCAGAGGAAGGAAATACAGAGCAGAAGCCAATGAACTTGAAAACAGAGAAATGAAGGCATAGTAAAGAAATTTTCAGAAAGACAGAATTTGACAAAATTCACCATCACCAGACCCACTCTAAAGGAAATTACTGAAACAACTTTTCAGGAAAATGCAAAATGATAAATGAAATCGGAGTGACAGTGTATCACTTTCCTATTGCTGCCAGAATAATTTGCCATAGGTGAACTATCTACATGTATGATTGCACAGTTCTGGGCATCGACAGTCCAAAATGGGTCTCATAGGACTAAATGCAAGGGGCAGGCAGGGCTGCATCCGTCAGGAGACTCTGGGGGGAATCCGTCAGCTTGCTTTTCCGGCTCCCAGGTCCCATGAATTCTCGGGACCATGGCCCCCTCCCTCCACCTTCAAAGCCAACTCCTTGGACTGAGTCTTTCTCTCACCGCCATTTTCCTGGTGCTCCCTCTTCTGCCTCCTTCTTCCTCTTGTGATCACACCGCCCAACCAGATAATCCAGGCTTATCTCCCTACTTTCAAGTCAACTGATTAGCAACCTTAATTCCCCTTTGTCATATAACCTAACACAGTCACAGTTTCCAGAGATTGGGATGTAACATCTTTGTGTGTAGGGGGCATTATTCTGTCTACCACACACAGGAAGAAACGAAGAACAAGGAAAAGAATGACACTAAGGGTAAACCTAAAAGACTATGGACTATTAAAACAGTAAAGACTGATAATTTGTGGGGTCTTAAATATATGAAGAAATTAGCTACATGAAAAAAAATAGGTCACCAGGCAGATCAGAGGCAAATGGAATTAAACTTTTTAAGGTCTGTGTATCATCCAGGAAGAAGTGTCTGTATGACTTGACGTTCGGTTTTAATTAGGCAATGCTGCCATAATCTCTAGGCCCCTGGGCCTCCAGGAAAAGAAAGTAGAGCTTAACTGACGGAGAGGGGACGTGGAATCGTTTTTTTAATATCTAACGGTCCAAAACACAGGCAAGAACGGAAATAAAAGGAAATACAGAGCAAATGGGACAAACAGAAAACAAATTGTATGATGACAGCTTTAGGTGCAAAGACTGCCATTTTGAGAAATCTACGGCCAGAAAGTTGACGTGTGTTTCCCCCAAGCACAGGGCTTCTGAGTTGTAGAGAGCAGAGAGCGGTCCGGATCCCCCATCGCTCTCAACCAAGCCCTGTGGCGCCCAGGCCTGGCCACGTCCGGGGAGCTCCTCTCTGCACTGCGCCCCCGGGGCCTGTGTACGAGACCTCCTGCCTCTAAAGCAGCCCCTGTCTCCCTGGGACTCTGCTTCCACTTGCTGAACAGTTCTTTGTTTCTGTAACTGCCTACTGTGGTCATGCATAGCAGTGTCAAGTGAGATTTACTTACATTTGAAATGACTGTGAGCGAATGTCTGTCCCAGAGTCCTAGTCTGGTGGCAGCTAAGCGTGACTGCTCCTGATACAGCAATAGCACAGGGGGAACGTATTTCACAGCCCTGGGAATGACAACCTGAAGTGAAAGCAACTGGTTCCCAGGCACAGGCAGAATCCATTTTGCACTCAGGAACAGCCCACGCACAGCTCTGAACGCTTGCATTAGCAGCAATTAATCTCAGGTGATACAAACCCAGAGCAACCCTGAATTCGCTCCCAGGGATGGAGGTGGAGGCGGGGAGAGGAGGAAAGAGAAAGAAAAAATATGGTTTTGTCTGCTAAACGGAAACATCCATAGGAGTCTGGTGCTTAATGATGTTGTTTAGAATAAGTAACCGACACACACATACACACACACACACACACACTTGCTTCAGGTGAATATTTTACTTTCACCATCTAAAGCACAAAAACAAATAGAAAAAGCAGGGGATGGCCAGTGGTTTCAAAACCAGGTGAATGACATGCAGGAAGAAGCCCTGGGATCAGAACTCGCCAGCAGTCAGGCCCCAACAGGGTGACTTGATTTCAAATATAGTGAAACTCAGGGAGCATCTAAAAACTCCCCATGCTTTACTTTTGTCTCCCAAATGTACCCATGGAGGGGAGTACACAGGGGAGGTACACATGGGATGAGGCAATTAAGGTATGATGTAATGGGGGCGCCTGGGTGGCTCAGTCAGTTAAGCATCCGACTTCAGCTCAGGTCATGAACTCACAGTTCATGAGTTCAAAGCCCGCATCGGGCTCTGTGCTGACAGTGTGAAGCCTGCTTGAGATTCTCTGTCTTTTTTTCTCTCTCTCTCTATGCCCTTGCCCCACATGTATGCCATCTCTCAAAATTAAAAAAAAAAAACTTTAACCAAAAAAAGGTATGGTGTAACAAACAAATCTATTTTTATCATAGTATGCTTGAATGTTTTTTTCAAGGGTTTTCATGCTCTTACCAAAAAAAAAAATTGTTACACAGCAAGGAGCTCAAGGTTGTTTCAAAGATCTCCAATAACATCAAATATTTGCATATTTTAGGATAGTCAGGGTAACAAGAAAGGATTAACCTCTGATCACAGGCATTTTAGGACCATTTGCAGCCTATAGAGCTTGGGTGTTATTTGACAATAAGCCATTTTAAATCCCACCCTACACACTGCAAAGTGTATATATGCCCATTTCTTGCCATAACCTCAAGTGACTGTCCATCTATGCATCTGTTCATTCTCAACCCTTAAAAGTCACTAATCTCTCTGGTTTCAGCTTTCTCCACTGTGGAATGAAATTTAGGGGGCACCTGAGTGCTCAGTCAATTGCGTGTCTGACTTCATCTCAGGTCATGATTTCACAGTTTGTGGGTTCGAGCCCCATGTCGGGCTCTGTGCTAACAGCTCAGAGCCTGGGTCCTGCTTCAGATTCTGTCTCTCCCTCTCTATCTGTCCCTCCCCCACTCACACTCTGTCTCTCTCTCTCTCTCAAAAATAAATAAACATTTAAAAAAAGAAAAGAAAAGAAATTTTCTTTTGAGAACAATGTTCGTCAAATGTTCCTATAGGTCAGAATCACCTAGGAGATTGTATAAAATGAATTTCTCAGGCTTTTCACCCCAAAAACCTGATTCATTAGGTCAGGAATGGAGCCCAAGAATCTGAATTTTCCACAGCCTCCTTAGGTAATTCCATGCAGGTGGTTCATGGATTTGAAGCACTTAGGGAGATGATAGTTGATGTTTATTCCAGCTCTAACATTTTACAATAATGCCATTTACAAGCAAGGCTGCTACTGAACCTGGTATCATGAAGCTAATATTGCTATCAACATGAGTCAGAGCAAAACATCTATGAATAAAAATTTTAAGGAAAGAACTTTGAGTCCATAGCAAATATTGATTAGTTTTTCAGCACTTTACATTGAAACAACTAGGCAACTTAAAAACGCATTATTTTAAGTGTCTTCATATTGAATCTTTGAAGTGAAAGACTTTTAAACAGAAGAGCTACGTTTGGCCATTGGGATAAAAAATCACATTCTTTGCACAGTTGTTTTCCTGAGAAATGTGCTTTTTATATTAAATGTGTTTTTTTCATTAGACATTTAACATAAAATAAAGACCAGAATCAAATCTTTAAGGTGCGTGGGAGATAGAGCAGCTTAAGAGGTCGAGGAATCTTACCGATCGTCACCAACCCAACTACCACCTCCCACAACTGACCTTCCGCCAGCCTGGCTGAAACGTGAAACACTGCAATGACAGTTTTATCCCTTTGTTTTTAACTCCTGCCCATGACTCATGACTCCAGCTGATTTGTAAACGTCCATGAGGAGATAACACACTAAGTCTGGGGTGGAAATAAACAGCTCTGAGCCACCATGCCTATAGCCCCGTCCGTGCAGACATTGGTCATTGATCCTGGCACTCTTCCCTCTGACCCAAGACAAGGCTACAAAAGCTTCTTCAGGTTAGTAGTCAGGCAGCAACTTCCATTTGACTGGAGTTGTCCTCAATCTTATCTGTCACTTACAGTATTCGTTCGATAAGCCTTTAGCGCACTTTACAATGTGCCAGGCAGGATGCACAGATGATCTTAGGCTAAGGAAGGGTAGAAAAACATGCTAAAAGCATCAAAGACAAACTTCATCCTACTTCACCATTTTGCCAAGTGTTGGCCTTGGTAAAGACACAGATTATGTCCACCGACAGGAAAATGGATACATAGATTATACTATATCCAGAGTAGAATAATACTCAGCAGTAAAATTAACTATGGCTACATGCTACATCAAAAAAATTTGGAACATGAGTGATTAAGGGAAAAAAGAAAAGGAAATAAAAAAGACTAGTCACAGAAGACTATGACGAATGTAGAGGGAGGGGAGAAAAGTACATTAAGTAGACGTAAGATATTATCGATGTTCTATTTTTTGGGTTGAGTGGTGGATCCTTAGGTATCCATCCATTATATTACAATAAAAATAACATCTATTCATGGATTAATAATGAGACTGTGGAATGAAACAAGGATTATGGCTCATCCAGTTCTGTGCGTTGGGGTCCATTTGAAGGAGAAAGGACATATTGTAATAATTTTGTCAAGAAAGCTAGACCAAGGATCATAAAAGCTACTGTCTACAGGTTCCTTGGACCAACCTTAGGAATCTGCATCACCACAAGAATTCTGGAAAGATAGAAAGCAACCTAGAGACGTGACATTACAGAAAGGGCAATGCATGAAGTTCACCTGACTGGTTTGAAAAAAAAAAAATCAAAAAGCCAAAAAGCCTTCAGCCATTTTGACAAATCAATTCATGTTATTCATATTTTCTTTACTTTTGAAGGGAAGTTTGGAATACCCGAAGGAGCACTTGCGTTCTGAAATTGCTGGAGTAAATAAAAGAAATGTTACATAACTCATTTCTAAAAGAACAAGAGAACTATATTAACAGATTGACAGTATTCATAGGTTAATTAGGAAATCTGTTGGTGCTGTTAAGAAACTTGGCATATTTTAATTTAGATTGACATTCCTCGAGATATAGGTATAAGTGATGTTCATTCAACAATAGTGAGATGTCACACAGTCTGCGAGAGACTGATGTCTGGAGAGCGTTTACAGTCGAGCAGTACGTAAAATGTGTTCTGGATCACTACGGATGTTTTCCAATCAAACTTACATCTTTGAAAGTATTCAGGACGGGAAACTGATGTGCATCTGAGACGAAAGAAAGGAGTTAAAAGAAAAAGAGCTAATGAGCTGATTGGAAACTTGTTAAAAAAGAGCCATGTAACTAGTGTCTTCCTGTGGCCAACATTTTCAATATGGCCACTACGTCTGTGAGGGGAGGTTCAGAAAGCCCTCTTCACTATTTAGGATGTTATCTATTGAACTGAATCTTAAAGAATCAGATGAAAGAAAAGATTGTTGGCAGGAGCACTGAAAACATTTCTATACAGTCAGCCAGAAACCAGGAGATGACTTTCAGAAATGGTTGCCTCCTAGAGTTTTTACCTCAGCACCTCAGTCCTCACAACAACCCTATGAGACAAAACCTCTTCCTACCCACAATTTTAGACAACCGTTAAGAAAGATTGAGTAGGGGCGCCTGGGTGGCTCAGTTGGTTAAGCATCCGACTTCAGCTCAGGTCATGGTCTCATAGTTCATGAGTTCAAGCCCCGCCTCAAGCTCTGTGCTGACAGCTCAGAGCCTAGAGCCTGCTTCAGATTCTGTGTCTCCCTTTCTCTCTGCCCCTGCCCCACTCATGCTCTCTAAAACAAATAAACATACATACATACATACATACACAGGAAACTTAAGTAAAAGGACACCTGGGTGGCTTAGTCAGTTGAGCATCTGACTCTTGATTTCGGCTTGGGTCCTGATCCCAAATCATGGGATCCAGCCCTGTGTGGTGCTTAACACTGAGCATGGAGCCTGCTTAGGATTCTCTCTCTCTCTCTCTCTCTCTCTCCCCCCCACTCTGCCCCTGTCCCCCATCTAGCTCA
This sequence comes from Crocuta crocuta, assembly GCF_008692635.1. Classification (NCBI taxonomy): domain Eukaryota; kingdom Metazoa; phylum Chordata; class Mammalia; order Carnivora; family Hyaenidae; genus Crocuta; species Crocuta crocuta. Next base: position 2,579,091 of record NW_027528624.1, read on the forward strand.
CTTGCTCTCCCTCTCTCTCAAAAAAAATTAAAAAAACAGAAAAATAAAAAGACAGATTAAGTTAAAAAAATCATAGAGCTGGAGAGCAGCACAGCTAACAAGAGCAAGATTTACCTGACCCCAAAGCCAGGCTCCCCAATATCAGGCAGAGGGGACAGGCGCTGGCTGAAGAGCAGCCCCCAGGGGCCTCCTAATGGGATGGTGCCACTGCAGTGGGGGAGGGAAGCCCAGGACAGACCTCTACTGGATTCCTTGTTTGCACTTTGGCTCTGCCTCCGGCTAAGCCCGGCATCCCCAAGTCTCAGGTCTCCACTTTGCCTCTTCAGCCCGTCGCCCCCGCGTCCTGCTCAGGAGTGACACAGACACCCTTCCCTGGGGGAGAAGAGAAGTGATCTCCGTCCGTCAGGAAGGCTCTCACTGCTTCAGAGACTTTCAGACAGTCCTGGGCTTGCCCCCGTGTGCAACTCCGGGAAGTCGCTGGTGACTTCCATTGCCAAGGCCTCCTCCACTCTGGGGCTCACCTCAGCCCGCGTCTGGGCTTCTTCCCTGGTCAGCTTCAGTGACCGCTTTCTCTTGCTGCAAAATCAGTAACCACTATCCCTCTGACTTAGAGCCTCGGAACCATGGTTGCTTGTCGTGAGCCTCCTCCCCTGTTCCTTTGTGCTTGTGGGTCTAGGCCTTTTCTATGCCTGTATCATCATTTTAATGCGATTTTCAGAGAAAGCAACTATAAACACATTTGTCCCACCTGCCATCCTCAACTGGCTCTTGTGAAACAACGATATGTTCAGGGACAAGAAATATGTGTGCCTGAACCCTTATGTGATCTAAGAGTTTTACGCAGAACCTACTTGCAACATGCAAAACATTAACACCACCCCCCCTGCCCCACAAGAGCACTAATTGTAAACAGCTGACTTGCTGCACACGTTTTCCTCAAAGATGACCACCTATAATTATAAGGTCTCTTTTCAAACTTGGAGAAAGAAAAGTGAGAAAAGCCAATGCCAGCCGCCTTCAGTTGTTCGTGCCTCCAGGAACAAGGCCATCATTTGCTGCATGAGTTAGACTGTGTGTCACAAAGCTTGGCGGCTGTTATTTTAGGATGAGACTATGAAATGGTGCAGCCGCCTAACTTGTACCGTTGCCAGAGCTCTGGACACTCTGTAACTTCTAAGTCTTGAAACTGTAAAACAGAGGAAGAATATTTCCCTTGTATAGGGAATGGATGTCACTTCTTGCCATAGTTCTTTAATACCACAGCTAGGCTAACCAAGCCAGTTGTCTGGGTTGTGTTTCTGACGCCCAGGGTGGAGAACGCCGCTCATTGCGGACACTAACTGAATGAGCGGTTGCCTTGTTTGGTCCTGATGCCTGTTGCGGGCGCTGAGAAGCTGGGAGGAGACCGGAGCAGATCGTAACCTGAGACTAATGCCCGAATGCTTCCCTCATGCCCACCTGAAAAGAAAAACTGTAACAAAAGCAGTTTTGCAAGATGCCACTTCTGTTGCTCACCCTCGCGATAGGAGATCCTTGGGAAACCTTGTCCTGAAAGCCTCTGTTCATTTGTCCATCCTCCCTCCATTGGAAACTGAAGGCCTTATCTCATTACGTTTCCCAAAGGAAATTTATATAAATTACAATAAAGAATAGGAACAAAATGTGAAGATGTGCTGCAAATCTTTAACATCTTGCTTCCTCGTGGTAGATCTCCTGCATGCTTGCTACCCAGCAATGTTTTCCCTGGAGAAGAGAGAAAGCCCGCCTCATAGAGCCCCACAGGAAAAAGGGAAGACCCACAAATGGATTTCTTCACTGGTAATCATCTCAGCTCTAAAAGGGAAGTGAATAAAGTTGTTCAACAACTGGGAAGTGTAAATTAAAACAATAGTGAGATATCACTACATGCCTGTTATAGTGACCAAAGTCCAGAACAACGACAACACCAAATGCCAGTGAGGCTGTGGAGTAGCAAGAATTTTCATTCATTGCCGGTGGGAATGCAAAGCATCCCAGTCAGTTGGGAGAACAATGTGGCAATTTCTTACAAAACTAAACATACTCTTACCATATGACCTAGTGATCGTGCTCCTTGGAATTAACCTAAATGAAGCGAAACCTTAGGTCTACACAAAAACTGACCCATAGATGTTTATGGCGGCTCGATTA
>NW_027528624.1:2581463-2679163 GCF_008692635.1 Crocuta crocuta
AAACTACGAGGCAACCAAGAGGTCCTTCAGCAGGTCCACGAATAAATAAACTGTAGTAACCCAGACACTGGAACATCATTCGTTGCTAAAAAGAAATGAACTATCAAGCCACGAAAGGACATAGAGGAACCCTAAGTGGATATTACTAAGTGAAAGAAGCCAATCTGAAGCCGATCTGAAAAGGCTACGTGCTATTTGACTCCAACCATTATGACATTCTGGAAAAGGCAGAGCTATGGAGACAGCTTAAAAAAAACATATAGATTGGTGGTTGCTAGGGGTGGGGCAAGGAAGGAAGGAAGGAATTGGAGGAGGACAGAGGGTTTTTAGGGCAGTGACACAATAGTGACACAATTCCATATGATACTACAATGATGAAGACATGTCATCATACATTTGTCGAAGCCTACACTACCCATAGCATGAACAGCAGCAAGAGCAAACCCTTATGGAAACTATAACGATATGTCAATGTAGATTCATCAATTATAATAAATGTACTGCTCATACTGCTCACATGCCGGATGCTAACAGTAAGGGAGGTGTGAGAAGGAAGGCCAGGGGGTATATGGGAATGCTGCTTTCTGCTCCATTTTGGAATGAACCTTAAAAAAACTACTCTAAATACTAAAGTCTTTTTTTTTTTTTTAAGTAAATTCATCTCAGCTCTGTGATCAGGTTCCATCCCCAGAACTTGATCAAGCATGGTCTCCTTTTCCCCTGTCCTTGGGAGAGAGATCGTTACTGTTCAGTCTTTTGAAAAGAAAGGAGAACGGGGGCACCTGGGTGGCTCAGTCAGTTAAGCGATCGACTCTTGATCTCGGCTGAGGTCGTGATCTCATGGTTCATGGGTTCAAGTCTCACATCAAGCTCTGTGCTTTCGATTCTGTCTTTCTTTCTGTCTGCCCCTCTCCTGCTCATTCTCTCTCTCTCTCTCTCTCTCAACATAAATTAATTAATTTAAAACAATTTTTTTGAAAAGAAAGGAGGACAGAAATAATGGAAGGAAAGAACAGAGGGAGAAACCTCATCAGCAGAGGACTGAGAAACCAGGATGGGTGTTAACTAATTATTACTATATTAGTTTTCTATTGCTGCCTAACAAATTAACACCAACTTAACGGCTTCACACAACGCATGTTCATCATCTCACAGTTTCTGTATGTCAGGAATGTGCCAAGGCTTAGCTGGTTCCCCAGCTCAGGATCTCACAGACAACTGGGCTGCATTTCATCAGAGGCTTGAGTGGGGGAAGATTCACATCCAAGGTTGCTGGCAGAATTGGTTTCCTGGCAGGCATAGCTCTCATAGCCACTCGCTTCCTCAAGGAGAGAGTCCCTGACCTCAGGGAGGGTTCCAGTCCCTCCTTTTAGGGCTTTCAACCAATGAAGTCAGGCCTACCCAGGATAATCTTTTTGATTAACTCAAAATCAACTGACTTTGGACCTGAATTACAAAGCCTGTTCAATCTTTACCATATCACATGAACATAGGACTGATATCCATCACTGTTGCTGTATTTTATTGGCCAGAAGCAAGTCACAGTTTCCATGAACACTCGAGGAGAGGGGGTCATGCAAAGAAGTGACTCACCAAGAGTCACCTTATAGAATGTCCACCACAATTACCCCATATTTTCTTTAGGAGAAAATAAAAGGAACTGTTATGAAGGATTTTTGACTGATGTCAGTCTCTTGAGTTTCTGAATCATTTCCTCATTAAACTATAAAAAGAACAGAGTAATCAATTGAGGGCCTGACTAGGGAAGCAGAATCTCTCCTAAACTTTGGCCAAGACATGCGCTTGAATATGTCCCTTTGGAAAAATGGCGCAAAACGTCATAAACACTCTGGCTATCTTTTGGCTGTGAGTCACACGAACTAGTGAAAAATGACCAGACCACAGGCTTATAAGATAAACAGTAATAATGTTTTTAAAACATGTGCTATCCTATTCTTTTCACCTTTCCAAACACCCACCCCCCAGTCTGCTTCATTGGAGGCACGTTTGTCTGGAGGATGGTTAGGATTTGTTACCAAAAGAATGCCAAGAGAAGGACCTTGGCCTTTGACATGCACAAATGGGTTTTATTTTTTAGGAAGAAAATAAGCGTAAAGAATAGGCTACCATCTTAGAAACGGAGTGTCTGTATTCCTTAATTTCCCCTGTTAGGTGTCAGGGTACGTTGGCATTTTAGTAGAGGTCCTGGGCTGAGATGGAATGGGCCATCCTTGGAGCCCCAGCAGCGGGAGGAGATGCCTACAGCAGGCCACGTGGAAGACGCAGCAGAGAGCATCCCAGGTCAGGGGGTCCAGCCAGCTAGGGGGAAGCTGCCCCCACCACAAATGTCACTGTGATACCGCGGGCAAGCGGCAGCCAGCTGCGGCGAGGACACGGCCCTGGTGTCAGAGGAAGCAAATGCATTGGTACCAAGGACCCTCCCTTTTGCCAGCTGCCCTGAGATAGAATAAGCCTGTGTTCACCCCTATACCTGGATGTTATCCTAATAACATCCCATTTATAGGAAACAAGAAGCCTATGTATTCTCTATCAGCACAACCCTGTATATGTAAGGGCAGAGAAGGGAGTACACATACATATATATACCAACCCCCCCGGGGAAGGGGGCTGGGCCTCATGACCGGAAGGTGGGAACAGCATCACCAAATGCTGATTTCCGAGTTATGTGTATCATCAAAGCTTAATTTATAGGAAGAATCATTTGGGGATCCATGTCCTCTGGCCCCACCCCAGACACTGTGACTCAGTCTCCGCTGGACGGGCCACCAGGATTCCGCCTGTCTAGTAGCATCTCAGGAGCTTTGCTGTGGAGGGACCAATCCCCACCCACAGACCTGCATTTCTGAGCTGCTGCACGTGATCGTGTTGGATCCAATTAGCTGGACTTTGTCAGCAACAGGCATGAGGTTTGAGTCATCTTTGAGTGATCTCGAGGTTGGCTGCCTCCGACGCCAACGGTGAAGACACCCCCTACTAGGCTGTTCTCTAGGACAACAGCGGTTTCATCTGTTTCACTCATTCTGCACTGTCAGAGCCTAGAACAGGACCTGTCACACAGGAAGTCCTGGATATATATGTGATGAATGAATGAATGAACGAATGATAAGCCTACAAACCTTTCACATCCCTGACAATAAAGAAAATACAACAAGAGATTTGTCCTATCAACAGATTTTAAGGGGTTTTCATTCCCCTTCTCTCAGCTTCTTCTAAACTGGGCCTCGGGGCACCTGGTGGCTCAGTCAGTTGAGTGTCTGACTTTGGCTCAGGTTGTGATCTCACAGTTTGCAAGTTCAAGCCCCTCATCGGGCTCTGTGCTGACAGCTCAGAGCCTGGAGCCTGCTTTGGATTCTATGTCCCCCTCTCTCTCTGCCCCTTCCTTGCTCTTGCTCTCTCTCTCTTTCTCTCTCTCTCTCTCTCTCTCTCTCTCAAAAATAAACATTAAAAAAGAATTTTTTAAGTACCTGGGGCTCAGGACCAGCCTCCTCCTCCCAGCACTAACCTGGCAGTCTGCCACGTGTACCACCAAAGAAGCATAAACCAGATTCCAAAAATCCTTGCGAAGCCACATTTTTACTGATGACTCTAAAAGTGTCTCCAAACGGGGCCTCACATAACAAACAAGGAGCAAAACTTCCCCCAAATCCGATTCTCCTATTTCTCCCCCAAAAGTCTTCACATCACACAGCAGGTGCCACCCCGCACTAGAAGTCTGCCCGACTTCCTACCTCTCTCCCCTCTCCCCAAGTTCTCCTGCCTCTGCTGGCTCAAACCCGCAAACTGTGGGATCATGACCTGAGCTGAAGTCAGACACTTCACCGACTGAGCCACCCAGGTGCCCCAACTTCATAGGCTTTTAAATTGCTGTATTAAATCCACATCCTTCACACAATGAAAGCCCTCAGTGTCCCGGAGTCCTTACCATCTCTCCAGATCAGCTAAGGAGAGATCCAGGAATGGGGCGTCCCAAGAGAACAGCTTCCCAAAGGCAAGGGAAGTATAAGCACCGCCAGTTCTTTGAAATTAATAGTTTGTCCCTATGATAGGTCAACGTAAGACACAGCATTCACTTTGTTTTCAAGACCTGGTGCCTTTGCTTTCCCAAGTCTCTATCCCTGCTGAGCAGCTCACCGGGACTCTGCTTCAATGTCAATGCCATTATTCTGCACTTATTAAGTTGTTGCAATTGTTCCCAGTCTGTTTTATTTGTGCACGTGTGTGTGCGTGTTCTCGTGCGCACATGCATGCGTGCACTACCCACTCCCCACCGCCCTGGGGAGATTATAAGATTCTTGAGGGCAGACACTTTGCCTTTTTATGTCATTGGGATTCCTTCCACAGCTGATCTCCATGTATTTGCAGATCAGGGGCTGGATAAATATTTGCTAATTTCCAAAAGGGCTTCAGGTAAAACTTCCACCTTTCTTTCCCAGAAAGAATATGCTTGGGGAGTAAAAAGGCAACCAAGTCATCTCTGAATACAAAGGACAACTGTGTATGTAAATATATGATAGGAATCGTCATTCAAACATGAAATTGATCCTGGAGGACTCATAAAATAAACTGTAGGCGATCTGAACGTCTCCTGTGGATTACCAGCCAATTAATTCTACTGACACTGTACGAGGAATGGTTTATATTAAAGGAGGTTTTGAGAGTAGGCAATGGTAAGTCATTGCCCATTATCTACTTTCTCCTAATGTGAGAAGCGTGTCTGGCTACCGGGCCAGATTTGTATCCATGGCTGTGCCCTGCCGTTAGTGGATACACCCCAGCTGAGAGGGATTATGCCTGAGGAGCCCAGATTCAGGGAATTTGTCTTTTCCTTCTAGCCCCCAAAATACCTGAGAAAGAGCTACCAGAGGAGGAGGAGGAGATCAGTATGGCATAAAGGAAGATCTTAGCAGGGGTTTTAGATCATTAGTACGGAACGGTGCAAGGTAGTCAAATGCAGGAAGAAAGTAGGTCAGTGGGAAAGGACAGACTCCCAGCAAAAATCAGACATGCTTTCCCACCCCCGTGCAAAGCCATTCCTGAGAGTCAAAGCGAACCGTGTTGTTGTCGCTGCTGCCGTTGTCGCCTTGCACCCTACACACTGTGTGAATGCAAATCGGCTACAACTAGCCGCGCCGGCCAGCAAAAGCAGCGAGAGCCCCACGAGCCCTGCGAGCAGTGTCAAGTGCAGTTCACGCTNCCGCTGCTGCCGTTGTCGCCTTGCACTCTACACACTGTGTGAAATGCAAATCGGCTACAACTAGCCGCGCCGGCCAGCAAAAGCAGCGAGAGCCCCACGAGCCCTGCGAGCAGTGTCAAGTGCAGTTCACGCTGAGCAAAATTAATGCTGTAAACGAGAGACAAAGTTCACTGATGAGCAACTCTCTAATGGGCAATTACCTCTTCTCTTTTTGCTTCATTCCTTTTTCCTTTTTTTCCCCCCTAGCGTTAAGGTATAGTAGGCAATAGAGGGTGTGAAGGAGACTGCAGTTTTATTCAGTCTGCCAAAGAAGGCAGCTTTCATGCATTTTCCGAGATGTGTATAATTACAGGTGCAGTTAATGTGCTTAAGAGCTTAGGGGAAGCAATTGTATATGAAAGATAACTTCCTAACAGACAGCTTTATTACAGCCGGGCCCGGCCGCCTCTCGGCTCCGGAATTATGCACACTTCTCCCTGCCCACCCTTGTGTCCTGAAGGTGCTCTGAAAGATGGAGAACCTGCAGAAATATTCAACTGAGTGTGTGGCTCAGCCCCGAGAGTTACACACGCACCTGAGATATATCAAATCTCCACTGAACTCACTGGCGATGAGAAGACTTTGGGGCAGGCTCATGACGGAAGCTGCCAACAACTAGTACCTTCCCAAAAACTGACAGCGAGTTTCCAAATACACGTGAGGTCCCATGTAAACTGTTTCCGAATGAAGGTGACGTTGTAGTAGTAGATGCCACAGAAGCAGAGATGTTAGTAGTAGTATCCACCGGACACGCTCATTGAATTGGGTGCTAGTCAGTGCCGTACCAAAGTCCTGTGAAAGTCTTTCCATCCAAGGCAAAGGTAGACAAACTGCTATTTGCTTCTCGACAGTGTGCCCTCTCTGTAGGGTAAGATGACCAAGTGAGGAACATTTTCTCTATCAAGGGATACTGGCCCAAAATTGGGGAAAAGAATCAAGGATGTCAGTAAGGAATAGTCACTATGGCTCTATCCATTCTTGGGACAGACATGGTATCAAGTCTAATGGAAGGAAGAGCAAGAAGAAAATAAAGAGCCAGAAAGAAAGGGGGAAATATGAAAGAACAGGGAACCAATCAACTGATGCAGGCTCCTCTCTCCTTATCTTTCTGTTTTTGTCTCTTTCTGTCTGTCTGTCTGTCTCTCTCTCTCACACACAGGCACTCAAAGAGATGTGCCAAAACAGTCACATAATGAGAACAAAAGACACATAGATACAGAGAACTATATGCTAAAAGGCACAAACATAAAGATTCACAGAGAAAAGCTTCAACTTGAACTTCTTCTGCCCTTTAAAGAATGAGTCAGACAAACTATCATTAAAAAAAAAAAAAGGTTAAAGCCAGTTGTGTTTCTGTGAATGTAAGCACAATTAATCATATTATCGCTCGGTACTTACTACATGTTCTGGCTAAAAGGGAGCTAAGAACACCCTGTCCCTTCCACACATGTTGTTAATGGTCTGGGAGAAGCAATGGACCAAGGCACACACTACATGTGACAGTTTATAGCCTATATTTTCCAATGTCTTTCTAACAATCCTTCTCTTTAACTTTCTGGAGATGCAGAACAAGAGTTTAATCCATAACTTGTTTTCTTAGTCTTTATCTGTTCCTCATTTAACTAAGGCCTACTGACAGCTTTTTATTTGTATCCCTCCCCCTCCAAAAATAGGTACCCTTTATAGTCAGTAATAATGTATTAGAAACTTCAAAGTTGCTAAAAGACTAGATCGTAATTGTTCCTACCTTCCCCCAATGGTACTTATGTAACATGATACAGATATTCGCTAACGCTAAAGCAGTGATCCTATCACCATATATAAATGTATCAAGTCAACATGTGTACACTTTAAGCTTACTGGATGTTGCATGTCAATTATGTTCCAATTTTTTAAAATATTCCTCTCATGGGGCGCCTGGGTAGCTCAGTTAAGCATCTGACTTCAGTTCAGGTCATGATATCATGGTTCATGAGTTTGAGCCCCACATCAGGATCTGTGCTGATGGCTCAGAGCCTGGAGCCTGCTTCAGGTTCTGTGTCTTCCTCTCTCTGCCCCCCCACCCCTGCTCAAACTCTGTCTCTGTCTCTCTCTCTCTCTGTCTCTCTGTCTCTCTCTCAAAAATAGGTAAACATTAAACAAAATTTTAAAATACTCCTTTTTACAAAGAATCCAACACTCTCTCCCTTTAAACATTTTTCTAATGTTTATTTATTTTTGAGAGAGAGAGAAAGCACACAGGGAAGGGGCAAAGAGAGAGGGGGACCCATAATCTGAAGCAGGCTCCAGGCTCTGAGCTGTCACCATAGAGCCTGACACTGGGCTCAAACCCACAAACTGAGATCGTGACCCGAGCCAAAGTCGACACTCAACTGACTGAGCCACCCAAGCTCCCCTAACAGTCTCTCCCTTTAATACCAGTACCCCCTTGCCATAGCTTTTCCACTCCAAAAACATTAATGCAAAGCTCTAGGATCATATTGTTCATATTGCTTAAGCCAGTGCTACCAAAGAACCAACGAAAACTGTCTGCTTTTCCACCCTAGCCTGCAGCTTTCGTCCTCAATGTCACCTCATAGTCCAAAATGGCAGAAGGACCATCAGCCGTGGAAAGGCTAGACTGGATCTCTCTCAGTTCACGCAACTCTCCTTACGTAGCCTTCCTTACAAATGTGTGTAAGGTACACATACACATGTATACACACACATATGGTCAATATACCGGTAGCCATGTGGTCATATCTCCCTACAAGGGAAACCAGGCAATCTGGTCTTTTTATTGAGCACATTGTTACCACAAGTAAAATCAGGATTCTGCTTTTAAGGAAGAAGGGAAAATTGGATTTTGGGAAATACCTGATTAAGTCATGATTTACACAGAGCCTGAACATTTTCATTTATTCAATGAATGTTCATTGAATGTTGCCTGTGCACCAGCGGTCTTCTGCAGAGCCCACCTCTGGCCCCGAGGGAGCCCTTCCATCCTGACCCTGACAGACACTGGCCATGTAGGCTGTTCCAAGCGGCCCTGTGTTTGGGATACGCCTCAGGCAGAGGCAGCCACATCTCACATTTCAGTCTTCCCTTTGCAGACATTCGGCTCCGATGGTCCCAAATGCCAGGAGACACAACGTCGCACCCTTTGAACGCTTCTCTTGCAGAACGCCAACAGAGCTTGAGGAGTTGGGGAGTGCTCCCACAGCGGTTTGGGGTAGGGGACAGACAGGGACACTGTGCACTGATATCCTCTCCATAGATTGCTCACTATCAGCTCTTGCCTCTGTAGTGGCTTTGAACTACATTTTCCAGAATTCCCTTCCCTGTGTGGCTCTGGGCTAGGCTGGCCACAAGACACAGTATGCGGGAGACACAGAAGGCAGAAGTGAAGGACCAGCCGTCATTTTATGTCCCGAAGGCACCTGGCTCTCCCACATGTGGCTCACTGATCTGCGTGTCCCCCATGGCCACAGGGCAACACTGACCCACACAGCTTCTCCAGGTCCCCGGGAGCTCCCCACCGGCCTCTCCAGGTCCTGAACCCCAGGGGGTGTGCCGCTCCAGGGCAGAGCACACCAGCACTTCCTGCTCCCCGCAGGCAGCGAGCGGCATGGAGCCCCAGCTGGTGAGTCGGGTGCAGGTTCCCGTTTGCCCTCCAAAGATTCAGTCGTCCTCAGGGGCCGCAGTTCATCCTCACGGTCTCATTTCTTCTGTTCCTCCTTCACAGACACACGCTTCCCGCTGCCGGTCCTGCCACTGCTCCGCAACGTGAGGCCCAATCGCAGATGCAGAGCCCGCAACACCTCCCTTCCCGGAATGAAGCCCAAGACGCCTCCCAGTTAACTCCCCGGGCTCTTGCACAGCCTGAAGCAGGTGCGCAGTGGGCTAATGCCGCAGGAACCCTGGTTTCACACTCCCCTTTACCGGTCCGACCTAGGCCATCCAACACCTCATCTTAGCATGTGGTGGTGACACGTGGCCACTAACGTTTGTTCCCAGCCTTTGAAGCTCTGGCTGAAACTCAGAGGTGAGCAGAATGGTGTTAAACGTCCTGTCGGATCTGACATCCTAGCATATGTGATAATAGATTGATAGATTCGATTAGATTGATACATGGATACATAGATTGATGGAAAGAGTTTAAAAACATAAATACCCTGGGGCTTGTCTAGCATTCTGTCCTGAGGACTCAAGCCCTGGAGCTATCTAAAAAGTAAAAGAGAATAATAGACTTTCTTGCCATCACAGACTGCCTTGGTTGAGATTTTGTTATTGGAAGTATGAGATAAACCCACCTTATGCTAATCTCTCCCCTAACATTGGGTAATATAATATTCAGCATACAAATGTTTCAAATATAATTCTATAAAACTTAAAATACTACTTTTCATTTAAAAACTGAAACTCCTACTTGGAATGTTGTTTCTTACCAGGGCGCCTACGTGGTTCAGTCAGTTGAGCGTCCAACTTCAGCTCAGGTCATGATCTTGTGGTCTGTGAGTTCAAGCCCCACGTCGGGCTCTGTGCTGACAGCTCAGGTCCTGGAGCCTGCTTCAGATTCTGTGTCTCCCTCTCTCTCTGCCTCTCCCCTGCTCATGCTCTGTCTCTGTCTCTCAAAACTGGATAAATATTTTTAAAAAAATTTTTTAAAGAATGTTGTTTCTTACCAACATATTAGCATTTAGATATTTACCTTACATAAAAACCATTTTTTTGATAAACAAGTGCTTTTACAGATAACAAAATGATTGTATTTTCTCTTTTGTGTTTTATTTTGTATTTTTATTTTGCTATTTAATTTTCACTTAGTTTCATTTTAAATAAAGAAGACACTTATAGTATAAGAATATATGAAATACTTCTTGTTTTGGAAACTAAGGGAACATTGAAAGACTCTCTTGAGAAAGTGTATGCACAGTAGAACAGCATCCCAAAGTTGGGTTTTATAGACTGGAATAAAAAAGCATTACTTAAAACAATAAAAAAATTTTTTGGTCACATAAATTTGGAATATAATGTGTTAAAAATTGTTCAAATTAATTTCTCTACCTCAAGACTTTTGTGAGTTTTGTAACTTCCATGCTTAAACTCACCAAAAGAGGCATAATAGGCAAAATTTTCCAAGTTTATTTACCAATGGAAACTTTTCTGGTAAAATAGTTTGAAGAACTAACAAACTAAGGAACACACTTTGGTAAAATGCCACAGAAAAGTTATATAGTATCTCAAAATCACCAACAACTTTTAAATATATTTGTGTATATATCAAAAATACAAGTTTCAAGTTATGTACTAGCTATATATCATAACTGTTTTATTGAAATCACTGTTTTACCATGACATCTCTCAATTATTACTCCAGTTATACACAATAAAAATACTACCAAACACATTCTAAGATCAGATATGAATAACTAATTTGGAGGGTTTCACTTTTCATAACACAGTAATTTATACAGAGTTGACTGACAACATTAAGCTTTGCACTTTAATGACCAACTTATTTCTTTCTAGCTTAAATGATGTAAGAATACAGGAGTTCATGCTGACATTTAAGAAACAATAGTGATAGGGGCGCCTGGGTGGCTTAGTCGGTTAAGCGTCCGACTTTCGCTTGGGTCATGATCTCGTGGTTCGTGGGTTCGAGCCCCGCGTCGGGCTCTGTGCTGACTGCTGGCTCAGAGCCTGGAGCCTGTTTCAGTCTGTGACTCCCTCTCTCTCTGACCCTCCCCTGCTCGCGCTGTCTCTCTCTCTCTCTCTCCTAGAAATAAATAAAACATAAAAAAAAAAAATTAAGAAACAATAGTGATAACTCTATTTCTGGGTGTAGATGAAACATGCAACCTGAAAACCCGCGCCCCCCCCAAAAAAATACTTTCAAATGGAGGTGAAGTAGAGCAAATATCCTATAAAGTGCATAGCTGCACTTATAATAAAGTAGAGGAACTCCCCAAACACTAAAAATGAACTATGAATTATAAATCAGAAATTTAAGGTCACCTTGGGGCACCTAGGTGGCCCAGACAGTTGAGCACCCAACTTTTGACTTCAGCTCAGTTCATGATCTCAGGGTCATGGGATTGAGTCCCGTGTTGGGTTCCATGCTGAGCCTGGAGCCTACTTAGGATTCTCTCTCTCCCTCTCTCTCTGTCCCTCCTCCTGCTCATTCTCTTTCTCCCTCTCAAAAAAAAAAAAAATGGAAAGGAAAGGATGAAAGTCAAGGTTAAAGTCATCTATTTTGGAGCAGGAGGTGCTCCAACCAAATAAAGCCCCCTGGGTTGTAATGTCTCACAAACATGACATTGAGACTGAGACCTTAGCCCCTGACAAGACTGGGAGTTAAAATTCAGACCCCTAAATGAAGTCAAGACTTTCAAATGACTACATTCTCAATGAAAGGATGAGTTGAGGGGGGGTAGGGGAAATTAATTCACTGGCCCAGAGAAACATCAAGGAAGCTTTTAATCATTGACCTCACATTTAGCTGGAAAAAACTGTCCTGATAATTTGCAACAGGATCTGCTCTCATTCCAGTTTTTGGCTTACATTTATAGGGTCACATGTTCTAGAAACCTTCATGCCAAGAAATTGAGATCAAAATGTTTCCAAAATGCTAATATCCTTAAGATGTCTAGCAGAAGCAAACTTAAAACTGCTCCAGAGGGCACATCCCAAACTCAGACCACAGAGAAATTCATAAGATCACCCCACCAGAAACATGTGCATAACCCAGAATTTAAAGATGCATGAAAAAATAATCCACTATGGGGTAGGGGTCAATAACCACAAAAAAAAAAACAAAAAAAAAACCCCAGCATAATTAATCCCCCAAGCCCTTTAGATGATAGAACAATTAGAGACTCTATGAGTGATTGCATTTTATATTATTACTCATGAAAGAGGAAAACAAAGACATAAGAGCAAGAAACTATGAAAAATGACAGGGATTTGAAAATCTATCCAAATAGAGCTTCTAGAAATGAAAGTTATAGCCATTTTGATATTAAATTCAATAGATGAATTAGGTAGCAAATTAGACACAGCTGAAGAAGGAAATTGGTGAATTGGAAGATATTTCTATGAAAATTCCTCAGAATGAATCACAGAGAGGTGAAGAAATGGAAAATATTTCAATTTGAATACATTGAGGATAAAATGAGAAGATACAACATCTCTCTTCAGAGAGAGATAATACAAGGCAATGCTTCCAGAATTGAAGAACAGGAATTCTGTGATTCAAGAATAACTTGGGGCACCCGGGTGGCTCAGTCAGTTAAGGATCTGACTTCGACTCAGGTCATGATCTCATGGTTTATGAGTTCAAGCTCTGTGTCAGATTCTATGCTGACAGCTCAGAGCCTGGAGCCTGCTTTGGATTCTCTCTCTCTCTCTCTCTCTCTCTCTCTCTCTGCCTCTCCCATGTTCATGCTCAGTCTCCCAATAATAAATATACATTAAAAATTTTAAGAATAATTTGAATTCAAGAATAACTATCAAGCATAATAAATAAAAATATATCCACATTCAAGACATTGTAGAAGACGACTGCAAAATACTAAAGACAAAGAGAAAAATTTTATGTGAAGCATGGAGAATACAGTCTGCCAGCAAAGGAAAAGCAGCTAGCAAGTCTTCTGAACTACAATAACAGACTCAGAAAACAATGGAAAAAGCATTCAAAGGGCTAAGAGAAAAACAGTCATCTCAGAATTCTAAACCCACCCAAACTATAATTGAAAAATGAGGACATTTAAGAACATTTTCAGACAAACTAAGACAGTTTTTTATTAGCAGAGCTTCACTTAAAAAATACAACTGAAGATTACTTTAGCAAGGAAAGAAATTGAACATAGAAAGACAGATTGAGATGCAAGAAAGTAGAGCAAGGAAATTAGTAAATATGTGTACTTATAAAAAAGCTTTGATTAGTATAAAGCAAGGATAATGACATATGGGGTGAAAATAAGATAAAACTAAAATATTGTACAGAAATATCATAAAAGGTGAGAGGGACGGTTGAAGTTAAAACAGTCTATGGCATTAGCCATGTGTTATCAGTCAAGAAGTATGTAAATATAACGCTCTAACTCAGCATGAATACAGGCATACCAGGGAGATATTGTGTTTCTTTCCAGACCATCACAATAAAGCAAATACTGCAATAAAGTGAATCAAGTGATTTTTTTGGTTTGCCAGTGCAGAGAAGAGTTATGTTTACACTACACTGTAGTCTAGTGAGTGTGCAATAGCATTGTGTCTAAAAAAACAATGTACATACCTTCATTTTAAAATAGTTTATTGCTAAAACATTGCTAACCATCATCTGCGCTCTCAGTGAGTCATAATCTTTTTGTTGGTGGAGGGTCTCGCCTCTGTGTTGGTGGTTGCTGACGGGATCAGGGTGGTGCTTGCTGAAGGGTGGGGTGGCTCTGGCAACTTCTTAAAATAAGACAATAATGCAATTTGCTGCATCAATTGATTCTTCCTTTCACAAACAGTTTCTGTAGCATGTGATGCTGTTTGATAGAATTTTACCCACAGTAGAACTTCTTTCAAAATTGAAGTCAGTACTCTCAAACCCCGCTGCTGCTTTATCAACTAACTTTATGTCATATTCTAAATCTTTTGTTGTCACTTCAACAATCTTCACAGCATCTTCATCAGATAGATTCCATCTCAAGAAACCACTTTATTTGCTCCAACGGAAGAGTTGTATCATGAGAGTGCAGCAACTCAGCCCCATCTTCAGGCTCCACTTCTAGTTCTCTTGCTGTTTCTGCCACATCTGCAGGGACTTCCTCCCCTGAAAGCTTGAACCCCTCAAAGTCATCCATGAGTATTGGAATCAACTTCTCCCAAACTCCTGTTAATCTTGGTAGTTTGGACCTCTTCCCGTGAATAGGTTCACAGTGTTCCAAATAGCATCTAGAATGGTAAATCCTTTCCAGAAGATTTTCAATTTACAGTGCCCAAACCCATGAGAGGAATCACTATCTGTGGCAGTTATAACCTTAGGAAATATATTTCTTCAATAATAAGACTTTTTTTTCAATAATAAGACTTAAAAGTCAAAATTCTTCCTTGATCCATGGGCTTCAGAATGGATATTGTGTTATCAAGCATGAAAAAAAACCACAGTAATCTCATTGTACATCCATCAGAGCTCTTGGGTGACAAGGTGCATTGTCAATAAGCAGTAATATTTTCAAGGTAATTTTTTTTGTGAGCTTAAGTCCCAATAGCAGGCTTAAAATATTCAGTAAACCATGTTGTAAACAGATGTGCTGTCATCTAGGCTTTGTTCTTCCATTTATAGAGCATTAGCAGAGTAAATTTAGCATAATTCTTAAGAGCCCTAGAATTTTGGAATGGTAAATGAGCAGTGCTATAAATTTAAAGTCACTAGCTGCATGAGCCCCTAACAAGAGTCAGCTAGTCCTTTGAAGATTTCAAAGCAGGCATTAACTTCTCCTCTCTGGTTATGAAAGTTCTAGATGGCATCTACTTCCAATCAAAAGCTGATCCATCTACATTATAAATCTGTTGCCAGGGCACCTGTGTGGCTCAGTCAGTGAAGCATCTAACTCTTGGTTTTGGCTCAGTTCATGATCTCATGGTTCATGAGTTCGAGCTGCCAACACAGAGCCTGGTTAGGATGTTCTCTCTTCCTCTCTGTCTGCCCCTTCCCTGCTCGCTTTCTCTTTCTCTCTCTCAAAATATATAAATACAAATAAATAAATAAATAAGTCTGTTGCTTAGTGTAGCCACCTTAAGGAATTATCTTAGCTGGACCTTCTGGAGAACTTGCTGCAGCTTCTACATCAGCACTTACAGCTTTACCTTGCACTTGTATGTTCTAAAGACGGCTGCTTTCCTTAAACCTCATGAACCAAACTCTGCTAGCTTCAGACTTTTCTTCTGCAGCTTCCTCATCTCTCAGCCTTCATGGAATTGAAGAGAGTTAGGGCCTTGTTCTTGGAGGAGGCTTTGGCCTAAGGGAACATTGAAGCTGGTTTGATCTTCTATCCAGACCACTAAAACTTTCTCTTTATCAGCAAAAAAAGTTATTTTTCTTTCTTATAATTCATGTATTCACTGGAGTAGCGCTTTTAATTTCCTTCAGAACTTTTTTTTTTCATTCACAACTTAGCTATTTATCCCAAGAGGCCTAGCTTTCACCCTATCCTGGCCTTTGATGTGTCTTCCTCACTAAGCTCAATCATTTTTAACTTTTGATTTAAAGTGAGAGACATGTAATTCTTCCCTTGGAGGCTATTGTAGGGTTATGAATTAGCCTAATTTCAATATTGTTGTGTCTGTAGGAATAGGGAGGCCTAAGGAGAGGGAGAGAGACTGGGGAAGAGCCAGTCGGTGGAGCAGTAAGAACACAAACAACATCCATCAATTAAGTTCACCATCTTATGTGGGTGCGTTCATGGTACCCCCCCAAACTATTACGATAGTAACATCAAAGGTCAGTAATCACAGATCACCATAACAGATATAATAATAATTAAAACATTTGAAATGCTGCAAGAATTACCAAAATATGACACAGAGACAGAAAATGAACAAATGCTATTGGAAAATAGTGCAATTGGATCTGGTGGACCCAGCGTTGCCACAAACCTTCAATGTGTAAAAAGTGTCGTATCTGTGAAGCACAATAAAGTGAACTCCAACAAGATAAGATATGCCTGTATTAAGTTTCATGTTATACTTTTAGGGTAACCAGTCAAAGAATAGGATTAGGATACACAGCTTCCAGAAACTGAAGTGTGGGGAGAAAGAAAATAGGGAAAACTAAATTAACCAATAGAGTGCAAGATAGAAAAGCTAAAGCAAAGACAGGGTAAAAAGCAAAAGGAAATCTATAATTATAACAGTTGTAGGAGTACCTGGGGGGGCTCAGTTGGTTGAGCGTTCAGCTCTTGATTTGGGCTCAGATCACAATCTCACAGTCATAGGATCGAGTCCCACATCGAGCTCCATGCTGAGCTTGGAGCCGGCTTAAGACTCTCTCCTTCTCTCTCTGCCCCTCTCCTCTGCCCATGCTCTCTCTCTCTCTCTCTCTCTCTCTCTCTCAAAACAAAAGAAAAGAAAATATAAAGAAATAATATAAAGGATGTAGATCTACCAGGTAAAAGAAAGATTCTCAGATTACTTTTTAAAAATCAAAATCTGGCCATATTTTTTTTACAAGAAACATGCTTCAAACATAGGATTATAGAAAGGTTAGAAATATAAGAACAGAGAAAAGATATCCCAGGGGGGGAAAAAAAAACCCAGTGAAAGCTGGTAGAGCTACATAAAACGAAATAAAACAAACTTTAAGTCAAAATGCATTAGCAGGGGAAAAGATGGTCGTTATAGAGTGATAAAAGTTCACCAGGAGGATATTATCATTTTAAGCTGTATTTTATAACACAGCTTCAAAATACACAGAATTATTAAAATTATAAGAGAAACAGACACACAAACAGTGTGGGAGACCCTACCAGCGTCTCTGAAAGCTTGGTGGATAGAATAGAAGAAACCACTGAAGGGGTGTAGACCATCTTTATAGATGCAGAAGAAGGATAGTGGAGAATAACACAATTACTAGGAATAAATACATATACATATGAATGCTCAAATTAGAAAATATACATTACTTTCAAATACATAAAAACTATTTTTTTTTTTTTAATCATTTTCGGGGCACGTGGGTGGCTCAGTCAGTTAAGTGTTCAACTCTGGCGCAGGTCATGATTTCTCAGTTTGTAGGTCTGAGCCCCACATCGGGCTCTGTGTTGACAGCTCAGAGCCTGGAGCCTATCTTTGGATTCTGTATCTCCCTCTCTCTGCCCCTCCCCTCCTCATACTCTGTCTCTCTCTCCTTTGAAAATAAATAAAAACATTTTTTTAATTTAAAAAATCATGGTCATTGGGAATTGTTGTGGAGCACATATTTGTGTCCCCCTCAAATTTGTATGTTGAAGCCCACCCCACCCCCACCACCCACGTGATGGCCTTTGGAGGTGGGGCCTTTGGGAGATGATTAGGTGGAGATGAGGTCACGAGAGTGGTCCTCTATGATGGAATTAGTGCCCTTCAGAGAGGAGGAAACCAGAGCCTTTCTCCCTGACAGCGTGAGGGCAATGCCAGAAGGCAGCTGTCTGCAGAGCAGGAAGTGAGCCCTCACCAGACACCACATCTGCTGGCACTTTGATCTTGGACTTCCAGTCTCCAGAACTCTGAGACAGTGTGTATTAAGCCAGTGGTCTGGGTATTTGTTACAGCAGCCAGAGCTGACCAGGACAAGGATGTAACTGGGAGAGAAATGTATCAGGATTTTGAGGTCCTTGCTCTAAACAGCATTTGTCAGACTTTGTTAGAATCATCACCTTCTTGGGGCGCCTGGGTGGCTCAGTCGGTTAAGCGTCCAACTTCGGCTCAGGTCATGATCTCATGATTCATGAGTTCAAGCCCCACATCGGGCTCTGTGCTGACAGCTAGCTCAGAGCCTAGATCCTGCTTTGGATTTTGTGTCTCCTTCTCTCTCTGACCCTCCCCTGCTCACACTGTTTCTCTCTCTCTCTCTCTCAGAAATAAGTAAAACATTAAAAAATGTTTCTTAGAATCATCACCTTCTATTCAGGACACCCAAGTAGAGACGAGCAATACAAATCCTGGTCTGTTTTTGCTACTGCAAAGAAATGAAGAACACTTGCAAGTTTTACAAAGTGACTACCTAAATCCAAACTGGTGGCCATAAGTTTATACAGTTGTTTTTCTTAAAGGGGTTAAGATGAGCATTTATTCACATTTTAGAAAGTGATAACAAGATATGGTAAGCGTATTCTCAAAAGTGATTTTCTCTGCAGTAAACGCAAGTACAGGGAGAAGCATTTAAAGTAAGGATACAGAAAGGCCTCTCAGAAGCCAAGAGATCATGTACAGTTGGATTCATAGTGTCCTTGGGAAAAGGCCACTCTCTCCACCTCTTGGGACCACTCGACCTTTCCTCTACTTGCAGGCTACATGCCTGCTGCCCTCTCTCCTCCCTGCAGACCAGCATCCCGCGTGCATCCATCAGCCTGCCCGGACCCCAGACAACCCCTCCAGGCTCTGAGTCTGTGTGGCCTGCCTGCTGGTAACAGCGTCTCTCATCTTCATAATTTCAAATCACAGGAAAGAGCCATGCCATCCCAGATCTAAGTCCCCAGACAGCATGGAGTGAGGAGCTTTCTACCTCTGCCCAATTATCAAAGGCTAGGAGAAGTGGCATGTTCTAATGGGACATGGCCATTCAGAGCAGGAAAGACTGTGTGCAGAGAAGTACTCTCTGCACTGAGTAACTGAATCACTCCACTCCATTCCCAAGAAAAAAATAAGGTTGTAATTTGCAAGAGGAGGCATTAACATTGATAGATAAGCACTTGCCTAGTGAAGCAATTGTGATCTCTTGGATATTCATTTAACAAGTGTTTACGTGGGGCACCTGGGTGGCTCAGCCGGTTAAGCATCCGACTTCAGCTCAGGTCATGATCTCACAGTTTGTGAGTTTGAGCCCTATGTCGGGCTCTGTGCTGACAGCTCAGAGCCTGGAGCCTGCTTCAGATACTGTGTCTCCCTTTCTCTCTGCCCCTCCCCTGTTTGTGCTCTGTCTCTCTCTCTCTCTCTCTCTCAAAAATAAATAACATGGGTTTTTTTTAAAAAAACAAGCGTTTATTAAACACCATGTTTACATACTAAATACCATGTGCCAGGAACGGAACAGGACCTGGGTGATAAAAGGTAACTCTGCATGCAAAGAACATATAAGGTGATGGAGTACATTCTTAGGAAAAGCTATGCCATCTGCTTCTCCAGAAAATTTAACAAGCGATCCTCCCTGAGAACTTCAGATACATGGGGATCCACGGCCCTCACACGACTCTGGTATGTCCTCTGGAGATCATACCAAGCCCCTGCCTGAACACTCCTCTGAGCCTGAGGCTTCCATTCCTTGTCACCTCTGGGAACATCCTCTTCATCTTAGGAAAGCACATGGAGAAAGGCAATTAGAAACGAATCGAGTGTTTTAGTATTTTGCTTACATTTTCTTTAACCAAGTTCAGGGAGCATCCAGTCAATTTCCAATGTTGGGAGCCAGGATTTACCAGCACACACACCCAGGAGTGGACAGAGTCGTGTCTTCCGGATGAGGCTGATTCGCAACCATCTGTTCCGCAGACGCGGCGCTGCTGGGTTTACCGGCCGCCCCTTGCTCTGGGCTGCTCAGAGAACATCACAAGCATATTAGTCCTAATGCACTACTACATTTCTGCAAGGAAATAAAATACGATTCCCTGGTGGGAAAGTTAAAGCCCAGTAAGAAGACTTAACCTACTGCACAGAATTAGTGATGAGAGAGTCCTGAGCTCCTAATTCCCTGTCCCTTGTGAGAAACAGAAAACCCACAGCCCAGCAGTTGGAACACTCCAGGTGCAATCCCAGAGTCACCTGTTTCTAATTATCCCTGTTTGTGTGATGAGTTACTTGTTAAGATGAGAGTCTGGAGAACGGAACCAGGAGAAAGCAGAAGTACGTTCTCTTGAGAAGTTGTGCAAGGCACAAGGGGCCAGCCCCGTGGGGACCCAGCCATGGCAGCCTTGGTGCCTCTCAGCCTTCTCCTCTGTAGGGCATTAGACAGAACCAGGCTTCCTACGAGTCATGGAAACCCCTTCACATGGCTTGTTTGCAGGCCACGGCTGAGCAGGATCTCAGAGAGCTCCATGGGAGAAGAGAGCAGAGGCTTCATACAAACTCACTTGGGCTTTGGGGAGATCAACCTGTGAGAGGGGGAAACCCGATCTAACACCAACCTTCCAGAGAGGTTTGATTAACAAAGCAGCAGAAGGGGAGCGAAATAAGTCAGGCAGAGAAGGACAAATATCATATGTTTGCACGTATAGGAGGATTAGGAGGAACTTGACGGAGGAACAAGGGGGAGAAGAAGGGCGGAAATGGTGGGGGAAAGGGAGAGAGGCAAACCATGAGAGACTCTTGAATGCTGACAAAAACTGAGGACTGATGGATGTGGGGGGGGGGGATGGGCATGGAGGAGGACACTTGTGGGGATGAGCGCTGAGTGTTATGTGGAAACTAATTTGACAATAAACTATTTGTAAAAAAAAAAAAAACCACAAAGCAGCAGAAGGGCTATTTTCTATCATGACGTGTCTCTAATCCAGCCCTGCCTGGGGACCTTGAGGTCAGCAACGTGACGATCCCTGAGGGGACTTGGCTGAAGTTCCACTGGCTTTTCCATGAGAAAGACCCTCCTCAGAGAAGGCACTTTTGACTACAACTTTGTTCCTACTGTTCTGTTTCTAGAACTTGTCATTGTGAAGGCTTTCCCCACCCCCCAGATTTCTTGATCCAAAGTATATGGATCAAACTTTATGCAGCATTTCATCAAATGAAGTCCATTGACCTTTCTGATTCTTTTCTTTTTTTTTTAACATTTATTTTTATTTATTTCTAGGAGAGAGAGAGTGTGAGCAGGGGAGGGTCAGAGAGAGAGGGAGACACAGACTCTGAAATAGGCTCCAGGCTCCGAGCTGGCAGTCAGCACAGAGCCCAACGCGGGGCTCGAACCCACGAACCGCGAGATCATGACCTAAGTGAAAGTCGGACGCTTAACCGACTAACCCACCCAGGCGCCCCTGATTCTTTTCTAAGAACAGCTAACATGTGTCTTGCCAACCACCTTGTCTAACCAGGAGGGCCAGTAAAAGTGCCCTGAAACTTCCATACTGTGGTTCCAGCATACATTTTTCATCTATTCACTGAAGGAACTTGGGAATGTTCTTTAATTTAGGTAAGCCCATTTCCCCAGCTGTAATATAAGGATGATAACACCACCCACCATGGCTGTGGAGATAAGTGAGAAAATATAATCCCATTTGGTGACCACCACAATAATCATGGTTTCGGGCAAAGAATCCTCAACAGGTGCTAAAATTAGCGGATGAGAGTATGATAAGAAATAGGATATTTACACTGTCCAAGAATCTCCCCCCAGAAGCTATTTATTAAATACTAAGTAAAAAACAGTAACTTTACAGAGAAGAAACAGGCAGACACCACCCTAGTCAAGGGAACAAAGGCTATCGCATCACCAGTAATGGAGCAGAGCTACATCCCAGGCCCCCCGGTAAACAGTACTGAGGAGACACAATGGCACCACGGCCCACCAAATTCACACCACCCAAATCCCATCATGTAGAAACACAGACTCTAATCAAGAGAGAGTCCACAATAATGGGCCTATACTCTCCAAAAATATCACAGGGGCGTCTGGGTGGCTCAGTCCATTGAGTGTACAACTCTTGGTTTCGGCTCAGGTCATGATCTCATGGTTGTGGGATTGAGCCTCATGCTGGGTTCCACACTCAGCATGGAGGCTGCTTGGGATTCTCCCTTTCCCTCTCTCTCTGCCCCCCTCTCTCTCTCTTTCAAAATAAAGTAAATAAACATTTTTAATATCACAGTGATATGGGACACCTGGGTGGCTCACCCAGTTTAGCATCCAACTTAGGCTCAGGTCATCATCTTGCAGCTCATGAGTTCGAGCCCCACATCAAGCTCTCTGCTGTCAGCACAGAGCCTGCTTCAGATCTCTCTCTTTCTCTCTCTCTCTCTCTCTCTCTCTCTCTCTCTGCCCCTCCTTGCTCTCAAATAACAAAAATAAACATTTAAAAATATATATATTACAGTCATAGATGTATTCTCATTCCCAAATACCTAGGACATGTGAATAAGTTACCTTGCATAGTAAAAGGATCTTTCTATTTTTTAAGTATAATTTATTGTCAAATTGGCTAGCATACAGTGTGTACAGTGTGCTCTTGGTTTTGGGGGTAGGTTCACATGGTTCATCGCTTCCATACAACAACACCCAATGCTCATCCCAACCAGTGCTCTTCACAATGCCCATCACCCATTTTCTCCTCTCCCCCAACCCTCAGTTTGTTCTCTCTATTTAAGAGTCTCTTATGGTTTGCCTCCCTCCCTCTCTGTTTGTAATTATTTTTCCCCCATCTGCTCCCCCATGGTCTTCTGTTAAGTTTCTCAAGTTCCACATATGAGTGAAAACATGTGATATCTGTCTTTCTCTATCTTATTTCACTTAAAATAATACCTTCCAGTTCCATCCACATTGCAGCAAATGGCATGATTTCATTCTTTCTCATTGCCAAGTAGTATTCCATTGTATATATAAACCACATCTTCTTTATCCATTCATCAGTGGATGGACATTTAGGTTCTTCCCATAATCTGGCTATTGTTGAAAGCACTGCTATAAACATTGGGGTACGTGTTCCCCTATGAATCAGCACTCCTGTATCCTTTAGATAAATTCCTAGTAGTACTAGTTCTGGGTCGTAGGGTAGTTCTATTATTAATTTTTTGAGAAACCTCCACACTGTTTTCCACAGTGGCTGCAGCAGTTTGCATTCCCACCAACAGTGCAGGAGGGTGCCCGTTTCTCCACATCGTTGCCAGCATCTGTTGTTTCCTGAGTTGTTAAGTTTAGCCACTCTGACCTATGCGAGGCAATATCTCAGTGTGGTTTTGATTTGTATTTCTCTGATGATGAGTGATATTGAGCATCTTATCATTTGTCTGTTGACCATCTGGATGTCTTCTAGATGTGGAAGTCATCCTGGATTATCTGGGTTGGTCTGATCTAGTCAGACGAGGCCATAAGCCAAGACCTGCCCTCCCTAGTTGTGGTCAGAGATGTGACAACGGAAGAAGCACCAAGGAGCTGTGACCATCTGAGAGGGTCTCAACCCAATTGGACATCGCTGGCTTCAAAGGCAGAGGACAGTGCCACACATCAAGGAATACAGGGGACACCTGGAAGCTGGAAAAAGCAAGAAAACAGATTCTCAATGAAAGTGTCCAGAGAAGAACCAGTCCTACTGATACCTTGATTTTAGCCTAGGGAGACCATGTCAGACCATAAGATAATACACTTGTGTTGCTAAAACCGCTAATTGTGTGATAACTTGTTATAACAGCAGTGGAAAACTAAAAGTCATGAGAAAAAAGAATGAGAAACTGTTGCAGATTAAAGGAAATGGTACAGGTATGATAAGTTCATACAATATACCTCGTGGATTGAATCCTTGCCCCCCAAAAATGGATATTAGCTGAGCAATTGAAAACTGAGTGAGATCTGTAGAATCGAAAGTAGTGTTGATATTCTGATTTTGGTCTTTGTGTTGGTTGTGGAAGAAATATACACTGAAGTATTTAGAGGCAAAAAGGCAACATATTTGCAACTTATTGTCAAGTGTTTCAGAAAAATGTATGTGTGTGTATGTGAGGTATAGTGTATGTGACGTATAAGGTATAGTGTATGTGACGTATACATGATATATAGATACATAGATGTTTGTTTGTACAGAGAGAGGGGAAAAGAGAAACAATTATGGTAAAATGTTAGCATTTGGTGACTCTGTATTGTGAAGAGTATACAGAAGTTTTTTATACTATTACTGCAACTTTTTTATATGTCTGAAATTTTTCAAAGAAATTTGAAATACTGAAAAAGTGAAAAATGTTTGTAAAATACAGCACCCTACCTGTACTCAGCAAATTTCCAATGAATCTGGGCTTTTGCTATTCTTTCCAAGTCTAGCACCCTCCCTGTCCATGGCAGGAGAGAGTCAATGGGGTGCAGTGGTTAGAAGCACAGACCTGGAACTCAACTGGGCTTGAATCCTAACTTGGCTACTTTCTAGGTGTGTGACTCTGGACAAGGCTCTTACCCATCCTGGCCTTCAGTTTTCCTATCTATTAAAAAAAGGTAAGGGTGCCTGCGTGGCTCTGTTGGTTAAGGGTTCGACTTCGGCTCAGGTCATGATCTCACAATTCGTGGGTTCGAGCCCCACATCAGGCTCTGTGCTGACAGCTCAGAACCTGGAGCCTGCTTCCGATTCTGTGTCTCCCTCTTTCTCTGCTCCTCCCACACTCATGCTCTGTTTCTCTCTGTCTCAAAAATAAATAAACATTAAAAAAAAATTTTTTAAGGTAATACCTACATCAAGGTTGTGAGGCTAAAATGAACTGATGTGTGTAAAGTACATAGAACAGCCCTAGGCATGAAGTAAGCTCTATATATACTGGGCTATTACATGGTGGGTTCTAAGAGGGTATCAGAAAGATACTTGTCTGAATGGCCATATGCATGCTTCTCCAACCTGCTGTCAGGGTTCTACCATTATAGTTTCTCATTCTAGCCTAGGGCTTATTTATTGTCTAAATTCACTGAGTCATATCCATCACTTAGACTTTGGTATGTAGATGGATCTGTCAGAGCTTTTACTAAGAGCAGATCCCCAGAATAACAGAGAGAAAGCACATATCCTAAGGAGTATGTTGTGTTCACTGAAAAGGTAAATGCCATACGAAAGCTAAACTAATCACTACAATTCAATTCTGTTTTATTATCTGGAGCATAACTCTCAGAGAAGATCACATACAAAGGAACCGAATCAGACTGACATCAGACTTATCAACAGCAACACTGAAGTCAAGAAGATAATGGAGCAACACTTTTAAAATATTGAAAGAGGGGCTCCTGGATGGCTCAGAGAATTAAGCGTCTGACTTTTGATATCAGCTCAGGTCATGACCTCAAGCTCGTGATATCAGGCCCTGCATTGGACTCCACTCTAGGCATGGAGTCTGCTGAAGATTCTCTTTCTGCATCTCTCTCTGCACCTCTCCCTACTCATGCACTCTCTCTCTCAAGTAAATTTAAATTAAATTAAATAATGAAATTAAATTAAATTAAAAATTAAATTAAATTAAATATTGAAAGAAAGGAGCTTTGAACTATGCTATATTTATCTGAATTGCCATTCAAATGTAAAGATATAATAAAAGTGTTCTTAGAAATAGAGTGCTTCAGCGATTTGCCACAAAATGATCTATATTGAGAACATTTTGGAAGAAAAATTCCAAATATGAAAATAAGCAAGACCAACAGAGACTGCAACAAGTATGGAGAGGAAAGATAATCAAAGTTTATTGAGGTCTTGGGGCACCTGGGTGACTTAGTTGGTTGAGCATCCGACTTTGGCTCAGGTCATGGTCTCATGGTTCATAGGTTCAAGCCTTGCATCAGGCTCTGTGCTGACAGCTCAGAGCCTGGAATTTGTTCAGATTCTGTGTCTCTCTCTCTCTCTGTGCCTCCCCCACTCACACTCTGTCTCTTTTTCTGTCTCTCAAAAATAAATGTTTTAAAAATTTTTAAAAAGAACAAAGTTTAATGAGGTCTTAACATTGCTTAATTAAAGGCTGGCACTAAATTAAAAGAAGGGAAAGTATATCCATAATTAAAAAAAAGTGAAATTCTAACCAATATTTTCATGAGTAATCTTTTAGAACAAAGATACAGAAGTTGATTAGTTAAAAAACCAATAGGAATAAATAAACAGGAATATGATTTTAAAGTAAAAAAATAGAGTGTAAAATCATGAAGGCACAGAGAAATTTCACTCCATTCAGTGGAAAATGGAACGATAAATCTAGGAAAACAAGTGGAAAATATAAGATAGCAGAAATGAATCTTCTTATGATAGTAATTATATTAAATCTAAATGAGTTAAACTACTGAGTAAAGAAGATAGTCTCAAATACTCCTATCAAAAGACACAGGGTAGACAGAGTGTATAAAAAAACACAGTGTATAAAAAAGACACAGGGTAGACAGAGTGTATAAAAAAACAAGACAGAGTGTATAAAAAAACAAGTGTATAAAAAAACAAAAAAAACAATATGCTGCCTACAAGAGACTCATTTCAGACTCATTTCAGACCTACAGATTGAAAGTGAGGGGATGAACACCTGGCTGGCTCAGTCAGTGGAGCATGTAATTCTTGATCACAGGGTTGTAAGTTCAAGCATTACATGCATTCAAGCATGCATTAGGCATGTAGCCTACTTAAAATTAAAATTAAGAAAAAAAGGAGGGGATAGAGAAACATTTATAATGCAAATGGATGTTTAAAGAAAGCTGGGGCAGGGGCACCTGGGTGGCTAAGTTGGTTGAGTGTCCAACTTGATATCAGCTCAGGGCTTAGGTCATGATCTTATAGTGGGGGGATCGACCCCTGTGTCTGGCTCTACTGAGCATGGAGACTGCTTGGGATTCTCTCTCTCTCTCTCTCTCTCTCTCTCTCTCTCTCTCTCCCCCCCTTCTCCCCAATTCACTCTCAATAAATAAACAAACAAACAAGCAAACAAATAAATAAATGTTAAAAAGAAAAAGAAAGCTAGGGTAGCAATACTTATAATACTTATAATGGGCAAAATAGACTTTAAAACAAAGACTGCAACAAGAGACAAAGAAGGGTACTATATAATAATAAAAGGGACAATCTAAAAAGAAGATGAAGCAATTATAAATATTTATGCAACCAGTATGGAAGTACGCAAATACATAAAACAGTTAATAACAAACATAAAGGAACGAATCAGTAGTAATACATTAATATCAGGGAACTTTAGCAGACCACTTACATCAATGGACAGATCATCCAAACAAAAAATTAACAAAGAAATAACAAAGAAACAATGACTTTGAATGGCATACTGGACCAGATGGATATATCACATTCAGAACATTCCATCCTAAAACAGCAGAATACACATTCTTTTCAAGGGCACATGGAACATTCTCCAGAATAGATCACATATTAGGCTACAAGTGAAGTCTCAATGAGTTCAAAAAGAGCAAAACCATACCATGAATCTTTTCTGACTAAAATGCCATTAAATGAGAAATCAGCCACAAGAAAAAATCTAGAAGGTCACAAATATATGGAGGCTAAATAACATGCTACTAAACAATGGGTCAACCAAGAAGTCAATGAAGAAATCGAAAATCACATGGAAACAAATGAAAATAAAAACAACACTCCAAAATCTTTGGGATGCAGCAAAAGCACTTCTAGGAGGGAAGTTTATAGCATTATGTGCCTACCTCAAGAAGCAAGAAAAATCTCAAATGAGCAACCTAACCTTATGCCTAAACGAGCTAGAAAAAGAACAACAAATAAAACCCATGGTGTGCCTGGGTGGCTGTTGGATAAGGGTCCATCTCGATTTTGGCTCGTGTACTTAATGTCACCGAGTTATACACTTAAAAATGAGTAAGTGGTTAAAATGGGAAATTTTGTATTATATGTATTTTACCACAATAAAAATAAACAAATAAGTAAAATCATGGCAAAAATGAAAAAGTCAGTAGAGGGTTGACAACTGAAATTAAGGAAATCTCAAGAAAAAAAAGCAGGGGCGCCTAGTGACTCACTTGGCAGATCATGTGACTCTTGATCTCAGGGTGGTGAGTTCAAGCCCCACATTGGGTGTGGGGCCAACTTAAAAAACTTTTAAAAAAATCTCCAAGAAAATAGAGCAAAAGAACAAAGAGATAGAAAATAGGCAAGAAGAAAAATAAGAAAAGTGAGTATCAGTACAGAAGGTCACTGTCTGCCCAAATAATAGGAATTCCAGAAAAAGAGAACAGGAAAAACGATGTGGAGAAGGTGGGTATTTTCAATGAACTCATTCAAAAAAACTTCCCTAAATTGAAAGACTAGAATTTCCATATTGAAAAACTCCACCAAATACGCAGCACGCTGGTTATACATAGACCACACCAATCTCTGAATCTCAGAGAATCTAATCCAATCCACACCAATCACAGAAATCTCAGAACCGGAAGGCCAGGGGTTCAAAGAACTGAGCAGCCTGAAAACTGCATCTCCGAAGAATCCGCAGAATGATGAGAGTGGTGTCGGAGAGGAGTGTGGACGTGTGCTGCTCCAGTGCCTGGGGAAGGCCCGATACAACGCAGGCCCCGGTAGATCCCTGTATGCTGAGCACCTCAGGCACACAGAGCTCATAAGCCTCCGCAGGAAGGAGAGATCACAAACACATCGAAGGGATGGGTCATCTCAGTGAACATTTTGAATGACATGTATTTTTTTTTAATAGTCTATTGTCAAGTTGGTTTCCACAGAATACACAGTGCTCATCCCCACAAGTGCCCTTCTCCATGCATGGAGGTTGAGTGACATTTAAAATGGACCTTGCAGGATGGGTACAATTTCAGCAAGCACAGACTGGACAGCAATCAGAAGAGAGGCATAATGGGCCAATACAGAGGCTATTCTGGGGCCCCGATCAGTCCAGAATGGCTGGCGTGGAGAGAGGAGAATGGCTGGTGATGCTAGACAGGTGGCTCAGAGGTAATGGAGAAAGAGTGGAGCCTAGGTACCCAGGCGTATACCAGTGCCCCAGGCTGCCCTCTTAGCAGGAAATCAGACCATATTGTGGAAGGTGAGGAACCCCAGGTCCCATCCAGGTTGCTCAGATTTCAGATTTACATAACCTGCTTTTCTCCTTGTCAGGTTTGCTGACACGCATGTATGTTTCCTGACTATGATTCAGTGGGCACGCTGTGCAGATTGCTGAATCCAGAGCCATGTGTGGGTACCTGTGACAAATCTATGATCCTTGCCCTCCAGCCCTGCAGATGCGAGTGGAGAAGAAAGGCATCTCTTTCCGTCAATGAAGAGAATAAACCAGAGCTGGAGGCGGGTGGAGGGCAGAAACGGAAACAGTCTCACAGACTCAAAATGTGTAACAGCTCAGCATCCTTGGCACAGATGATGTTAGGGACACTCGCTGATTCTTAAAAGCCAAAAACGACCTGGCTGCGCTAAAAAGGGTTCACTTACGTATAAACCCCTTACCGTACTGGGGCTGTGCTATGTCTCATTCCTGGTTTCTGTTTTAAGAAATTCAGTAAACTGGGAAGAGGGGGAAGAGGAGTCCTCCCCTCTCCTTCCAGGCAAAGGACTAAACATTTTGCGTCTTGCAACTCCTTTACAGTGCTCAGCCCTCCAAAAGTGCTCACTGTGTGATAAACTCTGAGTGTTTCTGAAAATATGAGACCATAGACCATAGACAGTCTCAGGCATCCTGTTGAGCTAAAGATACTGCAGCCTCTTCACTGTAAAAGATCAATTACAATCTATTAGTTCAACAATCTTCATCCCATCAAAATTAAAAAAATAAAAAGATTTTACATGACTAATGAGTTCCTCTGCTCCACTGAGTCATAATCTGCATGTTAAAGTGTCTATATTCACAGACGCAAGGTAAACTGAACCTCATTGGTATTATTGTTTCTGACTTTCTGGTAATTAATGGGAATTTCTCAAATTGTCTGAATCGCTATTTAAATGATTTATGTAATGGACCTTCAGAGTTGCTGTTACAATCTATCACATTGTAATGAAGTAACTTAGGTGTGTTTATTGCCAATTTATAGCGAATCTGGCAGACTGGAGGTTATAAAACTTTTTTCCCTCCTGCTTTCCTCACTCTTCTACCCTCCTGTGATTGGAATAAACAGGACATATCTTAACACATGAGACATTTGTAGTTTGAAGCCATAGATATTTTATTTGGGGCACTGGCCAGTCCCTTGTGATTTGTGACATTATTTCATTACAAATTGCTGTAAGGACAACCATTGCTCACCCACGAGGTGTTGCATTTACTCATAAATTTTCAGGAACGAGACAGTGTATGTGCCAGGAATGATAGAATACTGTTTACTTTTCCCTTCTCCAACTCTTAAAACAAAAGGATGTTTTGGGAAATGGGGTTTAGGAGTCCAGCCTGAGAAAAAGGGTCCAAGCCAGTATGTGCATATTTTAGGTGTAAGCCAAAGCAGAGACATTCACAGTTTCTGCTTAACCTTAAGTAAAAGAAGAACAATATTCATATTACCTCTATGAATACAGTAGGAAATCTACAGTAATGGAGCAGCATTCTTGTAGAAATATAAGCTCCTCTAGGATTAAGAGCAAGCCTTATTCAAACGTGTTTTTCCCTGTCTATTGAGTTTAGTGCCTGGCAAAAGGTAGTTGCTCAATAAACTTGAAATTTGACTTAATCTGTGTAAGAATTTGAGAGTTCTGAAATAAATGTTTGAAAAGTAAAATCAATGTCCAAGAAATCTTTATTTGAAGGGTACATACAATAGGGAGATCTTTTGAAATTGCGAAATACTTGCAAGATACAATTAGAGGTCTTGAGCATGATGCCATTTTGCATTCTTGATCTTTTAATTATCTTTCACATTTCTTAAATATTGTAAATATGCAAAATGATGATTTTCACCTGACTCAATTTGAGAGAATGCAAAGGAAATAATCTTCTTAAACTAAAGAACGCTATGTAATGATTAACAAACACAGGTATTTCCTAATTCAGCAAGCTCAAATGTATGAAAGTACAGATTTTGCTAGATATATGGGAGCTCTTTATACCAATATTTATATTTTATGCATTTGAAATTTTAATAAAAAATGTTTTGACTAGAATAATTGAGTTTTACTAGTTGGCTATGTTACACAGGGATTCATCCAGGAATGTGAGACCCTCAAAGCATTTTGTTCTATTGAAGCATTAAATTTCTTACAATAATATTCCTGCCCTTGGGATTCTTTCCTTTTGTTGCTTTTCATTTAAATTTTAGTTAGTTAACATACAGTACAATATTGGTATCAGGAGTAGAATTCAGGGTGCATCACTTACATACAATACCCAGTGCTCATTTCAACAAGTGCCCTCCTTTAATGCCCATCCCCCATCTAGCCCATGCCCCACCCACCTCCCTTTATCAACCCTCAGTCTGTTCACTATCATTAAGAGTCTCTTGTGGTTTGTTTCCCTCCTCTCCCCACCCCTTCCCATATGTTCATCTGTTTTGTTTCTTAAAATTCGCATATGAGTGAAATCATATGGTATTTGTCTTTCTCTGACTTCACTTAGCATAATACATTCTAGCTCCAACCACATCGTTGTAAATGGCAAGACTTCATTCTTTTTGATGGCTGAGTAATATTCCATTAGATAGATAGATAGATAGACCACATCTTCTTTATCAATTCATCAGTCAAAGGACATATGGGCTCTCTACATAGTTTGGCTATTGTTGATAATCCTGCTAGAAACATTGGGGTAGATGCAGCCCCTTGAATCTGCATTTTTGTATCCTTTGGGTAAATACACAGAGGTACAATTGCTGAATTGTATGGTAGTTTCATTTTTAGTTTTTTGAGGAACCTCCATTTTTTTCTTCCATCCAAATATTTCACAAGTTAGTTTATCAAGTCTTCAAATGTAAACTCTCCTTATCTTTGTATGTCTGAAAATGTCATTTTTTCCCTTAGTTAATTTATTTAGGAATAATTTGCATATAACAAACTGCATTCATTTAGATGAGTTTCATTAGCACGTAAATACTCATAACATCCCCATCATAATTAAGATACAGACATTTCCATTACCCTAAAAAGATTCATTTTACCCCTTTGCAGTCCATCCACCATCTCCGGCCCAGCCCCAGACAACCACAAGTCTGCTTTACATCACTATAGACTATTTTACAGTTTATATAAATAGAAGAATAGAGTGCATACCCTATTGTATCTGACTTTTTTCATTTAGCATGACTTAAACATGTTGCTGTATATTTGAATACTTTGTTCCTTTTTACTTCTAAGTAAGAACATATTGCACATGTTGGATATATCACACATTATCTATCTGTCTATCAGTTGATGAATATTTGGGGTTATTTCCAGATGTGGCTATTGTGATTAAAGCTGCTATCAACATTTTTGTGTAAATATAATGTAGACACATGTTTTTGTTTCTTTTGGGTAAATACCTAAGAGTGGAATGCCTGGATCATATGGTAGGTATATGTTTAACTTTTTTTTTAAGAAACCACCAAATAGATTTCCCATCACGAGAATATAAAATGGTCACACCGATTTATATTCTCAGTGGCAGTTGGTGAGAGTTCTACTTGCTCTGCATCCTTGTCAACACTTGATATTGTCAGTCTCTTTAATTTTAGCTCTTCTATAAGTAAATAGAAGACTGTAAGTTTGTAGGTGGTGGTGGTGGTGATTGGTTTCTTCTGCATTTCCTCAGTGGCTGCTCATACTAAGCGTCTTTCCATGTGGTTACTGATCATTCATTTATCTTCTTTTGAAAAATATTTTTTTCTATTTTGTATTGGCCTGTTTGTCTTTTTGTTACTGAAGTGTAAGAGTTCTTTATACATTCTGGATACAAGCCCTTTATCAACCCATGTGTAGCAAATATTTTCTTCCATTCTCTAGCTTTTCCTTTTCTGAATGGTATTTTGTAGAGTACAAAAGCTTTTAATTTTCATAAAGTTCAATTTATCAATTTTCTCCTTTATGTTCATGCTTATTTGTGTCCTTTCTGAGAAATTTTTGTCTTTCCTAAGGACAAAAATATTTTTCCTATGTATCTTTCATATATTTCTCCAGTTTTGTAGTTTTAGCTTTTCTATTTTTTTTAACATTTATTTATTTCTGAGAGACAAAGAGAGAGTGTGTGTGAGCAGGGAGACACAGAATCTGAAGCAAGCTCCAGGCTCTGAGCTGCCACCTATTCTGAAAAGATGATTTCGCCAGGCATAGAGATCTAGCATGGCAGTTGTTTTCCCTCAGCAACTTTTAAGATATTCCATCATCAGGGATCTCATGTTGCTAATGAAAATCTGCTGTCAATGTGATTGCTGTTGCTCTGTGAGTAATCTATATTTCTCTCAGATACATTTTAATTTTTTTAAGTTTGTTTATTTTTGAGAGAGATAGTGAGAGAGTTCACAGGGGAGGGGCAGAGATCGAGAGGGGGAGAGAGAGAGTCCCAAGCTGGCTCCATACTGTCAGCACAGAACCAGACATGGGGTTCCATCCCACAAACCACGAGATCACAACCCGAACCAAAATCAAGAGTTGGACACTTAACCGAGTGAGCCACTCAGGTGCCCCTTAGATACATTTTAATTTATTTATTCTTGCCATTCTGTAGTTTCACTAACATGTATCTGGGTGTGAGGGGTTTGGGGCTCTGCTTAACAATTGAGATCTGTTTTTTTATCCCAGGATTTGTGCCTTGCTTTAGTTCTAGAAAAGTCTTAGCCATTCTCTTTTCAAATATTGCTTGTCTCCCATTCTTGCTATAGTCTTCCAAGAATACTATTTATTAGCAACAACTTACAACTTCCTAACTTGCCCTCCACATCCCCCTTACATTTCCTTTCCTAGTTCACTTTTCTTTCTCTCTCAGTGCTACATTCCAGGTGCCTTGGAAAGTCCTGGCCTCCGTCTCACTTTCTTCAACTCTCTCCAGTTCAATATTTCATTCATAGGGGTTGCTTTTTTATTTCAATGACTGTATTTTTCATTTCCAAGATCTCTGTCTCATTTTTACATATATCCATCTATTCTTGATGGAATTGCCTACTTAATTCATGTTTTTTGTTAGTTGTTTTATCTTGTGAAAGGTTGTAAATGTATTTATCTTAAAGTAATTTTCAGATTCTCCTATTATTTATAGTTTCCTGGGTATGAGTTCTTCCAATCTTGTTTGAACGTCCATATTGCATGAGGATTGCCTCCCTAACACCATTCCCCTTCCCCTTCTTTGTTCATAAAACCCAGTTTTATCCTGAGTAGCATTGTGTCCATCCAGTAGATCGTATAGGGTCCAAGTCAGTTGTGACTATGTGTTTCCTTTGGCCAGACATTCAACTTCCCAGTCTCCCTTGCAACCAAGGGAGGCCATGTGACCCAGTTGTGCCCAACAAGATACAAGGGAGATTGTGCTCAGGAGCTTCTGGGAAGGCAGGAATTATGGTATCTGGAGCTGCGGCCACCCTCTTACAACCAGAAAGCAACAACAAACAGGGCAGAGAAGAGAAAGAGAGAGCTTGGATCCACTGTAAGCTGCTAGACCGTCCTGAGAGAGCTTGTCTCCAGTTCTTATGATTCAAAACAGATAGTGTCTATAGAGTTTAGGACACAATTATTTGCCTCTAAAATCACTCCAAACCAGTAGAGAGGGTGACCCCCACCCCATGGTGGTGGGAAGCCTCCGCCTAGCTCCCAGGAGAGCTGCGGCTCGGAAGTACAGCATCACGTGCTGGGCCTTCGTTGGCCTGACCCCAAGCCGGCCGGAACTTGGTCCGCTTCCTTGTCTTGGGGTGTCGGACCTGACCTCTGCCTCAGGTGAGCAGCTCATGACCAGCTGCAGCTGCACATGGGCTGTGGAAATCCTCACAGCTGCCAGTGACTCAGGCTTCGTGACAGACACCTCAAGCAGGACTCACCACTTGCCCACCCCACCTCCCCTCCCACTTCAAACTCCTCTCTCCCAAAAGTGCTTCCTTTACCCCCAGCCCCAGGCCTTCAGCCCCAGCTAGCCTCCCTGCTTTGAGGCTCTGCTCCTCGCGGGTGCTAGGAGGCTATCCATACCCTTTCCTTTAGCACCTATGTGCCATTCTAACTTTTGTTTATAAGTCATCCCTGTTTCCGGTGTGGGTGGAACATATGAGGAGTCTTTGCATTTATTCACTTTGACAAGTTGCCTGAAGTCCACCCCGATGCATTTTTTAATTTGTGTTTTGTATTTGGGATTCTTACAAATAGGCTTCTCTTATAAAAATTTGGAATTGCAAAATAATACAAAAATAAAAATCAACATTACCCCACCACAACTGTCAACATTTGGATATATGTTCTTTCTAGTCTTTTTTTTCTATGCATATTGGTAACCGTTGTTTTATAGGATTGTGGCACTAATGTAATACCTAGAGTTATACTTGCCTTTTTTCATTTAATATATTATGGACATTCTCTTACGTCTTCCTATGTCACATATGTACAAATGTGTTTATATGTGTGTATATGTATATATATATGTATATAATGTTTATAAAATTCATAAATATAGGGATGCCTGGATGGCTCAGTTGGTTAAGCATCCAGATCTTGATTTTGGCTCAGATCATGATCTCACAGTCATGATATCGATCTTGAATTGATCCACTCAGTGTGGAACCTGGTTAAGATTCTCTCTCTCCCTCTCCCTCTGCCCCTCCCCACTTGTGCACATATGCTTTCTCAAAAAATAAAGATAACTTTAATTTTTTTAATTTAAAATACATAATACATAATGTTTATTATATAAAATATATACATTATATTCTCTATGCCTCTATATCACACACACCATAGGCATCTACTATACTTTCCTTACTATTCTATTATGGGTTTTTATTGGTTTTAATTTGTACCTACTATATATACTGTTGCATCATAAATACTTCAATATTTCCTTAGGATAAAGTGCTGAAAATAGGATTACTGAGACAAAAGAGATGAACATTTTTTAAAATATATATACACATTGCCAAAGCTCTCTCCCAACAAATGTTCATCTTCTCAAATTCTCAGTGTAATGCCGTTTTAAATTTGCCAATTTTTTGATAGATAAAAAAAGTCTCAGTGTTCTTTTAATTTACATTTCTTTGATACTCCTAAGTTTGAATATTTTTCATATGTTAATTAGCCATTTGTCTTTCCTTTCAGTGCATCTTAAATAAGATTATATTTACTTACAACTTTGCAAAAACAGTTACTTCACAAATCAAACCAAAACACCTGATTATGTGTAGTAAGCATATAAACCAGGACAAAAGAGTTCATTTTGGTCTCTGTTTTATAATGGATCTCTCTCTTGTGTATGGTGAAATATTTTCTTTATTGTACTTCAAGTCCAAATTATAAGTAAGCTCAGTGTTTAGGTAAATCATAATCAAGGGTATAGGAGTAGAGAGAAGATATGTATATAAACACAAGGGGGCAAATTTTACAGATAGATAGATGATAGACAGATGATAGATAGATAGATACATCCTTGTCTTTGCAGATATACACATGAGTATATATTTATATACAAATAATTCATATATGTAATTAACAACAAGAGTGGATGATTTTTTGATCTACAAACTTCAATATAATTACATATTTTCATAATCTCTGATCATGTGCAAACTTATTTTGAAGTCTATTAAAAATGCAGTTGATATTCCTATTTGAAAATTCTACCAGCCACTATTTTATCTTGTAAACCACAAATGAAACCTAAATTGTATCTTACAGTAAGCTAAAGATAAATGCTATGTGGTTAATTTATTTTTTTTAATCTTTATTTTTGAGAATGAGACAGGGAGAGATTGAGTGTGAGCAGGGGAGAGGCAGACACAGAATCTGAAACAGGCTCCAGGCTCTGAGCTGTCAGCACAGAGCCTGACGTGGAGCTCGAACCCACAAACTGTGAGACCGTGACCTGAGCCAAAGTTGGACACTTAACCGACTGAGCCACCCAGGCACCCTCTATGTGGTTAATTTAAAAGAGTTATCAAGTCATTCTCTCAATAGAACAAGGGGCATTGAATACTTTTGGTGGCAACTGAAATGTTAAAGTACTCACGGAGGTTATCAGGGGTAACGAGCCTGACTGTAGGTGTGGAGGAGACGGGGCACTCTTCTGAGAAGAGGAGCAAGGAAGGCCTTTCCTTGGAAAGACAGTTGATAGTGGTTACGTGTAAGGGCTTGAGAGACCCCCCGATTCAAATCCTGGCTCAGCCATGCACCCAGCATGTCCTTGCACACCGTACCAGGCCTTTCTGCAATTACCACTGCACAGTCTTACTTCCAGCATTTAATAGGATGCGTGAGGCAATATGGTGGGTACTCGATAGTTGTAGCTCTCATTATTATTACAATAGCAACATAAGATAACCAGGAGGCGGGACACAGTGACAGCCACGGGAAACGTGCGTGGAGCAGATGAGTGGGGTCCAGGACCACAGGAGGGCACCTGGGACGTGGAGCCAAGCCTTGAGACCACGAGGAGCTTTAGAGTGACATATGAGGCTGGTAAGTCCCTTCAAGGTTCATGGGGCATGACATGATGAAAACAATCAAGAGACTCTCCTATGGCTGCAGTGAAAACAGCATGCCGGGAAGTGCTTTACTGCATAATGAAAAATCACCTGTCACCGTGCAGGGGACTGTGACTTCACAGGATAAACAGGACCCGAGTGCCCAGCTCCAGGTGGGGAGCCAAACTCAGCCTGCAGCAAACTGCTAAGGAGCCAGGGTCACTTTGCTAAAATGTGTCTTTTATAGTGACTTAACAGAACTGAGGTAGGCTGCTGAGTAGAGACAGGAAATAATAACAATGTGCTGAGTGCTTAGAGCAGGGCTGCTACATTTCTGAATTTGGTCCTACGCTTACACAAATTATTAGGCATTGCTGTCTCTGTCTGATGGCAGCACTGGCTTCTTTGATGATGCATGTCGTCCCTCTAAACCAGTTGCTCTCTGAGGCTTCCCGGGGCATCCCAACATCTCCAAATTTCAAGACACGCTGTTTCTCCCAAATTCTGTTTGCTAGGCTTATGAGTACTCACACGAGTCTACTAAATACTGTTCCTGGAGGAATGCTTTAAGCTAACCGGTTTTACTCCCAGGTAAGCAAAGAAACCCTGCTTGCTAACCTCCACCCAAGTCATAGATGTGCTGCCTGTTTGCCACTTTAGATGAAGGTCTTATATTAGCACAGAGTTAGGGGAAAGGCTGTACAGGTTTTGTTGGGTTAAATGATTTTTAATTCCTCTTTCCTCTTCTAATCTCCTTTCTGCTGTTACTAAACTCACCAAAATACATGAACATTCATGCTAAAGGGCCAATTTCTTTTTTTTAATTTTTAAACATTTTTAAATTTATTTTTGACAGAGAGNAGGTTTTGTTGGGTTAAATGATTTTTAATTCCTCTCTTTCCTCTTCTAATCTCCTTTCTGCTATTACTAAACTCACCAAAATACATGAACATTCATGCTAAAGGGCCAATTTCTTTTTTTTAATTTTTAAACATTTTTAAATTTATTTTTGACAGAGAGAGAGAGAGAGTGAGAGAGCAGGGAAGGGGCAGAGAGAAACAGAAACACAGAATTTGAAGCAGACTCCAGGCTCTGCTGTCAGCACAGAGCCCAATGCAGAGTTTGAACTCCTGACCTGAGCCAAAGTCGGCTGCTTAACAGACTGAGCCAGCCAGGCGCCCTTAACGGGCCAATTTCTTAATGTACTTCTTTTTCTTCCCTCCGTGGAAACCTGGAATGATTGAATGCAAATTATAACCCATGAGTGAAGACAAAAATTTGATCTAATGTTTCAACCACTATTTTTAATTTTTTTAATGTTTCTTTACTTTTGAGAGAGACAGAGCAGGACGGGGGAGGGGCAGAGAGAGAGGGAGACACAGAATCTGAACCAGGGTCCAGGCTCTGAGCTGTCAGCACAGAGCCCAACGCAGGGCTCAAACTCACGAACTGTGAGATCATGACCTGAGCTGAAGTCAGACACTAACCCAACTGAGCCACCCAGGTGCCCCTCAACCACTATTTTAAATGTTTCTCTTAACCATTGCCAAAATAACCTGCTGAAGAATTAACCCAAAGAATGTTATATTTTCTTTTTTTTTTTCAGAGAAAAGCCTAAATAATGATTTCCTCAGAACTTTCTTCATGTCTTCACTGCGAGTTAGAAATCTCAAAATAGTGTTGTATGTCTCAGACCTGACTAAGTGGAAAAGCAGGGTATCTGTCTATCTCGAGACAATTTTAATCACCTGTAGTTGCACTTCTGTTAATAGATTAGTGCAGAAGCTTCTTAAATAGGAAAGAATCATTACAGGGTCAGGGAAGGGATGAGGTGTGAATTAGGTGTGAACACCAGTGAAATCTTGGAACTTTAGGTACCTCATCTATACGATAGCATTTATAATAGTAATACTTGATTTATATGTTTTTTTGCCAGAACTAATATTATATATGTTAGCTATTATATATAAGTGTTTTATAACATATAATTTTATCTGTATTATGTAGTGTTATATGTTATACATACATAATAGAGAAAGAGAAGCTCGTTGGCTAAGAGCAGTAAGCATACAATCATTGTCTCCTCCTTGTTTTTTCATAACTGTGACATCCATTTTTGAAATAAGAACAGAAGAATTTTCATCAGAGGGCTTTGGAAACTCATGATCTCTATGGGTATCCCTACCACCCCTCCGATCTACACTCCAGATGTTCTCTCTGAACCTCAGCTTGCTAAAGGAAAGATACTTGGGGACTTGATAAATACTTATAGAGGACGAGCCAGTATTTGTCATATCCTAACAGCTTTAAAACCTGCTTCGTTCACAAAACAGCGTCTAGAACATGGCTCTAACACCCCACTTCTGGATTTCACATGGACCACTCCCCATGCACAAATTCTTTCCTGCGTGGAGCCCACAGCCCCCTTTCATGATCTCGGAGACTCTTCCAGGGATATGCCCCAGCTCCCAGGACACAGTCAGGGTTGGCTTGCTTTCGTGGCCCACTTTGGACCCACCATTCTAGCTCAACCTCAGACTTCTCCTTTGTACCCGTTCTGGTATGTGCCTTCTTCTCTCACACCGCAACCACAGATGAGATCCCAGCCTCCTCCTCCCCATGCAGGGGGGGACCAGATCCTTTGGGACGTCACTAGGAATGTTTCAGCCAAATAATACATAAGAATAACTTACATAAAGATTGAATGTAAGAGCATCCTGGATGTTCTAGAACAAGGAAGGTTCTGGTCATCCTCAGCGGGGCAAAGGGAAAGGGTCAGAGGATGAAAGTGAAGTCACAGAATGGTTAAGTGAAAAGTCAGCAAACAGGGCCAAGAGTCCAGAGGTGGACGAAACCAGAAAGTGTCTTTAGTCACACATATATTTGCCTTGAGCCAAAGATCCAGACTCAGCCCACCCAAAGGTCTACATTAGTCAGGGAAGAACAGGTAGATGTTCAAGTATATCCGCAGGTAGAAGACAGACAGTAGGGAAAGAGGTGACCTGGCACTAGACACAGGTGGCGAAGCCCTACAGAGAGGCTGAGACACTGGCTGGGTCTTTGTTGTCGGCCACAAGACTGCAATTTGAGGACCAAGGGCTGAGTGAGCCGGGTCTCCTCAAAGCCTCCCATGGACCAAAGGACTGGTTCAGAGCTGAATGCCAACTTGCCCAAGCTGCACTTCCTATTCTTGAGGGTTGGATGCTAGAGCAGGTGCCAGGCAGTGGCTCCGTGTCCTAGACGGTCCGATACCTGCAGGTCCTGTGGTCTTCACTGAAGAGCTCCCTCAGATGGGGACCCAGCATCCACCCTGTCGGATGAAGCAAGGCTGGAGAAGCTGAGTGAACATGGCTGTAAGCCTAGGAGCCTGGAGATTTCCCTGCAGACCCAGCTTCTACCAGAGCAGGCGCCTTTGCCAGAAGCAAAGGGTGTGGCAGGCTGCTGGGAGACCAGGGAAAGTTCTTAGGTCACCCACCGGCCAGGGTGACAGACAAGCAGGTCCGTCAGAGCCGCAGGAATTAAGAGGTGGCCAAGACTCCAGACTTCCCTGATCTCTCCTGGGGGTCTGGACTAACAAGTGTGAGCAGCTTGGTAAGACCCAGAATGTGATCAGCGGTGAAGGGAGTGGAGGGTGCTTCCGACCACAGCCAGGCTTGATGGGGGAGGGGACCATCAAACTCATCTGAAGGTACTGTTCTTGTTTCTTTTCCCAAAGCTGTCTACACTTGGTAAGAACAGCTCCAAGTCACGTGCTTTTGGTGCCCGATCCTGGGCACCACCTAATTCCTATTAGCCCACACTCGGTCACTGCGTCCTCTGCACCCTCTGCAGCAGGTGAGGACACACAAACTCCTGCTCAACGCTGCTTTCTTGTTTGGCTCTTATTCTTACCTGTTCTTGATGCAATGACCATCCCCTGCTAGATTTTTCACCCAGATGAATGACAGCTGCCCTTTGTTAGGTTACCCCCGTCTCTCTGGCTTTGACTGTACCAAACTTGCACGGAGCCTTTTAACTAAAGTTAGATTTAACTTGTGTCTCGGCTCTTAAGGTTTTGACAAGTCGGCTGCCCTTGCCTGAACTTCTATCTCTGCAAATACAAGGTCTATTGGAAATCCGGACTTGTCACTTTCATCGCCCTGGGCAATCAACTGTACAATCACAAGAAAGGCTTGCTATTGCCGTTAC
Organism: Crocuta crocuta; assembly: GCF_008692635.1. Classification (NCBI taxonomy): domain Eukaryota; kingdom Metazoa; phylum Chordata; class Mammalia; order Carnivora; family Hyaenidae; genus Crocuta; species Crocuta crocuta. Next base: position 2,622,806 of record NW_027528624.1, read on the forward strand.
TGTAACTCTGGGGACACAGATGCCATAGAATCTGCTGAATTCAAAAGATAATAATAATAAAAATAAAGGAAGGAGAAAAAGAAAGACTCCTAACTTAAGAAGTAGCCGGGACTTCTGGTGTGGCCTTCAGGAGCCCAGGACTGCTGAGCCACTAACATCCAAGACAGTTGGGTCTGAGAAGAGACATCATGTATATTAACATTATCAGCAAAAGCACTTTGGCCCACTATGTTTTTCATATTCGTCAACCCAAATTCCCTTGAAAATGAAAGTAAAAATAAAGCAATACTCCTGGTCATTTCCTCCAGACCTTGGAGTCTGGATTAAAGAAAATCTGCTGATTTTGCTGACCTTCACGAGGGTGCCGTAGGGGTGAGGAGAGCCGATGGCTGCATCTGGGGCTGAGCGTGGATCCTAATGGCCAAGCCTTGCCTGCACTTTCGATATTTTCTTTCAAACTTGCCTTTTTGCTGCTGCAGCTGGGCTTGTCAGTTTTCAGGACTAATGGGTTGTGATGGGGTGTCAGGGGAAGTCAACAATCAATGCTTGGAAAAAAAAATAGTGGGGGTGAGGGGGCCCATCACTGCTGACATGGCCAGCAACGGAAGTACAATGGCCTTCTTTCGTAGAAAAAGAGGCGAAAAATTCTGTGCTGTGTTTTGCTTTTAAGATTAGTATAGATTTTTATCCTTTGATGACTGGGCTGTCTGCTCTTTTCCACTTTACCCTTGCCTATCAAAAACGTATATTCTGGTTTTTAAATAACCACTTTACGATACGGTTAAAATTGTAATTCATGTGGTGGGTCATAGTTATTTCTTGCAGGAAGATAAAACAAGAGAGGGAAATGTCTGATGACACAGAGGCAAGGAAGAAATGGTGTGAAATGGCTGTGGCCACCTCGTGAAGTAGGCCGCTTTTAAGAAAAACTCATTCTGGCCCCAATGTTGTGTGACATGAGAATGCCGTTCCAGTAATACTCAGCGTGATGATGCTAATGTGAAAACATTAGGGACTGATTGCAGTTTGCATCAGGGCTGAGGAGGCTCACTGAAAATGTTTTCTACTAACAATCCAGTAGAAGCCTGTTATGACACCTGTGTCCGAATGCAGGAATAATATTTGCTACATAGGTTGTTCTGTTCAAGTTGAAGATCAAGTAGTATATGTGGGAAGTGATTTAATCAGCAATCAATTCCAATTATCACCTATGACAGCAAAGAACTTGCTAAATGAGGGTTTACTATACTTATTTATACAAATCATATTTATACCAAGAATCCAAAGGGACTAGCAAGTGAAAATATTCCGAGTTGACGCTATACAACACATGAGTTCCTGAGAAGTTTTGTGTGATTCCGAGCAAAACTCAGAGTTGCCTCCTGATTTATCCACTTTGTAAACTCAGGATTTCTTTTTTCAAAGTCCATCTCAGGATATCTGGGTGGCCCAGCTGTTTAAGCATCTGATTCTTGATTTCAGCTTGGGTTGTGATCTCATGGTTCGGTTCGTGGGATTGAGCCCCGTGTCGGGCTCCGGGCTGGACACAGAACCTGCTTAAGATTCTCTCTCTCTCCCTTTGCCCTCTCCAAATAAATAAATAAATAAATAGAAATAAAAAGTCCATCTATACTCATTTTTCTTTTTGAAATTGAAAATTTTAGTGACAGGGAAAAATGTGGACAAGAGTCTAAATTAGTAGTGAAGTGAAAAGAAGTCTTACCAGCCCTACATCCCTACCCAAACTATATTTTCATCTTGCTCCATACTTCACCATCTTACTCAACCCAGTTATTACTTTCAACTTCAGCCTTCTGTATTATCAGAATTGTAATAAACATACAGCATCTTAATAATCAGAGAAAAATAACACAAGTTTCATCTGTAAGAACACCATCCACCGGGAAGATAGAATAGACATAGTTTTCCTACTCTTTCCGCTAATTACAACTAAAAATCTTGGATGGTACAAATATTTATATTTCTATTTAGGTATGTATACATTAATAAATATATATTATTAATATGTATCTATGATTACATATAATTTATATATTTGTATATAGTTTTGTTTTTACATATAAATATATGTAATTTATTTATGTACATATAAATCAAACATTAGAAGGCCAGGAAAAATGGAGAGGAGAAGGCAGACCGCCTACAACCTTGCATCTAGAGGAGCCACACTGCAGTGAGCTCCCTGGGTTTTCTTTTTGTCGTGTATATCCCAGACTTGGAACTTGGAGAAACCAGCAACCCTTAATGCCAAAAGGCACAGACAAAAACAAAAACCTGCCCTCCCTAACCAAAATACCAGGAGAGGGGCAGCCAAACATGACAGATAACATTTGGATAATGGCCGCTCTACTCCAGCCAAATGCCACAGGAAACACTCTGTGGAGAAGTGGAGTGAGAGCCTACACCTCCCACCTTCGTGAGCCTGTAAAAAGGAACAACAACACTTGCATCAGGATCATATCAGAGCAGACCAAACAAGGAGTCAGGACATTCATCCCCAACGACTGATATTCAAGCCCGCCCATCCCCCCATGCCCCATCCAGTGGTGTCGGAGGAAACCCTGTGAGGAGAGCCCTCACCCTCACCCACATCCACGCCGCCACTGCAGAGTCAGAGAAAACCAGCAACAGCAAAAGGTTTAAATAAGATCCAGGGTCTCGTAGCGTGCTACAAATATGTCCAGGTTGCAACTGAAAATAATTCATCATCCCAAACACCAGAGTGATCTCAAATTGAATGAAAAAGGACAATCAGTAATGCCAACCCCAAGATGACAGAGATGTTAGAATTATCTGACAGCGGTCTTAAAGCAGCCATGATAAAAGTGCTTCAACAAGCAATTATAATCATGCTTGAAACAAATGAAAAAATGGAAAGCCTCAATTCAGATAATAAAGGAACACAACTCCACACACATAAATTTGGCACCTTGCGAGGACATGGAGCACTTCCTCAAAAAACACAAACAAAACCAAAAACTACCACAACTCACCCAACATTAAGGGGATGGTTTGAACAGCCCCTTAGCAATTCAGGAAAACGAATTCATAATTTTTAAATTCCCAAAAAGAAATTTCAAGGCCCAGATGGTTTCACTGGATAATTGTACTAAACATTTAAATGAGAATTAACACCAATGTCACACGATCTCTTTCAGAAAATAAGAGAGAAGAGAACACTCCCCAACTGATTTGTAATACCAGTCTTACCCGAATACCAGAGCAAAAAGAAGACAGTACAAAAAAAGAAAATTACAGACCAACAATCCCTCATGAATATAGATGCAAAAGTCCTTTGAAAAATACTAGCAAATAGAACTCAGCACCATATAAAAGAATTTATATATCATGACCAAGTGAGGCTGGTTCAATGTTTAAAAATCAATCCGTGTAATCTACCATATTAACAGACTGAAGAAGAAAAATCACATGGTCATATCAATCAATGCAGGGGAAGAAAAGCATTTGAAAAAATTCTACATCCATTCATGATTAAAAAAAAAACTTTCCGGGGAAAAAAAACATTCTACTGCACTTCGATGATCAATTCTCTTCCTCCTTTTATGACTATGATCTTGGGCAAATCACCTAATCTCCCTGAGCTTCAGTTTCCTCATCTGAACAAAAGAGAGACAATGTTATCTACCTCACTGAGGTGCTGGTGGATTATTATCGCACATACTAATAATTAGTAATTAGAAGCACGCTTGTTGAACAATGTTTTGTGGAACGGCTTCTTTCCTGGTTGTGTTCACTGTAAGCATCACGACATGGCCTCCAAAGTTGGATGAGACCCTCTTAGTTCAAGTATCTACCTACACTAATACAAAAAGTGCCCTTTAATTCGGAACATTATACACAGGCCCAAAACCATTGTGCCTGAAGAAAGTGAAAATGAGGATCATGTGTATTTCACTGTTCAGTTAATGTAGGCAACAAACTAGAATCGCTTTATATTGATGCTCTGATATAAACTTCTAATCACTTCTCAGTAATGAAAAGCTGTAATCATATAGGTCATATTAATAATAACAACAACAACATCAGTGATAAAGAGATCTCTTTCAATCTGGTCCATTTAGCCCTTTTCCCTGAACTTTCCAAATTCTTTTCAGTTTTTTTTTTTTTTACTGTTTGTTTATTTTTGAGAAAGAGGGAGAGCATGAGCTGGGTAGGGACAGAGAGAGGGAAACACAGAATCTGAAGCAGGCTCCAGGCTCTGAGCTGTCAGCACAGAGCCCGATGGCGGGGCTCAAACTCCAGAACCGCGAGATCGTGACCTGGGCCGAAGTCGGACGCTTAACCGACTGGGCCACCCAGGCACCCTGCATTTTCCAAATTCTGCTTATCTTTCTCCTGCATGTTCATTGCAGTTCCTTTCCTGTTTCAAGTTGTTCCGAGGTAGAGTCTTCCTTGTCTCGTTGCCCTTATTACTACTTGCAGAAAATTGTTGGTCTTGGCAGATGTGGCTGCTACACGTATATTTAACTACTGATTAACAATGTCGCCTCCATGCAGCCTGGGTTATCCTCCAACATACGTCTCAAAAATGCCTGCCTGTTATTTCCTACAGATGTGGGACAGCTTCCCTTCTGTGTGGTCTGTGGCACTACAGGCTTGCTCTGAACCCCAGTGCTCAGAGTACTTTCTAGTCTACCATTTCAGGACTCTGCCCCAGACTTCTCGACAGCAATGCAGCCGGTAGGGTGGGGGGCACAAATTGTGCAACTCTGGCAGGAAGAAAACCTATCTGTTTGGGGGTCCAAGCTAAAAATGGATTCCACTGGCCCATATGGACAGCAACATCTATACTTTGCCATTTTGTGTATGATGGTTAAATGTCGTCCCAAGTTGACAGAGTTGCTGGAGTTCAGAAGTCATTTTGGGCTTATCATTGTGCAGGCTGTAAATGCTCAAAAAATACTGAATGGATAAATAAATACCTATTGGCACTGCAGGCCAATCTGACCTAAAAGGGCACATGTATACACACATACACACACACAGCACACACACACTCCAAACACATGGAAATGCTAGATAAACTTTTTTTTTCACACAGCCAATCTCAAAAGCAAGGGAAGGAAATCCCCAGATGTCAAAAAATGAAGAACAACTCAAAGGGAAAACAGGGGGAGCTGAAGCCAAGCATACGACAAGGGTGTTGTAAACAGATACAGCCTAGTAGGCTGGGGACTCAGCTTTTTTTTTTTTCATTTATTTGTTCTAATATCTTTTTATTCTTCATTTTTTTCTTTTTTTTCTTGTTCAGGTTTTTATTCTCTGATTAGTTAGTTAACATATAGTGTAATATTAGTTTCAGGATTAGAATGCAGTGATGCATCACTTACAGGTAATACCCAGGACTTGTCATAACAAGTGCCCTTTTTAATACCCATCCCCCATCTAGCGCATCCCCCACTTACTCCCCTCCATCAACCCCCAGTCTATTCTCTATAGTCAAGAGTCTGTCTTATGGTTTGCTTCTCTCTCTCTCTTTTTCTTTCCCCTATGTTCATCTGTTTCATTTCTTAAATTCCACATGAGTGAAATCATACGGTATTTGTCTTTCTCTGATTGACTTATTTCACTTAGCATAATACATTCTAGCTCCATCCACATTGTTGCAAATGGCAAGATTTCATTCTCTTTTTATTGGCTGAGTAATATTCCATTGCATATAGATATACCACATCTACTTTATTCATTCACTAGTCAATGGACATTTGGCCTCTTTCCATAATTTGGCTGTTGTTGACAATGCTGCTATAAACATTGGGGTGCATGTGCCCCTTCAAATCAGTGTTTTTGTATACTTTGGGTAAATACCCAGTAGTGCAACTGCAGGGTCATAGGGTAGTTTTTTTTTTTTTAACTTTTTGAGGCACCTCCATTTTCCAGAGTGGCTGCACTAGTTTACATTTCCACCAACAGTGTAAGAGGGTTCCCCTTTCTCCTCATCCTCACTAACATCTGTTGTTTCCNATCTCAGCTTTTAATGCCTTCACGGGGACAGGAGACAAAACCTTGGTCCCACAAAAGGCAGGGAGAAGAAACTAAAGCTCCCTTACAAAGCCAGGAGCCTGAAGCCTTGCCCATACTGTGACACTGAATTCAGGTGCTCAGAGCACTGGGTAAGGGAGTCAACAAGGAAGACTGCCCTCAGCTTAGGGCAATTAGTATAAAAAAGTTACCCACAGGAAGTAGAAACCAGGATGCCTCTGTACAAACCTGTAGTGTTTTCGTGGTGAGAGAGTCCCAACTGAAAAATTAATACAAACACTGGCACAGCAATTCTACTTCTTGGTAATTATCCTAAAGAATCAAAACAGGATCTCCAAGAGATATTCCTTTTTTAACATTATTTTTATTTTTTTCAAAGAGAGAGAAACAGAGTGAACAAGTAGGGGAGGGGCAGAAGGAGGGAGACAGAGGATCTGAAGCAGGCTCAGCACTGTGGGCACAGATCCCAATGTGGGGCTCAAACCCACAAACCATGTGTTCATGACCTGAGCCAAAATCAAAAGTTGGCTGCTTAACTGACTGAGCCTCCCCAGGTGCTCCTCAAAGAGATATTTCTATACCCATGTTCATGGCAGCATAATTCACAATTGCCAAATGCTCATCAACAGGGAATAGATAAACAAAATGTGGTATATATATATATATATATATATATATATATATATAAAANTATATATATATATGAAAAATATTATGCAGTCTTAAAAAGGAAGGAAAATTTGGGGCTCTTGGGAGGTTCAGTCACTTCAGCATCCAACTTTGGCTCAGGTCATGATCCCACAGTTCATGGGTTCGAGCCCCACGTCAGATTCTGTGCTGACAACTCAGAGCCTGGAGCCTGCTTTGGATTATGTGTCTCCCTCTTAATCTGCCCCTTCCCTGCTTATGCTCTGTCTCTCTCTCTCTCAAAAATAAATAAACATTTTTTAAAAAGAAGGAAAATATGACACATGTTATACTATGGATGGACCTGGAGACATTATGCTAAATGAAATAAGCCAATCACAAAAAGACAAATACTGTAGGATCCCACTTATATATGATATCTAGAGTAATCAAATGCATAGAAACAGGAAGTAGAATGAATGGTGGCTCCCAGGGAGGAGAGGGAGGGGGTAGTGGGGGTTCATTGTTTAATTGTCATAGAGTTTTAGGTTTGCAATGTGAGAGAGGTTCTGGAGATGGGTTGCACAAAATTGTGAATTTACTTAACACTACTGAACTATACACTTAAATGGTTAAATTGGTAAATGTTATTTGTCTTTCCACAATTAAAAATTGAAGAAAAAAAAACAGTACTGGTACAAAACCAATGAAATTCTTTAGGTGCCAGCAGGGAGATGGAAAACAAGACTGTCTAGATGAAAGCACAGTCAGGAAACTGTGTCGCTCTGGAGCACAAGCTGATGAAGATGAGCTCACACTCAAAGATGACGAACCTGGGGAAATGGGTCACCATGGGAAAAATTGTTCCCTGAGAGATACAGACAACAAAAAATCTGAGACAATGTAAAGCATATGGTCCTACCAAAAAGATAAAAGACGATCTAGAAACTATAATGAAAGAACACAAAAGTAAGGGAGTCACAGGGAAAGGGAGAGGAAGAGGTACGTTGTTTAAAAAAAAAAAAAACAACTAAATAAGAATTCTAGAAATAAACAAATATACTGTCATAATTTTCTAAAAAGAATCACTGGATAGATTCAACACTGGTCTGATTGACACTGAATCCAGAGTGAGGAAAAAAGCTACATGTTTTATATGGACCTGAACCTTTAACCAGCTAATTCCATGAATTATGAGCCAAGACGCAATACCCATTCTACAGCCAGAAACAAAATAACATTGGGCATCCCTCCTGCTCATTTTCAAATGGTCAAACTTTGAGTCAGGCGCTGTTCTAAGCCCTGAAGATGCAGTTATAAATAAAATAGATGAGTTTCTTTGTCTTCTGGTTCTTGCAATCTCATAGTTTCTTGTGTAAATAACAATGAGTAGACAAAAATATAATAATTTCAGATATTTTGAGAAGTACAATGAAAAAGAAAACTGCACAGAACAATAACAGAGAGTAATGGGGCTTATCCGGGGGGCTACCTTACATCAGGTGTTCAGAAAATGCCTCTCTAAAGAAGCGGCATTTAAGCTGAATTTGGATGGGTAGGCACCAACCAGGCCAAGATCTGAGAGAAAAGCAATCTAAGGACAAGAAAAAAGCAAGGACAAAACTTTAAGACAAGAAAGATGCAAAAGCCTTTGGATTATCATTTAAGATGGACATAGGTAGAAAGAAAAGATAATGATGTTCCCCATCAAACATAGCAACTAAAATGCCATAGTACAAATATACTCAGTTATTTGCGTTGCCAGATCGTCGTTTGTTCCCATAAAGTTCAAGTTGATTCTGAGTTCTAGGATACAGTCTGTGTGGGAGAACCAGAGCCAGGCCCTGAGCCTCAGCCAGGGTTATGCTGCCAGGGGCAAACAAGGAAACACATTCTCTCAGAAGTCCACGGATGACTCTTACACTACAGACTGTCCCTGCTTGCATCAGCACATGAATTGAGTGCACACTGTATGTTAGACATCTGGGACCCCTCAAGCTTCATCTGTTTTCTTATTTTTTTTTTCTAGGAGAGAGAGAGACAGCGTGAGCAGGGGAGGGTCAGAGAGAGAGGGAGATACAGACTCTGAAATAGGCTCCAGGCTCTGAGCTGGCAGTCAGCACAGAGCCCGACGCGGGGCTCGAACCCACAAACCGCGAGATCATGACCTAAGCGAAAGTTGGACGCTTAACCGACTAAGCCACCCAGGCGCCCCATCAAGCTTCATCTGTTTTCTAAAGCAAAGGTGGCAACCTTTTTCTGTAAAGAACCAGAGAGTGAATAGCTTAGGCTTTGAAAATCATACCATCTCTGCTGCAACTGCTCAACTCTGCCATTGTGGTGTAACAGAGGCCAAAGATAACACGGGAACGAACGTGTGTGGCTATGTTCTAATAATGCTGCATTTATACGAAACGGGCTGCCGTTTGCCAACCCCTCTTCTAAAACAATGATCTCCAAAGTGGTTGAATCCAAGATGAACCACAGGATGTGGAGAAAAGTATCAGGGCTTTTGTTTATGTCTTTTAGCACAGGAAAGAAAGGAAAAAGGCAAGAAAGAAAGAAAAGAAAGAAAGAAAGAAAGAAAGAAAGAAAGAAAGAAAGAAAGAAAGAAAGAAAGAAAGGAAGAAAGAAAGGAAGAAGAAAGGAAGAAAGAAAGAAAGAAAGAAAGAAAGAAAGAAAGAAAGAAAAGGAAGGAAGGAAGGAAGGAAGGAAAGAGAGGGAGGAATTATGAATTAGTACTTAATACACAGGTTGATATTGGTGCCTTCATTTAATCCAAGTTCATAAGAGCCATGTACGGCATGGAGGGACCTACGAGGGAAGAAGGATGTCCCTGAGTGCAGCACTGTTGGCAGTGGGCCCTCACCCTTCCCCTCCTTGTCAGTGTGTCACAATACAGTACAACTGTATTTGTAACACTCACAAAACGGGCAAGTGGCTTAAGAGAGTTCAACAAAAAGCCTCCAGATGGAAGGCAATACCAGTAACACAAGCACAAATGAGTAACTCGAAAACAGCCAAGCCAACGCTCCTCCACTTTCTAGTGTGAACATTTGTTAGACCCACAGAAGACAAAAATGACCCAGAGTTCCCATTCGAAAAGCAATCCAGAAAAATATTCAAATATATATGAGTTACCCATTGTTGTGCCACAAATCACCCCCAGACACAGTGACAGAAAATAACAATGAACATTAGGCATCTCACACATTCTCTATGGGTCAGAAATTCAGAGGCAGCGTATCCAAGTGACTCTGGCTTCAGGCCTCACAGGAGACTGTGTTCAAGACATTGGCCACAATATAGTCATCTGAAGGCTTGATTTGGGATGGAAGAGCCACCTTCTAGATAACTCACTCACCTAGCGAGAAAGCTGGTGCTGGCTATGGGGAGGGGTCTCATTGTCACTAGGGGTCTCTCTCTATGAGGCTGCTTGAGTGTCCCCAGATCATTGCAGCTGGATTCCACACTCCCCCCAGACTGAGGAATCCCAGAGAATAAGGCAGAAGTGACAAAATCTTTCATGGAGTCACAGTGGTCACATAAACCAGCCCTGATGCACTGTGGGAAGGAAGGGAACAGGTCTGAATACCAGTCAGCAAGAATCTTGGGGGCCACCGCGGAGGCTAGCTACCGCAGTCCACCCTCTGACCCCCAATGATTTATATCCCTCCTACCCAGGGACGTAACCAGTCCCTCAGGCAGAGAGAGCAACTTCTGTCTTCCCTCACCTTGTGATCTAGTCAGGCTTCCCACAACTTTGATGAGGCCCCCCTACATCATGGAGGGCAATCTGCTTTGCTCTGTCTACCAATTCAAAATGTTTTGTTTTTTGGTTTTTCAGCTTTATTGGAGCATACCTGACAAAACTGTATGATATTTAAGGTGCACAACACGATGATATGATATACGTGGTTCCAGGTAGTCTTGTCGTGAACATCTTGACTGTAGACATCTGTCCCAGAGCATTGTCACTGCATCACTAATTGGGCGTGATGCAATTTTGCCATAAAAGATAGAATAACTAGTTGACAGTTTGGTTTCATCTCTCCACTGACAGATCAACTGCCTTCAGCGGAGTTAATGTATTGAAGCTAAGTTATCAGTCTGCTCTCCTCTCTCTACTGATGAAGTTCCCATTTTTCTATTCTATATATCTTAGCCAGCCCTCCTAATGGTCTACAGGGTGACCAGTAGACATGGTTGCCTCCCAGTAGTGGATGTTAACAACTACGTGCGTTGACTTGATGGAAAATACAGGAATAGAATACACTGGAAGTGTGAAATGCGAGCATCTGAGCCCAGACTATCTTCTGTACTCTACCAGAAAGTGATAACGTATCAGCGACAATTATAACAACACTCTGTTACAAACGCGTTATGGCATTAATATTTCTTACACATTTGCCACAGAACTTTGGAACCGTCTATCAGTGGACATGTGACAATATGCCAAGAACCAACAACCATGTAGAAGGCTCTCACGACATAATACAAAGCTCGGTTGTAAATGCACATCTTGGTATTTGGAAAACTGATACCTCTTTTAATGAAGGAAGAAATTAATAATTCATTAAATTTTTTCATGTTTCTTTATGTCCGTTTTAATATCCCTCTTTTATTTTTCATTGTTTTCTCTTTTGCAGCAAAACTACCTTATGGCCAATTAGTTAGGCAAAGAGGTCCATGGTAAGGATGCCCACAGCGGAAGTACTGGACACGGAGAGAATATTGATCATGAAGGGACTCCTCCCATCGTCTCATTGAGTGAATCAACACATCCATCACCTCACACGTTTACCTTTTTTTTTTACGGTGAAAACCTTAAAGTTCTATTTTCTTAGCCAACTTCAGTGACATACAATACAATGTTATCAACTGTAGGCACCATGTTATACATCAGATTTTCAGACTTTTATAGCTGAAAGTTTGGACCCTTTTACCAACGTCTTCCTGTTTCCACCACCCAATTCAAATGTTTATCTCATCTAGAAACACCCTCACAGGCACACCCAAAACAATGTTCAACCTGATATCTGGCATTCCATGCCCCCATCATATTGTCACATACAATTAATCATCACAACCATTAAAATAAAGTAAAATAAATTTATGTTTAAAACATGTGTTCTTCCATATTTCTCATCCTATTTAGTTTGTATTTTTGCATACACTTCATGATTCATGCACAAGACCATTATGTATCTGTGTGTGTGTTAGTGTGTGAGTGTGTGTGTCTCATACATGCACATTGTGTGCTCACAACATTCTTTTTAAGAGGCAGAGGTACGAACTCAAAATTTTGGAGACAGCTAGTGTAGAGAGGCTGAAAGTGAATAGAAGCCCATTCTATGGCATCTATCTTGTGGTTGGTAAGTGGTATCAAAATGCAGTGACCAGCTTGACTGCCATATGCCATAAAATGAAGTGGTTTTGAGGGGAAGTAAATGTCAAAATCACATCAAGCGAGAAGACGTGGTAGCTGTGGCCAGCATTTAGCTGTTCTTGAAAATGAACAGAATATTTAGACTCAAGGACAAATTTCCCTTTTAAAACGCCAGGAAATACATGATCCGCATTAAGACTAAAGCAATGACTACCTAGGACAAGTGCCTAGGGAAGATATTAAGGGAAAAAAGTCTTTTCCATTTTGGTAAAAATTGTGTCTTTTATTTTTATTTAATTTTTTAATGTTTTATTTATTTCTGAGAGAAAGAGAGATAGCATGAGCAGGGGAGGGTCAGAGAGACAGGTAGACACAGAATCCGAAACACGCTCCAGGCTCTGAGCTATCTATCAGCACAGAGCCCAAGTGGGGCTTGAACCCATGAACCATGAGATCATGACCTGAGCTGAAGTCGGACGCTCAACCGACTGAGCCACCCAGGCACCCCTGTATTTTACATTTTAAAAAGGAGGGGGAAGTATGGAAATTTGATGGGAAGGAAAGGAGGGAGGGAGGTTGAGACGTTGTGAATATCTACCACCATTAGCTGCCTGCTACTTACTCAAAATCCCCTATTCCCTTCTCGCCTTGCTGTTATCTTCTGTTGAAGCTTTCTTTTAACAGAATAAAAAAAAAAAAAATCACAAGAACAACCACACTGCAAACCTTTGCCAGCAGGGCCCTCCACTGTGGAAGCTCAACTCAACACCTTGATCTTGTCATCATAGACACACCAAGAACCCTAGTCTCATGAGTCTATTCATACTTAGCCACTGTGGACCAATGTAGAACGTGCCAATCGAATTATTCCTCCAAGGGCCAGCTTACCACGGTAGCTTGGACATCAATGCACACAGCTTATGGTAGAGGTACTTACAATGCACATTGTGTAATAAACAGTATAAGTCACAGGTTAGCACCAATTGCATAATGATCTCTTCATTAAATCCTTATTATTAAGAATTATAGTCTTAGCCACAAGCCAACATCTACCATTGATTAAGCCCCTTTGTTGACCCAGACACTCTATACATGAGTTTCATACACTGTGTCATTTCATCCTTCCAGCAATCCTAGGAGGCAGGTACTCTTCACCATTTTCTAGAAGAAACCAAGACTTAAGTAACTTGCCACAGGCCCAATCAGCAGCAGAGGCGGAATTCAACTTCAGAGACTGTCCTCTCAACTACTATACCAACAGTTATGACATCACAGGAAATATTGCTTAAAATGCAAAGTCCTAGGGGCACCTGGGTGGCTCAGTCAGTTGAGCATCTGACTTTGGCTCAAGTCATGATCTCTCAGATAGTGGGTTTGAGTCCCGCGTCAGGCCCTGTGATGACATCTCAGAGCCTGGAGCCTGCTTTGGATTCTGTGTCTCCCTCTCTTTCTGCCCCTCCCCCCACTTATGCTCTCTCTCTCTCTCTCTTTCAAAAACAAATAAACATTTAAAAAAAATTTTTTTTAAGTCCTAAGCCCCACCCCAAAGATTCTGACTCGGCAGGCCTGAGAAATGCCCTAGGAATATGCTGTTTTCCTAAAACACCCCAAACAATGCTGATCTGGGTCATAAGTAGCTTTCTGGGACACACATCATATTGTATTAGAAGAGATCTCTTAAACTGGTATTTCACTATATCATCTCTGACGTTATGAATTAAGAGAGAAGAATACACACACACACACACACACACACACACACACAATCAAACTTACAAAACTAAAAGACCAGAGGTTAGGACTTGCATTACAAAATTATTCTTCAGTTTACAAAAAGGTTCGCAGTGAGAAATTTCCAAAACAAAGTGCTTTACCACACTGCCCATGAATTGAACAAAAGTGGTCACTAAAACCAAAAAAACATATAATAAAATTAATAGCAGATTTCCCAATACATAGAAAAACACAGACTAGAGGATATGATTTTAACCATTCCAATTTGGTCTCCCGTATATTTTTCTTAAACATCTAGGGCTTGTGCCACTAATCTGCTCTTGAGGGAGAGTCGACAACAAAGCAAGTAAACAACCAAAAAAATTCTGTTTGAAAACACTCAGAAAAAACCAATCATCCCACATTTAACAACTTGATCTTTTTTAAGAATTTTATGCTTGTGTTTTGATATCGTACTTACACGGCATAGTCATACCTTCTGCCAGTAAGGTAGTCTCTGGCTCATATGATATTACGGAGTGTGTTTCCTCATCGTGGGTCTGTTTTGGACAGAGCATCAAGACTTCCAGACATACTACCATCTGAATACATTTGTGAACAACTAGCCAATCTCCCTTCAAGTAGGATTCTATTTACCCCATTTTGATTACATACTTCTCAGAAACACATTGATTATGTAACGTAGTGTGTGAAAGAACTTTGCTTTTCAATTGTTGAGTAAAATTGCTCTTCTCATAGTGATTTTCCAGTAATGATGGGAGCCAGGAAGTCCAGATCTCTGAGAGACGTGGAGAAGGCATTACGCATGAGAACTCATGCATGGGACCATTCTACATGATCGACTCTGCTCTGCGGATGGAGGACATCTCTCAGCAAAGACAGGGCAATGAGTGGGAGTTGCCCAGGGGAGCATACTGGACACAAAGCCTGACCTCTGCTCCCAGCTGTTGACCGAGGGAATGGTATGTAAAGAGTCTCCAGGGATGACTAAATGCAGATTCTACTTGGAACTTTTGGATAGAATCACCTTTAACCACCAATTATGCATCGGGCTAAATAGCAGTTCAAGGAAATGGCAGAGGAGTAGACCTTGAGTCACAGGAGGCAGACACCTCCGAGAGGGCAAAGGAGGTGCCTGTTGGATGAGTACAGGTCTGAAGAAAGCCCAGAGGATGTCTAGGAGCCGGAGATGGCTGGTGCCTAATAGTGGCCCAACACTCCCCACCCAGTGGCAGTACCGTCCTCCAACGGCTTACCCTCAGTACCTCAGTACCCACCGGCTTACCCTCAGTACCACCAGCCTCCTCATCCTGGGGACAGTCTGCACACATGGATGGAGATGGTTCAGCCTTTGGTGCCATATCACCCACTGCACTTCTCCTCCGGTGGAGCCCTTTGTGCGTGCTAGACTCTGCCTTCCCTCCCAGGCAGGCTAATTACAAATGCGTCCTCATCGTTTTTAAATGTTTTGTTTATTTTTGAGAGAGAGCACGCAAGCAGCGGAGGGGCGGGGAGGGGGGCAGAGAATCTGAAGCAGGTCCACATGGACAGCAGCGAGCCCAATGTGGGACTCAAACTCACCAACCATGAGATCATAACCTGAGCCAAAGTTGTATGCTCAACCGAGCCACCCAGGTGTCCCCACAAATGTGTCCTCATCTTTCATTCTATGCATCCCAGACCAATATGTCCAGAAAGATGTTGGGTACTTTGGATGGGCCTTTAGATGCCTTGACTTGATTTAGCCCATAGGTCCAAGCCCACATTCACCTCTAAGAACACCTAAGAAGCAACCTATCTACAAATGGAAATTGCCATGGAACAAACTGAGTGCACAAGGCTGAAAGGATGCAAGTTGGGTCAAAAAGGGGAAGGAAACTTGAAGAGCATTGGCTTGAATGGGTAAGACCCTGAACAGAGAAGGGAGCTGGGAGAAGCTGGCACATTCCCACCTTCTATGGATTTCTACTCCTCCCTGTGCCATCCCTGATCAGCCAGGACAGCACTACCAGGCAATAAGTAAATTATATTAAACTGGTGGAGAAAATCTTTGTGTGCCAAGTTCATCTGTATGGTACTGTCACTATGGTGGTTATGACCACTGTAATTCCTCATTTAAGGTAAGAATGCCGAGGGGCACCCGGGTGACTCAGTTGGTTAAGTGTCCGACTTCAGCTCACGTCATGATCTTACGGTTTGTGAGTTCCAGCCCCGCATCGGGCTCTGTGCTGTCAGTGCAGAGCCCGCTCCAGATCATCTTTCTCCCTCTCTCTGCCCTTCCCCCACTCACATTCTTCTCTCAGAAATAAACATTAAAAAAAATAATAAAGGAAGAATGGCTAACATTAATTGAATGCTTTCCATGTGCCGCACAGCGTGCTAGGACTCACATATATTATTTCACTTAATTCTCACATTGGCCCGACAAGGTAGGCATTGCTATCTCTCTTTTATAGAAGAGGATGTCGAGGGGCACCTGGGTGGCTCTGTTGGTTAAGCATCCAACTTCAGCTCATGTCATGATCTCACAGTTCGTGAGTTTGAGCCCACTGTTAGGCTCTGTGCTGACAGCTCAGAGCCTAGAGTCTGCTTCAGATTCTGTGTCTCCTTCTCTCTCTCTCTCTCTCTCTCCCCCTCTCCCACTTGTACGCACTCTCACTCTCGCACTCTCTCTCTCAAAAAAAAAAAAAAAAAAGATTTTGAGGCCAAGAAGAGTAAAGTAATATGCACCAACTCCGAATGAGCAGACTAGGGCCATCCAGGATAGTCAAGCAGTCCTAGGGACATAGCGGCCTTTAAGGGGCAACCCTGTTTTATAGCAAGGTATAACCAATATATATATATAAATGTCCCCCAAATCACTGAGATACGTTTCCATCATGCTTTTGGAAGCTAGGCAAGAAAACAGGTGTTTAAAACATTTTAAAAAGATCGCTATTCAAAATGATGGAAACTAAATTTGGGTGCTCAAAGAAGTGGAATTCAGTCAGCTGGAAAATGCAGTTATGTGAAACAGCTCACGTGAACGAAGTGTTGCCGTATTAGTAATAGTAGCAGCCGCAGCAGCGCGATTAATAATGTTAGTTGAGCTGCAATGGTTGGACAGATTGCTGTAGGAGAGAAGCGGGGAATTTGAGAAAAGTTTGGGAAGTCATGTCTCTCTGACAGTTTCAGAGACACTCGGCCACCCCGGCCCACCTGCCCCTTCCCACCACCCACACTCATTGCTCAAAGTATAATGATGCTTCCAGGTACCATATTTATTTCTTGCCATGAACACTTGGTTCTTCTCCTCTCATTGTGGAAGCCCCACCCCTGCGTGCCTCCGGACTTTGGTGCCAGTGGCATCTGGGAATATATATGGGCCGCAGCCACTGTGCACACAGTACAAGGCTATAGTGAAAGCAAACGGATTCTCCTTGTCTGGTATATTGATGCCGTGAAGCAGAAAGCCAATAAGTGCGTGACCTTCTTCCACACACAAATCCGTTCTTTTAACAGGCTTTTCCTCTAAGGCAGCGAGTCTGCACTGGTACGGAGAACAGAATGAATTTTCCTTTTAAGAGATGTAGAAGACAGCACTCGTTTTTTCCAGCCTTTTTTTCTTTGTCTTTTATTTTCCCAGTTGCATAGAATATGCTTATAAAAGCATTTCCCTTCTCACACACAATATTAGCCAAGCCATCTTGCGCAAGGGTCTTCCTTCCTCTGTCTGTTGCTGGAAATGGACCCCAGCCACATAGACTCACGCCAGTTCAGATCCTTATCGGTTACAGTAGAGACGCCATATTTCTGCCTGTATTCCTACCTGACCTCTTGACTACATTGGACACATGGATATATGGATGGACAGAAAGAGAAATAATGAGATGCCACAGGTCGATAACTGCTTTCGAACCAATGCTATAATTAAGGAAGCACAGGTTTGATCTTCCTGCTTCTACATAACTCTTGTTTGGGGGTGAGCAAAGTTGAGCCTGAGTTATGCCGTGGGAAACCATGAATAAAGCTTTTGAAGCAGAGAGATGTCATCACAAGTATTTGTTTAATTTACATGTATATTGATAGGTACTCAGCTGACATGTGATTGTCCCGATGCACTACATAGGATCTAGCGTATCAGATCCTGTGTTCTACACTTACCAGACATCTACCATGTCCCGGTCACTGTGTGAGGTGATGGCCATTCAAAGATGGATAAAAAAGAAAACGGAAAAAAAACCAAAACCGAACCTACAATGAAAGGGCAGTGCCACACAAGTAGGATTAATGAACACCATTTTTAAAAACTGTTTGAACACCGCTCCATGTTTCAAACTGAAAACCCACCCCTTCCTCCCTCCACCCATAAATCAGTCAAGAACAAAAGGAAATGGTTCTGAATTTTTCTCTTTCTTTCCAAACACCTTGGGAAGAGCCAGGCATGGAGCCAAAAAGGAGGGGGATTCTGCTAAGGAAAAACACCACCCTGTTTGGCTTTGATGGAAAAAAAAAAAAAAAAAGGAAAGAAGCAACGGCATAGTGCATCAGGGCTCGAATGATGTGTATAGGAAAAGAGTGTTTTTATGGATAACTGCCATGGGCGAAACAGCAGATCTAATCAAAAGCACTACACACGTGGATGTTCCCAGCCTCTGGGAGAAGGGAACTCTTTACAACGGCTGGGTTTCTAAGTTTTTCTTCTTCAATTCACCAGAGGGTAGACAGCCTTACAATGCATAAAATATTCCTCACAGCCTCCCTGTCCTCCCAGAAGGAAAAAAAAAAAAAAAAAAGGCAAGAAAGAAGAAGACTCATCACTAAGAAAAACCATTAATTCCAAATTAATTCCAAACTAATAAAATTCCCTTATCTCCATCACACAGGTGAATTGTGGTGTGACTATCCGTGAGGTGCCATACATATGAGCAGCCAGAATTGTCACTGCTATCCGCTCTCCCTTCCTAGGAGCACAGGCGCCCGAGTCTCGGCTTTGGGGAGCAGGAAGGCTCAGGTTAATGAACCCCTCCCCTTCCCTCTGCCCACCTCTGCCGCGTCCCCTTCTGGGTTCCCACTGGGCAGACGGTACGCAGAGGGCCGCCGCCGCTCTTGCCCTCTAGAGGGCGCTGTATACCCCAGGCTCTGGAGGCCTCCCCGAGGTCACCTGAGCGGAGCCTGTTCTCCCACTTCCAATTTTTGGAAAGTCTGCACGTGGAACAGGCCTGAACAGGCAGCAGTGGAAGAAGGAGCCGCGAGAGGAGGCAGGGCCTGGTGCTCAGAGGCCGCGGGAGGAGAGGCGCCCTCCTCCGGACTGCTTCCGGCGCCTGCCGCTGACTGTACGCTTGGCTCCAGGCTCTGCCCTTGCGCGGTGGCAAACAGCAGAAGAGAAACCAAGGCCAAAAAAGAGGGCGGGAGAGGGAGGGCCTGGCTTGTGAAAGGTGGTCTTACCCCAGAAGAATTCTGGGTATGGGAGGGTCAGATCAAAGATACCAAATCCACCTGGAAACTTCTTTCCCAGAACCCGAAGAGATGCTTTTAAAACCAGATCCAGGGGGCACCTGGGTGGCTCAGTAGGTTAACCATCGACCTCTTGGTCATGACCTCAGGCTTTACGTGATCCAGCCCCACATCAGGCTCTGTGCTATCTGCCTGGGATTCTCTCCCTCCTCCTCTCTCTTCCCCTCCTTCTCCCCCTCAAAATAAATAAACACTTAATTTCAAAAGAAAACAGATCTGGACTCAGCTATTTACTAGATATTCCTTGACAATCTCCCAAATAATCTGACAGCCGTGCTCGCTTCGGCAGCACATATACCAAATAATCTGACAGCCGTGGCTAATAGTCACTGCACACTTGGGTCACACCTGGCTGCACATAAGTGTGTGTGTGGATGTCTCCTTCCATCTCCCAGCACCCCTCCAGCACACATGCGATTGCTCCCCACTTACAGATGAGGAAACAGACACTTGGAGTGAAAACTTACCCAAGGGAGCCCAGCCAGCACTATAGGAGCTGGGATTTGCACCCTGCTGAGATGACTGCAAGGTCCTGATCCCTAACGACTATGCTCATTGGATACTGCCCTCCTCGCCTCTGGAAACAGCCAGAAATCCTTCATAGCCGTCTAAACCCAAATAGTAAAATCCAACCCAGCTGAAATCCATCAACCTAGCCAAGATGGTGGAGCAAGGATGTCCCCAATGTCTAGTCTTTCTTGTTTAGCAGATGCCAAAGGGTAAGGAATATAGAAAAGACATTGGGCTCCTGTGAAAGGATGGTGAAACCCCTATTAGAAAAATAAAGTATGTAGGCACCCGAGTGGCACAGTTGGTTAAGACTCTAACACTTGATCTAGGTTCAGGTCATGATCTCATGGTTTCACATTTTCTAGTCTTGCATCAGGCTCAGTGCTGATGGCACAGAGCCTGCCTGAGATTCTGTCTCTCCTTCTCTCTGCCTCTCTCTCACTTGTGTGTGCACGCAGGTGTGCTCTCTCTCTCTCTCTCAAAATAAATACATAAACTTTTTTTTTTAAAGTAATTTAAAAAAAGAAAAAAGAAAGCATGTAAATTAAGGCTAGGAAATCAGTCTCCTAGAATTTTAGTAAGACCCAAATCCAGAATATTTCATAGATTTGTATATATATATAAATCTCCCCCCCCTCTTTTTTTTTTGGCAAAACAGATGTTCTTCCTCCTTTCCAAAACACTTAGTCTACTCAAGCCCCCGGACTCAAACATTATCCCCTCTCGCCCCTTCGTCAGCCTCTTCCACTCTGTTTACCAAACTGAGTGGCCCCCACCCTCTAAGAAATACAGTAAATTCATGAATATAAAAGGGAAAAACCTTCCTTTTACCTATACCCCTCTTTGTAACCAGGTTTACAAAATTTGCTCAGTCATGAGAGTCACGCAGATCCTCGCCAATGCTGCACATTCCCAGGAACTTTCCCCTAGATATTGACTTCTCTCTAGGGTCTGAGACAGGCCTGGGAATCTACGTGATTGGGCAAGGTCTGGAAACAGCTCCTTCCAGCTGTCTCTCCTGTGCCTCCACACGCTGAGCCGTGGGCTATAATCACTGCCTGCGTCCTCACCTCCCGCTCACCCAGAAGCAGACTACAAAGCTCCCACCCTAACACTTTTCTCTTGTGGGTATTTTGTAACTTGACAACAAAGCCAAGTTGAACTACAAGTCCCAGAATTTCCTAACCTGCACGGTTCTGGGTGTCAGCTGGCCACTCAGAAGTCTGCGCAAAATTCATAGGGCAGGACGGAAGCAGCAGGGTCTTGCCCTGATGGAGGTTGGTGGAGGGCCTAGGAGCTGCTGGCTCTGTGTGTTGTCAGGGGTCCACTCAGACCCACAGCCCTTCTTCCTGCAGATCTCCTCCTTCAGCTTCTCTGAGTCCTGGGCCAAGCACACATGTAGCTCCATGCCAAAGAACGGTGGCTTCTGCGGGTCACCTGTGTCATCAAGGTTGGAGGTGGTGAGAGATAGATGCAGGTCACAGTTTGTCTCCGCGAGATTCGTTTGTCTTCACAAGTTCCAGTTTGTCCTCAATTCCTTGTGCTCATATCCGATTTTTCTTCCCAACTTCTGGCCCCCACAAGACACAGAGGCAACGGCCTTCCATGGACTTCCCTGTGTGGTCGAGTTGCTGTAAGAAATTCCATATGCACACCACCCACAGTGACTCTACTTCTCTGATTAAATCCTATGTGATGGACACATTGGTACTAGAAGTTACTCCAGGGGAATAGAATCTTAAAGATGAGTTCCTCGACTTGGAACTGGTTTATGTAGAATTGATTCCTGGATACGATTAAATTGAAAGGCATTAATGGCCCTCTCACCAGTGGCCAAACGGACACTAGTAGCCTGTGGCATGCGATGGCAAAATATTCATTAAACTGTCACAAAATACTTGTAATTGTCTAGAAGACAAGGCTTTTCATGATCAAGTAGTTGCTGCTATAATCGAGTTTGGTGCAAATAAAGAATATAACAGAATTGGCTGCCTGGAGAAGTATTAGAAAACTTAACCAAAGAAAAGGATTCATCGGGGGCCTTTAAATCCCAGGTCGAGGTTTGAGGAAAGGACCACAAAACTTCCAGGACTCCCCTAAAAGGGCTCTCATGTCCTGTAGCCATGATTTCGAGGGGGAAGAAAAAAAGAAAAGAAAAGACCAGTCTTAAGGATTGCTGAATCACAAAACAAATTGAATTCACAGACTTGCAGAATCTCTTATGTTGAATTATGTTAAAATTGTTATGTGTGTTTTATCACAATAAAAAAAAAATATTTGGGGGAAAAAAACCTATGTAATCAAATGGGTCCCTCTCCAAACTGTGATTCTCAAACGTTTTGAACTGGAGGGAACTTTTTAACATTATGAAGGTCCACCCCTCACATTCCTGCCAACACACACAGAACCACATGATGGTGGTTGTACTTTTAGTGTCCTTTGAAGGAAAAAATAGATAAGGGAAGGTGATATTTAAAAACAAAGTATCATGGCATTGATCGGAACCCTGAAAACAAGAGTTTCTGCGAAACCTTGTTTGTCAGTAGAAGCGGCTCTTCCTCCTTGTCTGAGTCTTCTTTTTCTTTTTTTTTCTTGTTTTTGTTTTTTTAATGTTTATTTATCCTTGAGAGAGAGAGACAGTGTGAGTGGGGGAGGGGTAGAGAGAGGGAGACACAGAATCTGAAGCAGGCTCCAGGCTCTGAGCTGTCAGCACAGAGCCCAACGCAGGGCTCGAACGCACGAACTGTGAGATCATGACCTGAGTCCCCAAGTTGGACACTCAACCAACTGAGCCACCTGAGCGCCCCTGGGTTTTCTTTTTCTGAGCCCTTCTTGGGCCTGAGGAGCCTACAAAGGCCTCCCCTAGGTGGTTTCCTCATAGAGGATTGCTGATTCTTCCCAGGACCTACCCATATGACTCTCGTTGTTTCTAGAGCCTATGACCAGACGCAAGGCCGAGAAGGCTCAGGAGCTAAATTACAAAGTGTGTGACCCACAACGAAGTGGAGCACACACCAAAAGCACAAACGCTTGGTGAACTTTTATAACTGTTTCCTGAGACATGTTTAGGAATGAATCCTACGTGTGTCAGATCAGGGTAAAAGGAAATTACTGGATTGGGTCAAATCTGTTGACAGGGTGCGCTGAGCAGAGATTCTAGATTTAATGTGTTAACTCAAGCAGCCGTGAGTGTCTCTAAACATTTGTGTCCTTGGTTTCCCGAAACACAGAGAAGAAAGTGACCTATTTTGAATGAGGTTGAAATGGCAGAACTTCTTGGTACACAAAAGACAATATCTAGAGGCTATGGAAGATCAGAATTGCAGAGCGGACTTAACATATCTGACCACTTCCCTCACTCCCTAACTATGTCTGCCACAAGGGTTCAGGGTCCTCCTGCCACCTAGCCTGTGAGAAATGAATTTTGAGGAAGGACCTTGAAGAGCTCTGTGGTGTCCCTTAACTGCAGGCCAAGAGTAACCATGAGAACTGCTACCATCAAAGTACCAAATTCACTGGGATCTTGGGGGCAGCAAGAGGCCTTAATCATAAAGTTAAGGTTAGCCAGGTTACCATAAAGAGCAGGAGAGTCAGAGCAAGAATCATAAGGATTTGAACCATCAAATTCTTTGGCATTGACTAATTGATATTGGTATCCCTAGACCTGAAATGGATGTACAACCTACTAGATCTGGTGACACAAAGTCTGAGTCAAATTATCATACCAGAGAGTTGTAGCCCCTCGACAATTTCCTAGATTTGGGAGCTAGTTTGCCAACCCAGAGCCTTTGGAATAAGGGTAGGCTGGTTCCCCTTGAGAAAGGTCCCAGCTACACAGCTAAAAATGAGCTCATCCATCTTCCAAAAGTCTGCTGTGACTCCTAATTGCCAAAATGCTTATGGACTACAGCACTTGACACCATGGACCGCCTCCCCCTCATAACTTCCAATCCGTGGCATCCCTAGAATCATGTGCTTCTGCACCTTCTGCTGCATCTCTGACTCTCCTTTCTAATCCCTACGTGTGAGCACCCCTACATTTCTGTCCTGCCCCTTTTTCTCTTCTCATTTCCTTTTTTTTTTTTTTAATATTTTTATTTTTATTTCTAGGAGAGAGAGAGACAGCATGAGCAGGGGAGGGTCAGAGAGAGAGGGAGATACAGACTCTGAAACAGGCTCCAGGCTCTGAGCTGGCAGTCAGCACAGAGCCCGATGCGGGGCTCGAACCCACGAACCGCGAGATCATGACCTAAGCGAAAGTCGGATGCTTAACCGACTAAGCCACCCAGGCGCCCCTCTCTTCTCATTTCCTAAAACACTTATGTTAGTAGTTCCTACACGTCCTCTACACAGAGGCTCCAAACTTCCCTCTGCGTGTCATCTCTGCTTTTCAGTTAGCTAAACGTCAAACACCTGCATGTACCATTGCCAGCTCAGAATCATCCCATATGTGCTCTGGGCTGAATGTGTTCTCCTAAAAGTCACATGCTGGATCTCTACCCCCAATGTGATGGTATTAGGAGGAAGGCGTTGGGAGGTAATTATATCACAAGGGCGGGGCCTTCATAAATGGATTAGCGCCCTTATAAAAAGGACCCCAAAGAATTCTGTTGCCTTCACTTCTCCGTGTGAGAATACCAGAAGAGGGAAGTCTGCACCCCTGAAGTGGGCTCTCACCAGATCCCCCCAAGCCAGCCCCCTGATCTTGGACCTCCAGCCTCCAAAACTCCGAGAACTAAATTTCTGTTACCAGCCACCCAGCCTGTGATATTCTGTTATATATCACTTTCCCTTCTGTTCTCCTATCAATAACACCACGATCTTCCCACTCCGTCAGACTAGAAACAGCAGGCATTCTTGACTCCACCTCTTTTTTTCCATTCCCACATCTCATCAGTCACAAAATACTAGCAATTTTATTTGGAGAGTCCTACCTGTCTATTACTAGAAACACAGCCCAAGCTCAAATCCGTTTATCCCTGGAGGACATATAGCAGCTTTCCACTTCCAGCCTCTCTCCCAAACATCCAGCCTACTCTTCTTAATAGGTGTTCTATCTGGATTGTGAAGTGCCACTATTCAAAACCCCTCCATGATTCCTACTTACCTAAAAAAATACAGTCCAAGCTTCAAAATTTCGTATTTTTGCCCTTTATTAACAGGCTATCAATCTGTATTCTTCACATCATGACATTCTCAGGGCTTTTACATACCGATATTCTGATCAAACCCTACCAATCACTGAATATGACCCACACGTTCTCATTCCTACATCCTTATTCACTCAACATTCCCTATCTGCCATGCCTTCCCCACCTCTACCTGTTCACTTATTCCATAAATACTATTAAATATCTCCCATATACAAGGGCTTGTGCCTATCAGGGCACTATTCTTCCTTTGGATTGTTTAGAATCTGGCCTGTTGAAATCCTACAATTCCTACAAGGTTGGTCCGTATGCCACCACCTCCATGGACTTCTCCTTGGTCTCCTGGACACAGGCGACTGCCTGACACTGCACTCTTTACCTCACCCATAGTATGTGTCCATGCCAGATGCCAGTCACTCACCACTAGGATCTTTGTAATTGCTGTTCCCTCTGCCTGGTAAGCTGTTCCCAGATTCCACAGAGCTGAATCCCTCACTCTCTTCAGTCTCTGCTCAAATGGCACATCCTTAGAGTCTTCTCTAGCCACTCTACCTAAAATACCCCCCAGCTTTAACCTACTTCACTTTTCCTTCTTGAAATGATCAGTTCTTTAAGTGTAAGTGTGTGTGTGTCTGTGTGTGTACGCACACGTGCACGCATATGTGTACAGCTTGTGTATGTGTTGGTCGCCCCAGTGGGATACACGCTCTATAAAAGCAAGAAGGCTGTATCCCAAAACTGTCCGTTAGAAAAAGCAATCACCTCTCCCTAATCACTTCACAAAGAATACCCAACTATGAAATTGTAGTTTATATGTTCTTTGAGCCAGATCAAGTTCTTAGGGCTTCCTTTCCCCAATAATTATACCCACAAGCAGAAAGGGAGAAAGATATGCATTTACTTTCTCCTGTCCAGCTCATTGCTTTCAATTTTTTTCTGGTTATATCTAAGATTCTTTTTTTACATTTATTTATTTATTTTTGAGAGAGACAGAGACAGTGCACGTGGGAGAGGGGCAGAGAGAGAGAGAGAATATTCCCAAGCAGGCTTCGAGCTACCGGCATAGAGCCCGATGCGGGGCTCGAACTCACGAAACCATGAGATCATAACCTGAACCAAAACCAAGAGTTGGACACTTAACCAACTAAGCCACCCAGGCACCCCCTGGTTATATCTAAAACAATCACTGCCTTCTTCCCGAACTGAGCAGAGTATAAATTAAGAACGTAACAAATATCTCTGAGTGAATCCCTCTCCCCAGGAAACAGAACATTGTATTTCTTTTCCACGGCTCGATATCCTCCAGGTGATCTGAAATACTGATGGTACTAACCACTGACCACAGTTCTCTTTTAAAGCCACTGCCTAATGGGGACCACGATAGTCCCTTCCCACAGAACAGCCAGGGGACCAGGAGTTGCCAAAGCAGAGAACGATGAGAACGGGAGCAAAGATACTCAGCCCCACGTCCACGTGGCTTTAGGGCAGAGCCACCCTTTTGTGTCCCATTTGCTCTAGAAGGAAAAGAAACTTGGGAGGGGCTTCCATACCTATCTGGATTCTCCAGAGCTTTTATCCTTTCATTTTGTGTATAACATGGAGTCAGTATTTTTTAACCATCGCCGACTGGATGAGGGGACTCTTAGGAGCATGGCTGTCCTAGGCGGCAGTGACACCCCTTTCTTCCACAATGTGTCTGTCTGAGAATAGTGGATTGGTAGGAAAGACATGTGGTCCTTTCCTCCCCTCCCCAGCCCCCTACCCTGGGCATGATTGCGAACAGAGAGGGAAGCTTTGACTCTTCTAATGCCCTATATGGTCCCCACTGAAAGACCAACCTCAGAAAGGCCTCTTAGGAAGGGGAAAAACACCACAACGTGACACCACCGGACACGCAGAGCAGGGCATGTCAGGACGTGGGCTCTGCGCTAAGACTTTCCACTAAAGAACAAAGCCGGGACAGTTCCCTTTCCTGACCCTAAAGCGCCAATCATGTTCAACCCCTTCATTCGCAGCCCCCAGGAAGGTCTGCTTGTTATGTATTTGTGGTCTCTGCCACAGGTGGGGCCCTGCGGTACACAGTTCCAAAGCTGCCTTCACCAGGCTTCCCACCAGCCAGCTAGGTCCCTTCTGCTTCTCTAAAACTTGGTCTGATCTAGGACTTAATTATCTCACCTCGATTAATTTAACACACCACAGAATCAGGCCAACTGAAAACTGTCAACCCAAAGAGATTCTTTGCAGATTCTCTGGTGTATTTCTGAAGGGAATAACAGCCTGTCACTTTTAGACAAGTTACTTGATTTCTCTGGGCCTGGGTTCCCTCACAAATAAAACGATGGAAGTAGATTTGTTGGTGGCTCTAACCTTGACCGCATATTAGAATCACCTGGGGAACTTGTAAACCAGCCATGGGGCCTAAGCCCCGCCTTGCCAGACCAATTAAGTTAGAATCTGGGGGAGAGGTGGAGGCCAAGGCCCCAGTATTTTTAAAAAGCTCCCCAGAGATGCCACTATGCAGCCAACTTTGGGGAATGACCAACGGATTGAATGATCCCTCGGACCGCTTTAGTGCCAGCCTCACTTTCCCCGGAAGGCTCCCCACGATGCACCAAGAGCAGCTGTTATGCGAGTGACCTAGTGTTGAGAGCCATCTCCAGCGGAGCTTCCCTCTGCATGGAAAGGTAAACACAACACTGTTAACCCACTGGGTGATGTCTTATGGACCAAAGTAAGAAGTTCAGTTACAAACAAAATGGTCACTTAGAGGTTTCCTGTGTCTTTCAAGAAGACAGAACTGAAGGTTTTCAGGATTTTCTCCAGACCTTCAATTTGTCAAGCAATGCACAGAGAAGACCATCATCGACCCCCATGCCCTTACTGCAAAGGTGATGTGCCCTCTTCCACCTGCCCTTACTCATTCTCTCCTTGATCTCTCATTCATTCATTTGTCTAACACATATCTGCTCACTGCCCGTAATTCACACAGGCACTATTCTAGGCCCTGGGGGATGTAGTACTGAACAGAAGCAGACCAAAAAAAAAAAAAAAAGGAGAGCTGGGTAGGGGCGATGGGACAAGCTAAGGGAAGCAGCCAGGGTTAAGCTAAAATAACAAAAAGGCCTCACTGACAGGCAGGACCTGGGCAAAACCATGGGAGACAGCACTTTTCCTTTCAGTGCTGTTCTACAGCTCGATTCCACATGGTATTATACTCGGCTGCACAGTGTCATCATTTCCTGCGTAAGCCCTTTCCTCCATGACATTTTCTGACCCTACACAGCACAGAGCATAGTAGGCACTGAGTAGGAAAAAAATAAAAAAACTTTGAGATGGAGGAAAAAGGCAGAAATAAGGCTAAAGGGCTAGAAGAAGTGGCGTTATCTGTAATACAATGCATGCCCCTGGGCAGCACCCACCAGGGCCCCCCCACCCCTCGGTGACCACTTAAAACCAATGCCAGTCATGCCCCTGACCCTCTGTGCTCCCCGCAGCACGAGAGCTCCCTTGCAACTCCCTTCACCTCCAGAAATGTGGCCAAATCAATTTATAGAGCAGAGTTTTCCAGTGTGCAGTGTTTTTCTGTAATGAACCTGCCTGCACCTTGGCTTCTCTCTCAAAGAAGACACAGATAGCGACCATCGCTTCGAATGAGCAATGAATTTATAATGAAACTGAAATCTACCACTGTCTTCTCAACCTCTGTCAAGCCAGGCCCTCCCTGATAAGCACAAAATCACACACTCCTTTAGTGGGCACTATAGCTACAAAATAAACAACAAACCATGACTAAACATAAATGGTCATTGTAAATGCACGTTTCTCTTGAAAGATTCTTTAACTTAAAAATCAGGTAATATTAATATCGACACCGAGTCTGCCTGCCTACTTCCGGCCTAGCTTGTCTAGGAAGAAATATTCAGATTTGTTTTTTCATTTTCCAGGTAAAAAGTATCCTAATATTGACAGTACTTTCCCAAAATGACACAGGGTCTTCTATTAGGTGTTAACAGGAGAAGACAAAGCTGTATTTTAAACTATGATGATCTAAGAGCTAAACGATGCCAAAAACATAGAGTTTTTGGAATGAGCACACAGCTTGGAACCAGGCACCATGTTTTTTAATTCAGATAATAGGGACGCTTGGCAGGGACTGCTTCACCAAGTCCGCATGATTTGACTCTACAATCATGAGCTCTGAAGCCTCAACCTAATTCTCCAGATTAGTGAGATCTTAGGGCTTGTCCTCAGTACCACTGGGAACCAGAGTGGAAGAAAGATGAATGGAAACCAAGTACATGTGTGGAGCCTTAAAAAAGGAAAAGGTTTATGTGTCTGCAGTCTCCAGAGGTTTCTAATAGAGCCTCAATAATAGCCTAGCTGGGAAAGAGGCAGGGGCCTGTCGCTTCATCCCCTGGAGGCAGAAATCATGATACTGTCGAGTAGTGGGAAAAATTAAAAATTGAAAATGTTACCAACAAGAATGTTGGACTGAACAGCAGACTGTATTCTGCTTTGTCCTTTGTATTCAACGATAATGTGCCTGACAGTGATTGTTCTCTGAGCCTTAGCATGTGGCTTAAATACCAATGGGGAAACTCAAGAGTCTTTTCCATGCTTTCTAAATTGTTCCATGCTTTGCTGCAGCCTTGTCACTATTTGTTGCTCTGGAACTTAGATTCATGGTTAACCTGAAGCCTTTAGTCTGAGGGGAGGGAGCTCATGCTTTCCTGCCCACGTGAGATGATTGGCTCATGGCTGTGTCTTGAAAGAAGCCGATGCTACAAAGAATAGCTGAGGAGCCACTCTTGCTGTAGGAGGGACATACCTCCCCCCCATACACGCCAATAACCTAGGGAACGGTGAAGCTTGCAGTGGTGGTAAAGGACATTGAACAGAGAACATAGACCAAGCCTCCAGTCTCACAGCTTCAGAGAAGAGGGTCACGCCAACCATGGTTGTGGCGTTACCAAGTTGTACGTTACCAAGCACCTGCACCAGGGATTTCTGTTCCGTACCCAATGGAATGTTCACACCAACCATGCTCCATAAGGATTATACTCTTCATTTACAGATGAGGACACTGAAGTCCAGAATAATTATTTGTCAAGGGTCAAAAAGTTACTAGAGGGGGCCTCTGGTTTTCCCAGCCAGCATGTAAGGAGCTAAAAGTAGTCACTCTGCCCTAGTAAGTAAAAAGCTGAAAAAACTGAAAAATCAACAAATCTTCTTAGATCCATCAAAGAAGTGAGGTAGCGCAGCAAACTTCTGCCCCCAAAGCTGGAGAGTCAGATAAGCAGATACCGGGAATCCCAGCGCCGCATTAGGCACCAGTGAGCAGAAACCAACTCATAAACCAGAGCCAGGGCAGAAAAACCTGGACTATAAACACAAATTACTAGAGTCTTGGTGTGGGCCAATCTCAAAGGTAAACACTCCAGGGAGGGGGCAGGGTGCCTGGGTGGCTCCGTTGGTTGAGTGTCTGACTTTAGCTCAGGTCATGATCTTGTGGTTCACGAGTTTGAACCCCGCTTCAGGCTCTGTGCTGACAGCTCAGAGCCTGGATCCTGCTTTGGATCCTGTGTCTCCCTCTCTCTCTCTGCCCCTCCCCCGTTCGTACTCTCTCTATCTCTCTCTCTCTTTCAAAAATAAATAAAACATTTTTAAAAATTAAAAAAAACCTCCAGGGGTACCCAGTCCTAAGGGAGAACCCACACTTATGTGAGTTTCACCTCCAAGAGCTCAACTGGATCCTCACAGCAAATATCAGAAAAAACGCCCCATGCTTCTGGCAGGAAGAGGGGAAAGGAACCATTTTGAAATATGTCTTTAACAAGGCCTGCCCTCAGGTCTACCTATTTTATCAGAGTATAACCCACTTGGGGGAAGGGAGATAGTCAACTGCAGCCTTCTCTAGCCATCATATCCCACTTACAGGGGAAAAAAGCTAAACACACTGGTGAAGTTCAAGTCCAGGTGAACAGGCTCACAAAAAACCTGAGACCTAATCATAGGACTGCAGAACACTTCCCCTCCCCACCACCTCTCCACCACATTATTAAAGGCCTATTTGCTGTTCCCTTCACCCAGCACATCATTCCCACCTTTCAATAAAAAATTACAAGGCATACTTAAAGGCAAAAACAAACAAACAAACAAAAACAAAAACCCACAGATGAAGAACCTGAACAAGCATCAGAACTATTCAGATATTATAGAAATGCTGGAATTATCAAACCAGGAGTTTTCTTTTTTTTATTTTTTTAATGTTTTATTTATTTCTGAGAGAGAGAGAGACCATGAGCTCTGAGAGTGAGAGAGGGGAGGGTCAGAGAGAGAGGGAGACACAGAATCTGAAGACAGACTCCAGGCTCTGAGCTAGCTGTCAGCACAGAGCCTGACGCAGGGCTCAAACCCATGAACCGTGAGATCATGACCTGAACTGAAGTCAGATGCTTAACTGACTGAGCCACCCAGGTGCCTCAGACTAGGAGTTTTTGAAACTGTGATTAATATGCTAAGGGATTTGACAGAAAATGTGGACAACATGAAAGCATGGATGTATTGAATAAGCAGGAAAGAAATGGTAACACTAAGAAAGAATTGAAAAGAAATAATAAAGGGGCTCCTGGGTGGCTCAGTCATCAGAGTGTCTGACTCTTGATTTCGGCTCAGGTCATGATCCCAGAGTCATGGGATGGAGCCCCATGTCGGGCGTGGAGCCTCCTTAAGATTCTCTCTCTGTCTCTCTCTCTGTCTCTCTCTCTCCCTCTCCCTCTCCCCCACTCGTGCACTTGCACATGCACATATGTGCTCTCTCTTTCTCTCAAAAAAAGGGAAAAAGAAATGCACACTATTAAGGAAAAGAAGCGAATCTGAAAAGGCTACATACTAAATGATTCCAACGACATGACATTCTGGAAAATGCAAAACTATGAAGACAGTAAAAAAAAAAACTAATGGTTGCCAAAGGAGGGGCTGGGGTGAGGGAGGGATGCATACACGCAGAGCACAAAGGATTTTTAGGGCAGCGAAACTATAATGTACCTGTACCACGCTATAATGGTGGATATATGTCATTATACATTTGTCAAAACCCATAGAATGTGCAACATCAAGAGGGAACCTTAATATAAACTACACACTTTGGGTGATAATGTGTGTCAAAAGTAGGTTTATTGATGATAACAAAGGTACCACTGTGTCGTGGGGTGTGGATGTGTGGGGTTAGGTTGCATTTGGGAAATCTTGGTACTTTACACGAAAACCTAAAAATACTCTAACAAATAAAGTTTATTAATTAAAAAAACAATAAGTTTAAGAGGTCGAATTTGATCTCAGGTAAATTTAACTGTAAAACCTTTGCTTAACTTGGCAGTGTGACAGCCTCCTAAGATTAAAGCAGCAGTTCCCAAGCCACTGAGTTGGGCCCCGTAACACTCTCTGTTTCTTCGGCCTTTTCTCTCAAGGCTTCCCAGTGTGACCTTCCAACAGCCGAGTGGCTCGGAGTGTCACCCAAGCCACACAGCGAGGGGCTGTATGACCATAGGCAGGCAAACACATTAAGGAAACACTTGAGTCTCATCAATCAGTACACAATTCTACTTTATCAGTTATATACTGCTAACCAACAAACCACCGCCAAACTACGGGCTCAAAACAACAGTTTTCTATTTCCCATGATTCCACAGGTGAGGCAGGCAGGCTCTCTGCTGCTGTCACTTGAGCCAACTCATACCAGCATGTTCACTGGTAAACCTGCTGGGGCCTGTCCTCAGCTCAGATGGCTGACATAGCTGAGTCTCTCTCTCTCTCTCTCTTCTGTCTCTCTCTCTCTCCCCGGCTTTGGTGCTGGGCTTTTTCACACCTCAGTGATCTCAGATGTCCAAGACAATCAACACAGAAGCTCTAAATCCTCTTCAGCTCTAGTCTCCAAAGTTGTACCGTGTTGTCCCAAGCTATTTCCATTGATCAGAGCGAGTTATAAGACCAGACCTTATTAACAGAGTGAGGAAACAGACCCACCTCTTGATGGGAGAAGCAGCAAAGTCACATTGCAGAGGAGCATGGACACAAGATGGCATGACTCACTGGGGGGCCATTATTCTATGTATTATTGTACCACAGTCTTGCCTTTGGCCTTGATGATTTACATGCAAAACTCCCAAAGTCTTCTCATCCAATTTCAGCATCAGACTCAGAGCCCACGAGCTCATGTAAGTCAAGTCCAAGTGGAAAGAAAGGAATAAGATAACTGCAATAGACACTTCCATTTAAAAAGGAGAAAAAGAGGCACAGAACTGTCACTGGTCCATAACAATTCTTAAATCTGGCTGGATTCCTTTCTGTTTCCAGCTTCCTTTCCAGAGAACAGGGGACATTCCTTTATTGGGAACCAGCTGTGCTCCTTAGGAGTAGACCCCTCAACTATTCTTCTCCCTTGCTTTTGCCTCTGCCCCAGACTCACGGCTTTACCTTCTGAGATGCCTTGCCTTTATCACAAAAAAATGGCCCCAGTTTGCAGCCAAGCTTTCTCAGTCATTTTCCTGCCCAGAGAAAGTTGGGAGCCCAGAGACCTTGTTTTCATTTTGAACTGTCCCTTTTAGCCCAAGCTGACAGTGCTCACTTAAATACAATACTCTCAAAACCTCTGTGGGTTTCCTGCAAATTTTATAGTGTTTCCTTCCATGTCCCAAAGAGGCACACCCACCATTCCTTTCAAGACATCCCTGTCCCAATGTTAGACATGTCAAATTGCTGTGAGATGATGCCCTTACAGTCCTTAGAAAACAATGTGTCTGACCCAGACAGTTACATAGGCATGGCCTTAAATTTTTCAGAAGTCTGAACAAAGATCCTATGGCCACACCCTTCATTCAATGTCTACCTTGAGTCAGTTTCTTATTTTGACAATCTTTTGCTGACTGGAGACACTGGAAATGTAATATCTGTTTATTTTCTAAACAAAAATGTCCTGGCTTTTCTATATTTCTGGCAAATTCCAATTTTAAACTAACTATTTCCTTCTTCAGTTCATTTCTCTCTTCCCAAGTTAAAAAAAAAAAAAAGCCAATGGACACTTTTGATATTTTGCCTTGGTCAAGTGCACAAGGTCACCAAGCACATTTTCAACACCCCTCATCCCTGTCGCATCAGCTTGCCCATTACACAAGGTGGGTCCCTCCCTTCCAGCCTCCAGGAGCATTCCTTTCACTGCCTTCCAGCTTCTGCTATAAAACTCCATGCTATCCTTCCAGCCTCCACCACCTCAGTCCCAAAGCCAAGGCCACAAGTCTTGGGGTTTTGCTTCAATTATACCCACTGCCAGATACCAATTTTTGTATCTGTTACTTATTATTGCACAACAAAACACTCCAAAACGTAGTGGTTTCAAACAACCACAATGGATTCTGTCTGATTATTCTGTGGATTGGCTGGGGAGTTCTTCTGCTGGTCTTTCCTGGGCTGCAATCAACTGGCAGGTTGGGTTCACCTGGGCCTCTCTCTCCAGAAGGTCTTCCATGCTGAGTTTATAAACACACAAGCATGGTAGTCTTGGCACTATGAGAAAGCAAAAGTGGACGCTCCAAAGCCTCTAGCGGCTTAGCCTCAGAGGTCACCCAGGGTCACTTTTGCCTTATTCTGTTGGTCAAATCAAGTCACAAGGCCAGCCCACAGTCAAAGACATACTCCACATCCTGATCGAAAGAATAGCAAAGGACATGTATTACAGGGAAGTGTAATTCATTAGTGGCTGGTATTCTCATAACCTAATATATATTTTGATGTATAGAAGTATGTGAAGATATCTGCACAACATGATAGTTTTACATCTGAGTTTGGAATGAAGATATTTGCTTTACTAGTTTATTTAGATAAAGAGTTGAGTCATAATTCTTTACGATAGTCAGCTGGTGAATGGCCCATAGTATATTTAGCAAAAGTAATGAATTCTTAGTGATTTGAGATTTTTCCTAGGGCTCCTGGCTATAAAATGTTTCCTGTGAAGTAAAATGATATTGCTGAGGAATTTGGGTGGAAATTATAGGGTTTATGGATTAGCAAAGTGAGAATTAATGAGGTTCCTCTGTCTTTACTGCAACCTAAGAACTGGAATTCTTATAAAGAAATTAGTTCTAAGAGTGAAGGCCTTTTTCAAATCATGCTAGCAGAGATGGCATCATATGGAAAGCAAAAAGCCATAAAAGCCTAAATTTTGCCAATATAGAGATCATTTTTATTGCAACACATAATTTTTATTAATTAAATTTTCACATGAATAACCTAACAATAAAATTATTTATAATCTAAATGTACGTCTATAATCTTGCTGTGTAATATATTTTTCACAAAGGCTTAGGACAATATAAGCTATGTTTCCTATCTTTATTTCTCAGAGTCGCATTTACTATTTAAATTAAGAAACTTTTATCCATTAAAGTATAAAGTCTTATTTCTCAGGTATTTGTGAATGAAATCAAGTGTTACTTTTACTATCTTCAGAAATGTGTAAAATGAGTGATTATAAAAATACATCATAATAGTATTCATCATCTATGAATACTATTAAGCGAGCTAATAACAAAGTTGTACTAAGGAATCTTTAATAAAATTGTTTTAGGTGGAGGACACCCAATTTTACATATAGAGGGAAGATCCAATCAAATGAATGAGATAGGATCTCATGACTTAATTTATAGTATTATTATGCCATCCTAACTGTTCAATAGTCTTTATCAGGCTAAAAGTTTTGACCCTATGGATGATAACTTGAAACACATTGCTATAGCCAGCTTCAGAATAAATTACATATTCACGGAAAATTAAAAATCTGTATGCAGAACACTTAAATGTATTAAAATTTTCAGTAATTCATCTTGTAAAATCTTTCTCCAGCACCATTTCAAGTCTGACAGCCATTCTGCCAAAAAGCTTAAAATGTAAAATGATTATAGGAGGTACCTAGAGGAGTCAAATTCATTACAAAAGAGAATGGGAGTTTCCAGGGCATGGAAGAAGGGAAGAATGGAGAGTTATTAGGGGTGGATGGTGGTGATCATTGTATAACAATGTGAATGCACTTAATGCCACTCAACTATACTCTTAAATATATGGTCATGTGGTTAAAATGGTAAATTTTATTTATATAAATATTTCCCCATAATTTTAAAAATGTAAAATGCAATTAACATACTGTAACTACAAAGTAAGGGTGAGAATACTTGTGGGTCCAAAAGAAAACATCTGATACTGTGGAACAGAATCAACAACAACGACATGAGGGCACAATAGTCAAAAAAGTAGAAGAAGAAAATTGCTTTCTCAAAATGGCAGCGCCTACCCTCTAATTCTAATGAAACCTGTTAAAAGGGTGAGTCACCTACAGGGAGAAGCCATCGCTGTGAGGCATCCGTGAAAGTGGGCACATTCAGTCTGAAAAGCAGCTCCTAGGTTAGGGGACTGAATGATGACGTCTTACATTTGTCATTGCTTACATTTTCTTTAATATCAGGACTAGCTTAAGCATCTCCACACCTGAGTCTTTGCAGATCCCAGGGCAAAATGAGTAGCCTCCACCCAGCATCTCAAGTACTTGCACTTCCAATCTCCTTTCTTATTACGTTTTCACATGCCCCAGTCTTCACCTGGCTGATTCCCAGGCAGTCTTCTAGGTCAGACTCACGGACACCCCGCCACTTTCTTCCCCATTCCCTGACTGCTGTCCTTGGAGTTTTTATAATCGCTCCAATTTCCCTATCAGCGTTTACCTGATTACGTGCCAGTCTTTCCTGGACTGGAAGCTTTTGGAAGCTTTTGGAAGACTACAGTGGGTCTTGCTCATCCTTGGGTTCCCAGCCCCTAATACAGTATTTGGCCCACAACAGACAGATGATACATATTTGTCAAATGAATGAATGAAGAATTAAATAAATGGTACGTCCTCTCCAAACGTATTAAAAGGGCTGTATTTCAAGAGCCAGGCTCAGCCCCAAAGACACTGATCTGAGGACCTGGCCATCTGTTGAGAGGGAAGCCATGGTAAGCCACCATGGAGACAGCACAAAACCAGCCCAAGACAGCACCAAAGTGTGGGTTGCAACTTTGGCCAGTACTTTTTTTTTTTTACTGTTTTTATTTATTTCTAAGAGAGAGAGATAGAGAGAGAGTGTGAACAGGGGAGGGTCAGAGAGAGAGGGAGTCACAGACTGAAACAGGCTCCAGGCTCTGAGCTGGCAGTCAGCACAGAGCCCGACGCGGGGCTCGAACCCACGAACCGCGAAATCATGACCTAAGCGAAAGTCGGACGTTTAACCGACTAAGCCACCCAGGCACCCCTGGCCAGTACTTTATGAGAAGAAGACATTACACTTTGCAACTGGTACATTCCAGAAAGCAAATTCTGTTCTAGCAGGGAGAGCAAATTCTGTTCCGGCAGGTTATTGTTAACTATCGCATTCAGAATAGAAGTCTTGAAGAATCTGTGAAGAGCCGTGAAGAGTAAGAGCTGACCCATTTGCTCCTGAAAAAAAAAATGTTTTTAACCAAGCTCATTACATATATATATATACACAAATATGTTAACCAGATTAAAAAAGCTTTTTTCTTTAAAAAAATCTGTTTAAATATTTTATAGTAAATGCAAGAAATAACACAAAAACATTTTAAGTACAAATTAAGTTGTACTTTACTTATTTGTGAGCCTCAGTTGACTCCCTGCCCATGTCTCCCATTCCCTCTTACCCTGCTTGGGTAGAACTACTCGTGATGGGGGCGCCTGGGTGGCTCAGTCAGTTAAGAGTCCAACTTCAGCTCAGGTCATGATCTCACGGTTCCTGGGTTTGAGCCCCGCATTGGGCTCTGTGCTGACAGCTCAGAGCCTGGAGCCTGCTTCAGATTCTGTGTCACCCTCTCTCTCTGACCCTCCCCTGCTCACGCTGTCTCTCTCTGTCTCTCAGAAATAAATAATAAAAAGAAACATTAAAAAAAAAAAGAACTACTCATGATGGAAGGGAACTTTCTGGTGACCACTGCCACCCTGGGAAAGGAAACACCTGGTAGATGAGCAGGTTTCAGAGAAAAGAGGGTCGTGCCCTAACTATTCCTTCTACATACAAACCATTGTTTACTTTTAACCAAAGACGAAGGGGCACTGACTATATTACACACAGGAGAATATATAGTCCCAAGATGATCATTCCTTATTATAAATGCTAGAATGAAGAAGATACTACATCTGCCCTGTTTGCTGACTCCCAAACTGGTAGAAATTTGTCCTCCTAAACTCTAACATTTCAAAAAGCCCAGGAAAGGTAGCACTACAGCAGAAAGAAGCAGAAGGAAAAAACTTCCTATGAGCAAAGGCCAGCTCAAACCCTAGAGAGCTTTCCCCCACCCCAGCACATGTTATAGAAAATAAACAATATTTTCACTTAACAACAGATGGTTCAACACTCATTGCTATGCCAGGACCTAGCAGTGAATAAATGGCTTCTCCTTCTTGGAATAAGCATCTTCTCTTCCCAGTTGGACTCTAAGCCCGGGAGGAAAGGGTTTACAAAATTCTGTGTCTTCGTGTTGCCAGCACCCAGCCTAATGGCCTTCGGGAATAAAGACTAACATGGTATTGGGGGTGGTGAACAATAACCCAGCGACGCGGTGAAAGGAGCAAGTAAGATACTACCGGGCAACTAGCGTTGTTTTATTTATGTTTATTCAGCAAACAGGTTTAGTACGTACTATAAAATTAAGGTATTGGTGAAATCTAGCATTCGCTCATGTTATATAGTTATCATTTATTATCTCTCATGGTCCTACGAGTTAATTGAGCTCAGCTGGGCACGTCTTGCTTGGGGTCTTTCATGCAATTACAGGTAGAGAGCAGCTGGGGCTGGAGTCACCAGAAGGTTGAAGGGAACTGGGCATCCAAGATGGCCAACTCCCTTGGTGGGCAGTTGATGTTATCTGTTGACTGGGAACGCGTTGCTGGGGGCAATGCACACAATCGAGCCGCACATGACAGGTGACCCGGCCTCCACATGCTTCTTAAAAGAATGCAGCTGGGTCCTGAGAGGGAGTGTCCCAAGAAGGGACATTCCAAGAGACCCGGGTAGGAAGCAGCAAGATTCTTTATGATCCATCCTTGAAAGTCAGGGAGTGTGACTTCGGCTGCAGCCCAGATTCAAGGCAGGGCCTATCCAAGCGTGTGAATAAAGGAGGCGTGGCTCCCGGGTAGGAGCAACTTTGGAGAAGGAGAAAAAAAATTGTGTATATATCTCCAGACATTACACAGTGTGTTTTACAGACATTATTTCATTCACAAAAGACCTAGTAGGTGGGTATAGTCCTCCCTAATCTTACACATGAGGAACCTGAAGCTAAGAGCAGCGAAGTTACCTGTCTAATGCTACAGAGCAAGAACTCCCCTCTGTGAATGGATTCAGAGTGCGGGCAATGTGTGATTTGCCCCTATCAACCTGAAACACCCTTATCCGGAGCCCTCTAGAGTGCATGCAAGGCTTTGTTCTCAGGAGTGTTGGAAATATAAAGGAGAAAGGAGTGAAATCCCCTGTTCCCAAAATATTTTATAACCTAATGGAGCCGGGAAATATTGAGGTAGTAGCTGCTGCTGAGCAAGGAAATCTCAATTTTGACAGATCCTGCTCTAACCAAACTACTGAAGTGAAATCTGGGGAATATGTGAGGAAAATTGCCCTGAAAAACCTCCTTGCTCCTTGTTGTGTTCTTCAGACAGAAATAAGGGGATTATAAGGAAAACGGGGTAACGGGCAGGCTCGAGAATGCAGGCGCCCACAGAGGAACCGCCAAGAGACCATGGAAAGGCAAGGCTCCTCCACCATTGCTAGCTGAATTCCCTCACAACAAGGAAGGAATTTTGTTTGTTAAATGTGTAAACATTTAAATGCTATTGATTCCTCTCCAAGAGGCCAGGCAGACAGGGTGGATACTTGCGTTTTTGTGTTAAAGAGTCGGTTTGAAAGGCTTTTTCCCCCCTTTCCCACTGTAGCAGGTAAATAGCCAGATAACCCTCCACCCGTTTTTAACACGCCGTTGATCACTTTCTCGACCTACTGGACAAGAATTTTCCACTCTGCAACCCAATCAATAGGCTTTTGCCTCCCCACCCTACCTACCCTTCTCACACACAGATATCAGAGTTTCTTTAATATATTGCAACTTTTTTTTCTAAGTTTCAGCGTGAAGGCTGTGGCATCTTTCAAAGCTATTAGTTTAGTTTTTGATGAGGAAAAAAGCGCAAGTGTATACGGTCTTGCTCTCAACTGTTAAAAGCCGGAGAGTTTAAAGAACTTGAGTCACAGTACACCTTATTCGTCCCCTTGTGGCTCCCTACTGCAGCCCTCGGTGTTTTGTATAATGCATGAGTGAACCCCGCTTAGACACAGAAATGCATTTTCAGTAAGTATTTATTATGTTGTTCTGAGCATACAGCTTTAAATTTGCCCGCTGTAGCTTGAAGCATTCCACAAACTGTTGGTCGGCTGACTGCCTCTCTGGCAGCAACACACACAGAAAATAGATTGCTAAGGGTTTCTTCCCCTCCTCCCCCCTCCGCTCTCTCCTGTTTCTTTCTTTCTTTTTTTTTTTTTAAACCAGTCGTGAACATTTTTTAATCTTGTGGCATTTTTAATCAACACGTATTTCCTTCCAGGACCTATGATCCTCTATTGATTCCCATTAAAATGCTTTTCTTTTCTTTGCCCCCTCTGCTGATCGAATTTCAGATCAGCCACAGGATATGCAACTAACCTTCCGGCACTACTGAACCCAGCCGAGCGAGGGTGATCAAAAGGCTTGATGCATTCATTAAACATTCCCATCGCCCGGGCTGGAGCTCTAATGGAAGCTATCTCTTTGCATTGCAATTTTTTTACCCCTTTTTTGTCTTTTCCCCCCACCTCCAAAAAAATGTGTTTTTTTTGCCTTTGATCGCAAGGGGGGAGGTGGGGGAAGAACATGAGAACAAAAGAGACCTATCTTTTTCCCCGGGGCTGACGTCAGTTTGATTTTACTGACAACTATTCGAGCGTNCGGGGCGCCCGGGTGTGCAGCCCGCGGGGCCCGCGCGAGGTCCCAGTCGGGCCTTGGGGAGACGCAGCCTCTCGGGGCGCAGCCCGTCTACGGGCCGCCGGGAGCCCGGAGAGCTGTAACCGACCTCAACCATTTCTGGAAAAGTCATTATGTTCCGGGCTTTCGCGAAACAGCCATTACTTCCAGTCTAAATCCGGAGGGAGACGTGCCTCCATTTCAGGGGAGAAAGAAAAACGTGAGAAGTCTGGGTAATGGGGTTGGACCTGTGCCCGCCGTCCACCCGCCGGCCCCTCCCCTGAGCACACCTGAGACGTTTGTTCATTAAGATAATGAAGCGCGGTGGGTGCTATCAGCTAAGTACTGCGGCACGTTTGGCCGGGACCAAGGGGCGAATGTGAAAATGGATCCCCTGCCTCAGGATCTTGAGTCATTTTATTAAGGAAAACGTGCATCAAATGAAAGGGGCCCGCTGTCGACCGGGCCGTCACTCCGGTGGCGCGAGGCACCGACCTGCATTTCAGTACCCACCGCCCTGGATTGAAATTATGTGTCTCCCCAGAGGCCGAAGGTTCCCAGAGACTGGAGACCAAGTCTGGTTCTTAGTACCTGTCCCGACACTGCATAGCCCCCCGCTAGGGCTTGAGTACCTGCTTCTCTAAAGAAGTGCACACCGGAGAGGACAGTGAAATGCCGCCAGGCACGGAGGAAAGAACACTTCCTTTTGGCCAAGGAAAGGGGTCAGGGAAGGCTTCCTGGAGGAGCAGACGCGTGGGCTACTCCGAGGACCAACCACTGAGGACAGGCCGTTCCAGACGAGACAACGTGAGTGAAGGAGAGAATGTGCCCCGGGCGAAGATGTGGTGGATGTGAGCAGGGGCGAAGTGGGGGCAGAGAAAAGGAGGCGAGAAGGGCGGCTGGGTGGCCCAGTCGGTTGACGTCCGACTGTTGGCATGGGCTCAGGT
The DNA here is from genome assembly GCF_008692635.1 of Crocuta crocuta. Taxonomy (NCBI): domain Eukaryota; kingdom Metazoa; phylum Chordata; class Mammalia; order Carnivora; family Hyaenidae; genus Crocuta; species Crocuta crocuta. The sequence continues at coordinate 2,664,766 of NW_027528624.1, forward strand.
CATGATCCAGGGGTGTGGGATGGAGTCCTGTGTTGGGCTCCACGCTCAGCGTGGAGCCTGCTTAGGATTCTCTCTCTCTCTCTCTCTCTCTCCCTCCCTCTCTCCCCCTCCCTCCCTCTCCCTCCCTCCCCCCTTCTGCCCATTTCCCTCTCTCCGCTGCTCACTCTCTCCAAAATTAAAACAAAGAGGCATATCTGGGTGGCTCAGGCGGTTGAGCCTCCGACTTCGGTTCAGGTCATGATCTCACCATTGGTGGGTTCCAGCCCCGTGTTGGGTTCTGTGCTGACAGCTCAGAGCCTGGAGCCTGCTTCAGATTGTGTCTCTCTCTTGCTCAGCCCCTCCCTCGTTCATGCTCTGTTTCTCTCTCTCTCTCTCTCTCTCTCTCTCGTAAATAAACGTTAAAATTTTTTTCAAATAATAAAATAAAAGGAAAGAAAAGGAAGCCAGGTGGCTGGAGCTGAAAGGCAGTGAATGCCTTGACACAGTGGCAACAGCCGGGAAATTCACAGAAGATCTCATTTAACAATTCTAGGATATGGACATGCAAATACAAAATATAATAAAGAGTATGGATATATTTTTAAAAAAGAAGAAAAGAAAAAGAAAAGTCAAAACAAGAAAAATAACATTTTATAGAGGGATTTCAGAAAAATTATATGAAACCAAAAAGAAACCCCTAGGCAAATCCCTCCTCTGAGACTCCGGGAAACAAAACAATAGCATTTGAGGGGCGGGCTGCCTGGAAGAGGGAGGGAAGAAAGGTGACAATGGACCATTACATTGTCTCTTATTGGTGAAGGCATGTATTGTTTAAAAGAAGAAGGTATTAGACATCACTATTAAGAAAGAAATGGAACTTGAAGCAAGCGAACAGCAACACATTGAAAACAAGATAAATGTTATTAAGGAATTCTGACTAAATTGTGGCATGGTCAATAGACTATTATGCAGCCATTAAAAATGAAGTGTGTTTTGGAGCACCTTGGTGACTCAGCCAGTTAAGCGCCCAACTTCAACTCAGGTCATGACCTCTTGGTTTGTGGGTTCAGGGCCCGCATCAGTCTCTGTGCTGACAGCTCGGAGCCTGGAACCTGCTTCAGATTCTGTGTCTCTTTCTCTGCCCCACCCCTGTTCATACTCTGTCTCTCTCTCTCAAAAAGAAATAAAAACATTTAAAAAAATTTTAATGAAGTGTATTTATTGGAGAAATATTCACAATGTATTCTTAAATGAAGACGCAAAGTTACAAGTCAGAATGTCTGCAAGGACATCCCTAAAATGCTACCAGTGGTTCTCTCTAAGTGTTTGGATTATTAGTCATTTTTCACTGTCTCCATCAAACCTGTATTGTCTGGATTTTAACAATGAGCAGTTATTACCTTTTAATTAGAAAATAAACACATGGGGCTCCTGGGTGTCTCCATCGGTTGGGCATCTGACTCTTGATTTTGGCTCAGGTCATGGTATCCCGGTTTGTGGGACTGAACTCTGTATTGGGCTCCTTGCAGAGCCTGCTTAGGATTCTCTCTCCCTCTCTGTCTGGCCCTCCCCTCCTCGTGCTCTCTCTCTCTCAAAATAAATAATCATTAAGAAAATGTTATTAATAGGAAAAGAAAATAAATACATGATTAAAGTTTTAGTTTTTTCAACTGTATGTAGTCCTTCCTTATGAAACTGACGTGATGTGTGTGGCGTTGGAAATCCGTGTCAAGTGGAAAGAGGACAAATATGGAGTCAGGTTGACCTGAGAGCTGGACAAGATGCCATTTTTTTATTCCCTGTGCCATCTGGCTCACGGTACTTCAAGACCTGTCTGGATGCAAAAACTTCCCCTGCGAAATGCAGATAGTAATAGTACCTTCCTAACAGGGTCATTGTGAACACTGGATATAATATCTGTAAAAGGCCTCGCACCGTGTGTGCCTGACCCCTGAGAGGTGGTCTGTACGTGGACGCTTCAGGGAGGAGAAGGAACACAGGCTTTAGAAAACACCTGTCTTATCAGATCCTCCCTCTGCTGCTATGGTAGCCATTAGAGCATTGATAAATATTCCCTCTCTCTCTCTCAGGGGGTGCCATTATACTTCCTCGCCGATTTGAAGTTAGGAGTGGCCATGTGACAGGCTCGAGCCAACAAAATGAACAGAAGGAACATGTGTTACCAGGAAGCATTTTGCCACGTTCTCTTTATCCATCTGCCGTCACAACCAGCAACTTGCAAGCAGTGGCTCCTCCCTCTGCCCAAATCCCAGATTGAAGAGAATCTGGGTGCCTCTCCAAAGCATGTAGCATGAATGGGGAATAAAACTTTGTTGTAAGCATCGACGATTTGGGGGCTGTTTGTCACAAAGCCTGATGTAACTCATGCTGACTGACACAGCCACTTCCTCGTTTTGTGACCTTGGCAGTTACTTAACCTCTCCACGTTTCCATTGCTTCCCCTGTGAAATATCGATGTTAATATTCCCATTCCATAGGTTGGTGAAAGAAACAAAATAATGGCTAAAGGGCTCAGCCTTGTACCTGGTGCCTGGTGGGTACGTGTGAAGCAGTAGGGACTATTATAATCTCACCATTGGGGCTTTTCCCCATCTGTCAAATGGGAGCAGGCATCTATCCTGATGGGATCAGCCGATGCTGGCAACCTGGCTTTCTACCATTGAATATGCTTTTATGGCAACCATATAAAGATACTTACGCATGAATAAGAGATGGCGGAGTCAACGTAGGTAAGAAAAGTCACTCAAATATTATTGACCATCTCCTTTTCATCCTTGAAGAAATACCAGATGACTAGTGGAGTCAGCAGTCATATGGCCAGTAGGTCACGTCTCTCCCATGATAGCCAAGGTTGGAGGAGGGGGTTAGAACACAAGAAAGTTCCAGTGATCCTCGGAGTGCCAGACAGTCATTTATGTGAGTGTGATTTAGAGAGTTGGCTATAAGGACAGTGACCACCAATTTCTTCTAGTATAAAACCAGTTTTTTGTCATCTCAGAGAGAAAGAGTTGTGTGTCTGGCTTGTTCTGATGTTCTATGTGCTTTCCTGCTTAGACTGCGGAGTGTAGAGATCATGTGACCATTAAAAAAAAAATCTGATTTTCGGGCGTAGAAAGGCTTTGTTTCTGTTGCTATACAATCAGGACGTCTCACGGTTCTGACAGAAAATGAACAGTCCTCTGAGGATGTTTGGGCACGAGGCCAGACACCTCAAAGAATCCAGAAGGAGTGTGAAAAGTGGCTCTTCTCCCGGGTGGGGCTCAGCAGGGGGTATCACAGCACCTTCCCAATTTGAGAAGGGAGGTAAACCCAACAAGATTCTCAGGCGACACACAATGCAGCCTCTATTACCTGGATTTCAGTTACTCAAGGCTAATGTTAAATGAGGCACTCAGAAAACCTCTTCACAAGCTCTGAGAAAGAGTAGCATGCAACAATAAGAGTAATGAGCAATGAATAGTCATATCTTTACAGCTACAGGGTGCTTTACAGTTAACCAAGTGTTTTCCCATACATTTAGTCATTTCATCCTTACAATGAAAGGATCAGCCAAGCAATAGTAAGATGTTGCTCCTATTGTGACTCTACTCGACTGACTGAAAAGCATAGTCGTTCAAGACTAAGTATTCCACCAATACAGAAGGCAGCAGCAGAAGTGGAGGAAAGGCAGAAAGTTAGTTCTGGGACTTGACAGCCCATCTGAAATAAATATCATCAGTCATCCCACAAGTTAACCACAATATAGGCAAGTGATTTCTTTTTCCATCACAGGCAACAAGAAGCCACCTCTCCATTTCCAACGCCATTCCACTGAGCCACGCATTAACGACTATATCCTTGGATGGCTTCCTACCTCCTGCCTCTACACGTGCCCTCCCATCTTCCGTATTGATGCTGACTAATCTTCCTAAGCCTCACTTTCATGTCACCTTGCTCATGCAAAAATCTCTGGTGTCTACATACAAGGTCTTAGGCCCATGGTGCAGGTCCTCTGTGGGCCAGCTGGTCTACCACCTCTTAGTCAGACGTCCATTCCCAAGTTGTTTCCACCCTGGCTGGAAGGCCCCTACTTCCCCTTGCTAGAAGTCAAAATTCTACACACGAGGCCAACAGATGTCATGGCCTCCATGAAAACGTCACACTTCCAGCTGACAAAAGCTTTTTCACATCCCTGAATTACAGTAGGTTTTTTACCCTTTAGGACAGTCGTCTTCAAAGCAGATACAGTTACTCTTCTAGAGATTACTAAGGCTTTCCAGAAGGGTACACTGTCAAGGATATTTGGAGGGAAAGCAACATGCAGATCTTCAAATTCAATAGCTGCCATTTATTGCGCACCCTTTGACCCCCTTTCCCAACAGATCTTCCCTCATTTTACAAAAGAAAGGTGTCTGTTTCTCTCTTATTCCCAAGCCTACTGGGGTGCATTGCTCTGGGGGTTAAAATTTCCTCCTGGGCACCAGGTCAACGAAAAATGGAAAATTTTGGTGTAGGTGGTGGGGAGGTGAATGGCTATAAGGACATTGTATTAGTTTGCTAAGGCTGCAGTACTGAAGTACCATGAACAAATAGCTTCAAAAAAGGTATTTATTGCTTCACAGTTTTAGAGGCCAGGACTCCAAGGTCAAAGTAGGAACAGAGTTGGTTCCTCCTCAGGCCTGAGAGGAAAGGATCTGTTCCGGGCTCCTTGGCTTGTAGATGGCCGTCTCCTCCCTGTGTCTTCACATCCTCTTCTCTCCGGGCATGTCTGTCTGTGTGTCTAAATTTCCCCTTTTTATAAAGACACCAGTCATAGTGGACTAGAGCCCACCCTAATGACCTCATTGTAACTAATTATATCTGCAAGAACATTCTCAAGTAAGATCACATCTGGGGGCCTTGGGGGATAGGACTTCAACATATAAATTTGGGAGGGACACAGCTGGACTCATCACAGACTGGGTATAACAAATCCTTTGCAAGCCAGGTGGTTTTCAATACCTTACTTTCAACAAAATGGAATGAGAAAACAGTGAGATTGTCAGCTGACAGATCATTGAAACTAATATTTGATAATGGATTACCTTGTGGGGTGGGACAAATAAGTCAGAAGGCATTCCAAACATTTAAGGATGTTTTTGTAAAACAAAATTCTTTTAATTCCCTTCTCCCTATTTATAAGAACAACGGTTTTTCATCTCTAAAAAAATGAAACTAGACATAGAATGAATGCTAAACACTGTTATTCTAGCAATAAAGTAAGACATATCCATAATACATACAATGTTTGAAAACATTGCATTCTATCTTATTAAGAAATGCAAACTTCCAATAAAACTTTGCTTTCAATGTTAATATTTATCAAAATTTGCTACTCATTTAGGCTGTTTTGATCAGTTGTGTAATAATAATTATAATGATAACTCAATCCAGAAAACACTTAGAGCCTATGGTCATAGGAATTGAAAAGTGTATAAATTTGAATTTTTATACATATGTTTAATAGATAACAGTATGATGGAGACTCAGTAAAAGATGTTCAATCATAAATATCTTAGCATAAAATCCTGAAGAGGAAGTAAAATGTAAATAAAATTTCAAAGAGGAAAACAGAAATATGCAATTTTGAGTTGCTAAAGATGAGCTTATTTGTGTATTTCTTAAATGAATGATGGCAAGTAAATGGAATAAGATTTAAAGCAGTGATGTAACAGTTTCATTTTAAAATGTCAATATTTAGGGGCACCTGGGTGGCTTAGTCAGTTAAGCGTCCGACTTTCGCTTAGGTCATGATCTCGCGGTTCATGGGTTCGAGCCCCACGTCGGGCTCTGCGCTGACTGCCAGCTCAGAGCCTGGAGCCTGTTTCAGAGTCTGTCACTCCCTCTCTCTCTGACCCTCCCCTGCTCACGCTGTCTCTCTCTCTCCTAGAAATAAATAAAAAACATTTAAAAAAATTTTAAATGTCAATATTTACAATATTCTAGAAATTATATTCTTTGCAACTATTTACATTTAAAATCAAATTATGAATATCAATTAAAAATTTTTAATGTTTTATTTATTTCTGAGAGAGAGAGAGACAGCAGGAGGAGGGGAGGGTCAGAGAGAGGGAGACACAGAATCTGAAACAGGCTCCAGGCTCTGAGCTGTCAGCACAGAGCCTGATGCAGAGCTCGAATTCACAGACCACAAGATCATGACCTGAGCTGAAGTCGGATGCTTAACCAACTGAGCCACCCAGGCGCCTCTCAATTAAAATTTTTTTTAATGTTTATTTATGTTTCAGAGAGAGAAAGAGACATAGCGCCAGCAGAGGAGGGGCAGAGAAAGAGGGAGACAGAATCTGAAGCAGGCTCCAGGCTCTGAGCTGTCAGCACAGAGCCTGATGCAGAGCTCGAATTCACAGACCACAAGATCATGACCTGAGCCTAAGCCAGATACTCAACTGACTGAGCCACCCAGGCATCCCTACAAATATCAATTTTTAAATGTGCAAAGAAAAGCATAGTTTTCTAAACTATCTTGAGCAAAGCCTTTAAAGACTGATTCCATTTACAGTGCCAAATTTTGAATTGCCTTTTTGGTGTCTGAGTGTCTTAGGGAATATACAGAATACGGTCTTTGATAGCTCATTGTCAATCCAAGGAGATTAACTGAATTTAGGTCTTGACCTGGTGTTGTCATAATTTCCACCCGCAAATGGAATGGTGGGATTGGATGCTACTGGCAATCTTTGATTCCTTTCTGAAAGACAGCAGGGTGGCATGAAAAGTGTATGGTTTTAAACTACAATGAGATGCCGCATCACACCCATTAGGATGTCTATTATCAGAAAAAGAAGAAGAAAGGAGAAAGAGAAGAAGAGGAGGAAGGGGAGGAGGAGAAGAGAAAGAAAGAAAAGTGTTGGCAAGGATGTGGAACCTTTGTGTGCTGCTGGTGGAAATGTACATTGATGCAGACACTGGAAAACAGTATGGTGCTCCTCAAAAAATTAAAAATAGAATTACTGTATGATCCAACAATTCCACTTCTGGGTATATATGCAAAGGAACTGAAATCAGGGATTCAAACAGATATTTGTACACCAGTGTTCATAGCATCATTCACAAGAGCCAAAGGGGAGAAGCAAACCATACACCCATCAACAGAAGAACAAACAAAACATAGTACAGACACAAAATGGAGTATTATTCAGCCTTTAAAAAAGAAGGAAACTCTGTCACGTGCTACAACATGGGTCAACCTTGAGGACATTATGCTAAGTGAAATAAGTCAGGCACAAAAAGACAATATTGTATGGTTCCACTTATATAAGGTACCTAGAGTTGTCAAATTCATAGAGACAGAAAGTAGAAGGACAGTTTCCAGGGGCTGGAGGGAGAGAGGGATGGGGAGTTAGTGTTTAATATTAATATTATTGTTATATCATGTTATCATTTAATGGGTACAGAGTTTCAGTTTTGAAGAGCTAAGAAGCTCTAGAGATGGATGGTGGTGATGGCTGGTCAACAGTGTGAATGTACTTGATGTTGCTGAGCTGTTCACTTAAAGGTAGTTAAAATGATGAATTGTGCGGTGTGCATCTTTTACCAGTTTTTTAAGCACCTGATCTTTGGACTCAAATAGACCTAAGGTCAAATCCAATACTTGCGAAGCATGTGACCTTCCACAGGCTGTTCTCTGAGTCTCAGAAAGGAAATAAGAATGCTTAAGTTGGGGGCACTTGGGTGGCTCGGTTGGTTGGGCGTCCAACTTCAGCTGAGGTCATGATCTCAAGGTTCATGAGTTTGAGCCCCATGTCGGGCTCTGTGCTGACAGCTCAGAGCCTGGAGCCTGCTTCAGATTCTGTGTCTCCCTCTCCCTCTGCCCCTCTCCTGCTTGCATTGTGTGTTTGTCTCTCTCGCTCAAAAATAAATAAACATTAAAAAAAAAAAAGAGGGGCTCCTGGGTGGCTCAGTGGGCCTAGCATCTGACTTCGGCTCAGGTCATGATCTCACCGTTCGTGGGTTTGAGCCCTGTGTCAGGCTTTGTGCTGACGGCTCAGAGCCTGGAGCGGATTCTGTGTCTCCCTCTCTCTCTGCCCTTCCCCTGCTCATTTTCTCTCTCTTTCTCTCAAAAATAAATAAAAGTAAAAAAAATAAATAAAAAAGAATGCTGAGCTTGGAGGCATGTTGAGAGAATTAGACCATGACAGGATCTATAGAGGGTACTGGGGGTATGCCACCCAGATATGCTCTTGGGGACTGAGGTGTCATTGCTCCAATGGCTGCAGTGTTGGCTGCTGGTGGCCCACAGTGGCAAACCTCTCGGGTGTCAGCCCCCAGGGGGAGCTGCCTTGTCCAGATTTGTAACCCTTGTCAGGAGATGTCAACTGGTTAAGGCGAGCTTACAATGTCCAGCCCTTTGCCTCAAGTTGGGAAAACTCTGAAGGGTCATCCCACTCTTAGGGCCTGCTGCTGTTCTTCATAACACTTACCATTACCTGAAGTGATATTATATACTCACTTGCCTATAACCACTAGAATGTAGTTCTCCAAAGGCAGAGACTTCCTCTTCCTGGTGACCTGTGGTATTCCCAGCAACTAGAAAGCCTGGCACATAACAGGCACTCAAGAAACATTTGTGGACGGAATTGATATATTAGAGATAATGTACACAGAGCACATAACTCAGTGTATAGCACAAGTCAGGGGCCCAACAGATGGTAGCTGTTATTTTTTTAAAACATATTTCATATCTGTCCAATTCAGACAGTGAATGCCATATACCTTTTTATAGTACAAGGCTCCAAATCACTCAATAAATAAATACTTTTTAACTGGACTTGATTCATTTTAAAGCCTGTGGTGAGGGAGAACTGAGAGGAATTTTGTCCAAGCTCTGCTTCATTTGAATGCCCAAGGTTCTATTGCATCATGATATGCCTCTATTAAAATTAATTATGATCAGACTCCATCCATTGCTTCCCAGGGAGAGAAGACAGAGGCTTCCGGCAAAAAGTCGTCCTGGCCACTCTCGGAGACAGAGGGCTTCTCGGAGGCCTTATGCAGCATTTCTTCATCGTAATCACCAAATATTGCTAATATTATTCAATAATCTTTTAGAAACTATAAAAGGGGAGGTAATGGACGTGAACTCTGCCCCCAAATCATTTAAAATCCAAACCTGTCAGAGCAGAAGGGAGAAAAGAGGTCCCATTAGTTTTCTCCTGTTCCCTCCGCCTCCCGGCAAACCCCCCTTTCTCCTGAGCTCTGTTCCCTCCAGGTCGGACAGGAGCACACTGCCGACCATGCCCATCTGTTGACATCCCACGTTCTTGGCTGCATAGTGACAGTGCATTTTATGAATTATGTGGCACAGAGTATTTCCTGCTTTGTCATCCTCAGGGGCAGCGAATACATAGGTGCGATTTAAATGCTGTTCCCTGCTCTGTATACTCCGTGGTCACCGTGACACCAGCCTTCAGAAGACAGTGTAGAACTTGCTGGTAATTCTTACCTCTTCTCTTCTTCCTTTGCAGATTCAAGGAGTCCTAAGAAAGGGAAGCCCTGTCCTCACCACGACGAACACACACTAAGTAAGGAAGAGGCAAGTGCCACAGCCAGGAGCCAGGTACGGGGCTCGGGAAATTCGCGTGCATTTTGTAATCTCATCCCCACCACAGCGCTTTGAGGTAGGTATTCTTATCCTCAATTTACAGATGCAGGAAGAGGTCAGAAAGATTAAGTAATATACGCTGGGTCACTCTGATGGCAAGTAATAAATCGAGATTTGAACTAAGCTTTCTCTGATCCCAAAGGCTCTTCTAAGACTTTACTACATTGCCATGCACTCTTAAACTGATGCCTTACCTTGGTTTCCTTCCAAACTTGGGTTTCCTCTTTAGAAGCACCCACTCCAGGAGCGCCTGGGCAGCTCGGTCGCTTAAGCATCAGACTTGGTTTCGGCTCAGGTCATGATCTCACGGTTCCTGAGTTCAAGCTCTGCATCAGCACAAAGCCTGGTTGGGATCCTCTCTCCCCTCTCTCTGCCCCTCCCCTCCTCTCTCTCTCTCTCTCAAAATAAATAATGAGTAAACTATTAAAAAATAAAGCTCCCACTCTACACTGGACCCTATTTGAAAACCCAACAAACCTATTAAAAAAAGTTGCACTACCAGATTAAAAACATTGTAAAGCCACAATAATTAAAACAGAGCAGCAAGCAGTGTAACAGTAGAGTTCAGAAATAAACTCAGGTGTATGTTAAAAGGGAGCATTTCAAATCATTTCAAAGGGAAGAAAAAATGAATTATTCTAAAATGGTCCTGGGAAATTGGTTAGCAAAACAATCATTAGGTGCATGATAAACATCGGTAATAACCAACGTATGCTGTACAATTAGATGAGATGACATGTGCTGTCCAGACCTCTCAGGGACTGCTGAGAAAAGAGATTCAGAATAACTTTTTGAGTTCGGGACTTTTTAAATCTCTGGTCTATACAACACTCTGTTCTTAATTCCTCACACAATCTCCAACAATACTTGGAATTTACAAAGTGTTTCCAGTACCCTGTTAGTACAGGACAGGTGTTATTATTCCCACTTTCTATAAAAGGACACTGAGGCTCAAAGAGGCCAAGTTCACAGCTGGCGTGGTGTGTAAAACTTAAGCACCCAGCTTCCTGATTCCAGTGAGGCGGGCTGACTATCCCACTCTATACAAGTCTCTCCCCACCCTGCCCTCACTTCTACACTCACACGACTTAAACAGTGGAAAACAACTAACATCACTACATTAACATTAACACGATAATGATGTTAATTTCTCAGCCTTCCTGTTCAGTCTTTGTCCATAGCATAACATATTTTTTACTTAATTGCGATCATAGTTTAATTATAATTTAGTGGCCCCTTTTTCCGCTTAACATTGTATCCAAAGTCCCCAGTGCCATTTACAGTTTTGTAGCAAATGACGATGTGCATCTTCACTGTCTCTTATATGCTCCTCTTCTTTAAAGTCATCCATGTAAATCTCCATCTCTAATCCAATTGCTCTTAAATGAAATTCTTTCACATGAGTGAGTGCAGGCCATTGTGTTCCTCTTTTCAGGCATCCATTTATCTCCTTTCCCTCAGTGAGAAGTCCTGTTTCTTTTCCCAAGCTATGGGTAACTTCACATATTGTGCTTTCAGAACCTCTCTGCTGCGGGGGAACGTCACAGAACTCTGGCCCCGAGGGAAGCAGAAGAAGGGGGCGTCTGTTGCCTTCTGGGAGTTTATGACCATTGCATTCCTGTTAAGGAGTCACTCCTCACTCCTTTTTTTAACCTGTGGCTTCTCAATTTAGCTTCCTTAGGACAGTCATCACTAAAAGTCTGATTCACCCCATGGTTTCCTCCCTGGCCAGGGAGAAATTTCAAACTGAACATTTTCATCTCCGTTATGTATACAGTATGATTCATGGAGAACAGACTCTGCTTAGAGTATTAAATAAGTCATTGTTTTCCATCATCTACACCGTGTGTTAAAAAAGAGAGACATTTTGCATATGTAATGTTCTATTTCCCTCCATTTCAGCAGATAAAAATGGCCTCATGGAAACATACCCTGACTTGACTGGGCTCTGTTTGGAAACAAGTAGATACAGGAAAGACATGGAAATACATGGAGAGACATGGAAAAGATACATTTCGGGTCAGTGTCTGTCCTAAGTGCTCCATTCGGTTAAGTTCAATCTACTTAAAATAAGAGTGTTATGAGACCTTAAGAAGGCAGTGCCCTTGTTGGGATGAGCACTGGGTGTTGTATGTAAGCCAATTTGATGACAAATTATATTAAAAAAGAAGGCAGTGCCCAAGAAGGTTGTCAATAAATACCTACTGGGGGCACCTGGGTGGCTCAGTTGGTTAAGCGTCTGACTCTTGGCTTCAGTTCAGGCTTGATCTCACAGTTCGTGAGTTTGAGCCCAAAGTTGGGCTCCATGCTGACACTGCAAAGCCTGCTTGGGATTCTCTCTTTCCCTCTCTTTGCTCCACCCCTGTTGTGCTCTCAATCTCTCTTTCTCTCTCTCTCTCTCTCTCTCTCAAAATAAATAAATAAACTTTAAAAATTAAAAAAAAATAAAACACCTTCTGAGTGTCAACACACAACTCTATTAGCTCTCTGAAGGAAGATCACCATCCCCACTCTCAAGAAATTCTCTACACCGAGTTGTCTGGCTGACAAACACATTGGCAAACTCTGCCAAAAGAGGGTGATATAATAAGAGGGCTGTAACGCTTCCGCAGAAGGTTGGTTTTGATCAGGCTTCTAACTGTGAAGTGCTTTACTTAATTAAAATGGAGATAATAAAGCTACAGAATAATAGTAATGACAGTAATAATAACAGAGAGATGCTATTATGATTTGGTTGTGCTTTCAGACATCTAATTGTAAATTTGTGCAAGAGGAAGAATGAGAATGAGTCTATTCCTGGGAACAAATGCAACTACTTCCTTTCGGGGCCATTAAGGAGTCTTTCCTAGGGAAAGAGGTCCTAATTCCATTTTGGGGGGAAAGAAGGGGAATTTATGACTTAGTACATCCCAGATTGACTGTAACTTTTCATGACTGGGCTAAGATGGGCTAGGAATGGCCAAACATGTTTGAATGTTATGTGTTATAACGTGAGGCCTGGACATTGCCAATAGTTGATAGTTATGGGAGCTGTGATTCGGTAGGAGAATGGCAGCCTCGACCTGAGAAAAATGTAGTGCTATAGTAACAAGCCAAATTGCTGGCATTGTCAGGAGCTGTGATTTCACTTTATTGATTGTCTCCTGTGAAACATGAGGCTCTTTATTTGAATCATTTGTATAGGTGTCATATTGGGTTAATTGCAAAGCAATTGGATTTAATAATAATATAACGGTGTATCCATGTACATCGATTCCTAGAATTGTGAGATGTGAATTGCACTTGATCATGAGGTTGTGCTTCCCAGGGCTACGATGAGCAAGTCCCAGGCTAATCGTGTAAATTTAAGCTGCCCAGGGTGAGCTTTAACATATATGCCAGTCGAGACTGTAATTGCAAATACTTTACAGGGCCAGAACATGATTGGATGCCCTTGAACCTGAATTGTTTTAAAAGGCACAGCTTTATGTTGAGTTAACAGCGTGCCGTTAAGATCAGTACCAATGTAAACACAGAGAATGAAGGCTTTCTGTTGGCCACGCTTCCCTGCAGATTTTCATAGTTGCTGAAATTATTTTGCTCTTAGCTAAGCTGTTTTGTCTTTGTTGATCCTTTCAGTAAGGAATGCAAGAAAGGCAGTTCTCAAAGAAATTTCTCAAAGAAATTCCCCCAAAAAACGACACATACAAAATAAAGCAACAACCAACTCCATTATTTCATAACAACTAAGGAAACAACATAGTCATATATTTGCATAATTATTTTTACATTTAAAATTCGTGGATACTTTTCAGTATTCCAGCTGAAGAATGTTCCTTTCCAAGAGGAAGGAAGCAGAGGGGGAAAAAATAGATTTCCTGGGAAAATTTCACATCCATATGATGAAGAAAAACTGAAGAAAAAACTCAAGTCCAATCTGAGTAGGAACATTTCAGAGGTGTCAGAGAAAGGGGAAAAAGGAAGATGGAGAGGGGTTATCCAATGAGAAGGCTAACTCAGTACTTAGAGTCTGACACACCATAGACACTCCATAAACATCTTTGTTTTTTTAATGTTTTTTATTTCTTTTTGGGAGAGATAGAGACAGCGTGAGCAGGGGAGGGTCAGAGAGAGAGGGAGACACAGAATTAGAACCCGGCTCCAGGCTCTGAGCTAGCTGTCAGCACAGAGCCCAAGGCGGGGCTCGAACCCACGAACAGTGAGATCATGACCTGAGCTGAGGTCGGACATTTAACCGACTGAGCCACCCAGGCGCCCCTCAATAAACGTCTTTGAATCAATAACTCGATTAACCAAGTTTAAAAAAAAAAAGTTGTGAAGTTAGTAATGAATCAAAATGTATTGCCCAGATTGCAGTCTTTCATGCAGCTATAAAGGAATAACAAACATTCTTTATCAGGCCTTTCACCTGGCTACGTGAATGTACATTAACATGTTGTCTTCACCAGTTAGACTTACGTTGTCCACCATTTAGCACTGTTGTTCTAACATCTTCTTAATATCATTTGACTCCATGGTCATATTGGACAGGTCACTGGGAGAATCACTGACTTCTACGATTTATCCAAACCCGGCCTGTAAAATCACTCACCTACGCGCAAATTCTTCCCATTTCCCTTCCATCCGGAGAAGCTGACCGTCTCACCAATTCAAAGACAGATTTGGAGGGTATGAATTCAAAGCCAAAACTAGATACATTTAATAAGCGTATGTATCTATGAAGATATCAGCTATGTTTATTAGTCCCCCCTCCCCCCCCCC
>NW_027528624.1:2679239-2698415 GCF_008692635.1 Crocuta crocuta
GGGGCAAAGCTACAAGGTGGTTTTTAACTGTTCTTCAGAAATGTGTTTGAATGACTGTGCTGAAGGCTGAGATTGAGGCGCCGTCTAAACGCTAATGAGTTATATGACCCTGTGTTCAGAGCTGCTCTGGGTCGCAGTTGACAGCTGAATCAACTGGAAGGAACTGCGGTAACGGGGGACAAGAAGAGAAGCTGCCTTCACCTTGCACAGATCTTTATTTTATTTTTGGGTGGATGTCGTGTTGATATTGCAGACTTAGAAGGTATACAGGAACCGAGGAAATTCTAAAGGGGAGGCCTAAGTGAGATGAGACACTACCAAGAAGAAAGCTTCATTTTTTTTGTTTTTGTTTAAGGTTTATTTTTATTTTTGAGAGAGAGCATGAGCTGGGTAGATGCCGAGAGAGAGAGAGAGGGACAGAGGATCTGGCGGACTCCAGACTGACAGCAGAGACCCCGACGCTGGGCTCAAATTCACAGACTGTGAGATGACCTGAGCCGAAGTCAGATGCTCACCGACTGAGCCACCCAGGCGCCCCCAAAACTTCCGATTTCTGACAAGAGTTAAGTGCACAGCATTTCCCAGTGTGATGAGGTAACAGGAAGTCTCCCTGCTGAGCCAACAGTCCCGTCTCCTGGGACTTTTTGTTTCACCATGTAGATGCCAGATTTTCTTAATTATGACAAGACTCCTATTAAGTAAAAAGAAAAGAATGAAGAGACTTGAGTAAGAATCAGCCAAAGAAGGAAAACAACATTAAAACAATGAATCTTTGGGCCCCTGGGTGGCTCAGTCAGTTGAGCATCCAACTTCAGCTCAGGCCATGATGTCGTGGTTCGTGAGTTGGAGCCCGACATCGGACTCTGTGCCGACAGCTCAGAGCCTGGAGCTGCTTCGGCTTCTGTGTCTCCCTCTCTCCCTCTGCCCCACTCCCACTCTCTCTCTCTCGCTCTCAAAACTAAAAAACATTAAAAAATTTTTTTTGAAAAAAAAAACAATGAATCTTGCATGACTATTCCATTTTTTTATGGGTTTGCTCGTGAACACTTCTCTCGTATAACAAGTACAGCAGTTTTTAACTGTTGGGATGAAACCTGGACCCAAAACCCAAGGAAAGTTAAAAACGATGAGGTGCTCTTATTCTAGGAGATTCTTCTTCTGAATGAACCAATGTTATTTACATTTTATGTATTCTAGGGGCACTTTTTTCATCGTTCATAAACATTTTATTCAGATCCTGGAATACACAAAACTTAAAAATCCGATTTGCTTTTAGCTCTCTCTACTCTGAGTCCCATCCTCCCTTCCGGAACTTATTTCTAAGGCCTCTCCATTATAATAGCAAAGAAAAACCAGAAGCCTCCCGTGTTTGAGCAGAATCCCACCAAAATTCTCCACCCGCCAACACCCGTGCCCTGTGCCCCAAGGACAAATACCAACTAAAAAATAGAGCTGGGGAGGAGAGGGAGCAGGGGAGAAGAGGGAAGAGCCGCCCCCGGCCCCCCCGGGTTGCAAAATGTAACCTGGTGGTATACTGTGGGAAACATGTGCTCAGGATCTCTCTTCAGCTTGAGCTTCTATCTTATGAAAGATTTGCAATCTTTATCCTGTCACAGAACAAATAGAACCATGACTATTGTTTCACAATCTATGCAGCCAATTGCACGGACTGATTGCCTGTTTCTTATTCTATCACATTTCCAACAGTTGCAAATATTTCTCCCGCGGGATAGTCAGGAGGTCACCTCGGTTCACTGTGGGGGGCGGGCATTAGAACCGGAGACACAGCAGTGATTGGATCTTGAGAGCCGAGCACACTCGATGCTCCACCCACCTGCCTCCCTGCTCTGATTAAGCAGTGACCACTTGACTCCCTGCTTCACCAACTCCTATTTCTCTTCTATGCACTTGTTCATGTCCACACCGACTGTATTACAGTCCCCAAAGCAGGGCCCCTGCTCTAGCATTTATGACGGTACTTGCCGAACTATCATTATATTTGAAATCAAACTGTCTCAGAAGATCTAGAATATGAGACGGTCATATTCAATGTATTTTTTTCCTGTCCGTCCATCTATAACAATCTATCCCATTTTTTTAGGAACTTCTCTAAATGCTTCTCCTTCAAGAAAACTCTCTTAACTATTCTATCGTGTGACTCTCTTTCTGAATTAATAGTTTAAAAAATGTTGTCATATTTATTATGTTGATTTATACCTATTGAGCGTATTATTACAATGTTATATTACAGTCTCATCCATGCTATTGTTTTTTACCGTGTGACATAAGCCCTGCATCTGTTACTTTCATAAAACGTAGGGGCGCCTGGGTGGCTCAGTCGGTTAAGTGTCTGACTTCGGCTCAGGTCATGATCTTACAGTTAATGAGCTCGAGCCCCGCATCAGGCTCTGAGCTGTCAGCCTGCTTCGGATACTGTGCTCTCTCTCTGCCCCTCTCTCACTCATGCTCTGTCTTTCTCTCTCTCTCAAAAATTAATAAATGTTAAAAAAAATTTTAAGCGCAGAAGAGGGGAGTTTTTTCTTGTCAAGTATACTACATGTATGACACGTATAGTTTAGAGTTTATTCACCACATATATATGTTGGAGTTTTTAGTTTTCTAAGGCTGTTTGTGTTTAAAAACTACTTTGCCTGCTCCCTCAACCCTCTAAAGAGCCACATATATAATCAATTCATTTCAGCAATTATAGGTGAAGGCACAGACTGGGAATGATCTACCTAAAGACCCTTCGTGACAAACCTTAAAAATCTCAAGCCAAGATAGGAACAGTGGTATGGTACCTATGCCTTTTGGCTGTGCCAGTCTAGAGAGGCAATGATATCACCTCATAATTCTGCCTTGTATTTTCTTGTTTCCTTGTTTACTATCTCTGTGTTTTTAAATGTAATGTTAGACAGAACTATTAGAGTTTGAAGGGCTCAAATATATACCCCTCTCCCACTACGGCTACTACTTAGAATATCTATTAAAATTTTCTATACCTGGTCATTCGCTCTTTGCTTGAACAAGTACAACAAACATAGCATTTCTTTTTTTTTATGTTTATTCATTTTTAAAAGACAGAGAGAGGCAGAGTGTGAGCAGGGGAGGGACACAGAGAGAAGGAGACACAGAATCCCAAGCAGGTTCCAGGTTCTGAGCTGTCAGCACAGAGCCTGATGCGAGGCACAAACCCATGAAGCACAAGATCATAACCTGAGCCAAAGTCGGACACTTGACCAACTGAGCCACCCAGATGCCCTTGAACATAACATTTCTAATATGGATGTCCATATTATCAGGAAGTTCATTCTTATAGTGAACTGAAATTTGAATCATTACCTGTAATTTCTAAACTTTGGCCCTAGGTATGCTCTCTGAAGTAATAAAGATAAAGCTATCCACTTTTCCTAGGAAGCCCTCTTTTTGTGTATAATATTTCAGCTTGTTCCACATGAATATTCTCTTCTCTCAATCAAGTGTACTCCATTCTTGCCATGGTCCTTCTAGGCATTTCATCTTCCTGCTTCTTCATGCACTCATTCACGTTTACTGAAGATCTTCTAAGTTTAAAGTGTTGTGCTGCCTATTGTCTACATAATGATGAGCAAAAGCAGACATTGTTCTTCTTCTCATGGAACTCAGAGTCAAGGCAGAGAAGACAGGCATTCATCACCCAGTCACACTAATGGATTGGTAATTAAAAGCACAGATAAGTTCTCTGAAGGGAAAGAATGTAATTCCATGCAAGCATATAACAACAAAACCTGATCTAGTCAGGGGATCCAGGGAAGGTTTCTCCGAGAAAGTGGTGATTGAGCTGAGATGTCAAGAAATAGTGGAACAAACGGTAAAGAGAAGAACAAACCAAATAATAAATAGAGGGATCAGCATGTTTGGGGATCCTGAAAGAGAGAGTACATGGTCAAAGAAGGAAAGAAGAGTATGGTAGAGTACAGAGAATGAGGGATAAAGAGGTAACTGTTAAAACTGGGCGTCCAGGACAGAGAACATCACCAGGAGCCTTGCAGGCCTGGTAAAGGTTTGGGACTTCATCCTCAAAACAATAGGAAGTCACTGGAGGGTGTGGTGAATTGTGGTAAGTTCCTGGTTGCTAAATATTCTGGCTTTACTTCCTCTGGTGTTCCACCCTGTGGGAAGACTATGCATCCCTCCCTATTGAACTAAGAGGAGGCTTTGTGTCCTGCTTTGGCCAATGAAACGTGGGCAGAAGTGGTGTGTGTCCCTTCTACGAGGAAGCTTTAAGGCCAGCATGTGGATCACACTTTCTCTTAAGTCATGTCACTGCTACCATGACCAGCAATGTTCCATATAGATGCTGCTCCATGAGTGTGAATTCCAAAATGAAATTTTCATGAAGCAAAGTCACAGACGTGCTGCAAATGAGCAGTAACCTGCTGTTGTTGAAAGCTAATGAGATTTCTGGGGCTGTTTGTTACAACAGTATGTCCTAACTTATTCTGACAGACACAAAGGATGTTACGAGGCATGACCAAATTTGTGTTTTGAAAGGATGAGTAACTCCTATTAAGAAAGTAGACTGGAAGGAAACTGAAGTAGATTCTGGGAAATAAGCCATTATTACATTGATCCAAGTAAAGGAGGACAATAAAGTGGACAATGGTGAACACAGAAATACAAAGATGTAGGTACAGCCAACACTATTTAGGAGATAAAGTTTTCAGAGCTTAGTGATAGCTTTGGACCCTTGGTGGGAGAGGGAGATGGAGAAATAGATATATCAGAGATGATGTCTCAATATCTGGCTAGGTTTCAGATAGACACTGACGGCTTATAAAGAAATGGGTTAAAGTAGAGGAGAACAATGCTTAAAAGATCATGAGGTTCTCCAAAGAGGACATCCAGATGGCCAACAGACACATGAAATGANATGACTGACTTAAAAAAAAAAAGATCATGAGGTTAATTTAGAACACACTGAACCTGAAGTACCTTTGAGGCAGCCAAATGATGTTCAGTGGGCTTCTGGCTGCAGGTCTAGAGCCCAAAGGTCAGGTTTGACAGGCAAACTTAGGATTCACTGGTATATAGATGGTAACCATGGGCAGCAGTGAGTTTGCCAGGTACAGAGTAAATAGTAAAAAAAAGATTTATATGTATACACACGTGTGTGTGTGTGTGTGTGTGTGTGTGTGTATGTAGAGAGATTGATTTTAGGATTAAATGTTCAACTTTTTAAAAGTTTATTTATTTTAAGAGAGAGAAAGTAGGAAAGGACGGGGGGTGGGGGGAAGGGAGAGGGAGAGAATCCCAGACAGCCTCTGCACTGTCAGCATAGAGCCTGAATGGAGCTTGATCTCACAAACCATGATATCATGACCTGAGCCAAAACCAAGGGTTGGAGGCTTAACCAACTGAGTCACCCAGGGATCCCTAACTTTATTTTTTTTTTTAATGTAAGCTCCACACCTAGCAAGGAGCCCGATGTGGGGGTTGAACTCATGACCCTGAGATGAAGACCTGACCTGAGATCAAGAGTCAGATGGTTAACTGACTGAGCCACCCAGGTGCCCCTAGTTTAGATGTTTAGAAGCTCCAAAATTTAACATCTGGAGACAAACTGACTCTTATTAAGAAGAATTGGCCAGGGGTGCCCCCAGCTCTATTTTTTAGTTGGTATTTGTCCTTGGGGCACAGGGCACGGGTGTTGGCGGGTGGAGAATTTTGGTGGGATTCTGCTCAAACACGGGAGGCTTCTGGTTTTTCTTTGCTATTATAATGGAGAGGCCTTAGAAATAAGTTCCGGAAGGGAGGATGGGACTCAGAGTAGAGAGAGCTAAAAGCAAATTGGATTTTTAAGTTTTGTGTATTCCAGGCTCTGAATAAAATGCTTATGAACGATGAAAAAAGTGCCCCTAGAATACATAAAATGTAAATAACATTGGTTCATTCAGAANGCCAGAGAGGAGTAAGGAGAATCAGGAGACTATGATGTCTCCAAAGCCATAAGAAAGGCTTTTCCAAAAGGATAAATGAGTAAGTGTCAAGATGGCTCAGAACTCAAAAAATCACCATTGGATTGGGGCGCCTGGGTGGCTCAGTCGGTTGAGTGTCCAACTCTGACTCAGGTCATGATCTCACATCTCGTGGGTTCAAGGCCCATGTCAGGCTCTGTGCTGACAGTGAGGAGCCTGGAGACTGCTTCAGATGCTGTGTCTCCCTCTCTCTCTCTCTCTGCCCCTCCCCTCCTCTCTCTCTCTCTCTCAAAAATAAACATTAAAACAAATTAAAAAAAGAAAAGAAAATCACCATTGGGTTTAGCAACATGAAGGTCATCAGAGGCCTTTAGCAAAGCTAGTCATTACCAGAATGATAACCAGAAGCCTGGCTGGTGTGGGTCTCCATGTCACTGCAGGCTGTAGCACAAGGACAAGAGAGAAGCAGGGTCTGGGTGCTCCGTGCAAGACACGCGCCCAGAGGTTCAGTCTCTTACTTGCCATCCTTCCGCCAGGAGCTCACCAACATTCACGGACATGCTCCCTGTGTCCACACAGTAGCACATCCTGCCGACTTCCTCCACCCTCTGCAGAGGTTAAGCAAAAAATTATAGCTCTGAACCATAATAAAACCATTATTTAACATCACTTTGTGGGTATTTAGGAAAACAGAATTAACTACAGATGCCTCGATATTCAGTTATAAAATTAAACAGACTCTCAAAAAAAAGTTTATGCACATTAATTTAATCTAATTAAGAGAAAGTACCAAAAACCACAGTCAAAGCACACATGCGTACACAAACTTTCTACAGCTATTAAATACCTATATTTATGTATATTCTTGCTTTTAAATTAGAGTGGGTTTGGTGGGGGGGAGGAGAAGGTAGGAATGAGGAAAATTCTCTCTTATTTTTCTTCATTTCTGGTTCAGACTGCTCTTACAAATACTTTGACTATGTATTTCTAGCTTATTTACTTCTTTTTTTTTAAATTTTTTAAATGTTTTTATTTATTTCTAGGAGAGAGAGAGAGACAGCGTGAGCAGGGGAGGGTCAGAGAGAGAGGGAGTCACAGACTGAAACAGGCTCCAGGCTCTGAGCTGGCAGTCAGCACAGAGCCCGATGCGGGGCTTGAACCCACGAACCGCGAGATCATGACCTAAGCGAAAGTCGGACGCTTAACCGACTAAGCCACCCAGGTGCCTCTAGTTTATTTACTTCTAAAGTAATCTGATTCTTGTGTCTTTGTCGTATGAATCCCTCTTTTGAACTGTCCCAGACCTGGCCTTTTCTTACCCACCCACTTCTCTGCCCTCCTCCAAGTTATTTTGCATAAGCACCTGCCTGACAGAATCCGATTTCTAAAATCCTATTTTAATCATTTCTTTGCCCTTTCAAGAACTTGCAGTGGCTCCCTATTTTCCATCACATAAAATGTAGAGTTCTCTACTTAGAACACAAGACTTGCCACAGTCTATCCCTATTTGACTTATTCAAACGTTTTAACTACTTCCCAAAGTACAACTTCTGCTTCCCTTCGGCTACATCAGCACCAGCTCCCACACTCCTATGTGCCTTTCCTCTAGGCTTTGGTACCTGCCTCTCTAACATGCCCTTTGCTACTCCCTTCACATAATCAAAGCTCACCCATCTTCCAAGGGCCTGTAGGAAAAATCTACAAGCAGAAATTGCTTACCTTCTATAAGAAAATTGCCAGTAAAAAATGAATTCTCTGGGGTGCCTGGGTGGCTTAGTCAGTTGAGCATCTGACTCTTGATTTCAGCTCAAGTCATGATCCCAGGTCACGGGATGGAGCCTTGTGTCAGGCTCCACACTGAGCATGGAGCCTGCTTGAGATTCTCTCTCTGCCCCTCCGCCTCTCTCCCCTGCTTGCATGCACTATCTCTCTTTTAAAAATACCAGTTCTCTGGAGACTTTACTATGCTACACTCTTTTTTTTTAATTAAACATTTTTTAAACTTTATTTATTTATTTTGGGAGAGAGAGAGACAGCACAAGTGGGGGAGGGGCAGAGAGAGAGGGAGACAGAGAATCCCAAGCATGCTCTGCACCATCAGTGCAGACGAGCCTGACACAGGGCTTGAACGGAGAAAACCATGAGGTCATGACCTGAGCCAAAACTAAGAGTCCGATGCTTAACCAACTGAGCCACCCAGNAATTAAAAATTTTTTAAACTTTATTTATTTATTTTGGGAGAGAGAGAGAGACAGCACAAGTGGGGGAGGGGCAGAGAGAGAGGGAGACAGAGAATCCCAAGCATGCTCTGCACCATCAGTGCAGACGAGCCTGACACAGGGCTTGAACGGAGAAAACCATGAGGTCATGACCTGAGCCAAAACTAAGAGTCCGATGCTTAACCAACTGAGCCACCCAGGTACCCGTATGTCACACTCTTTACATGAATTATCTCATCAAATACTCAGAATAGCCCTTGGTGGCAGGCAACATCTTGAAGATGATCAAAGAAAGGATTAGGTCCACCTATGGAAAGCACCGAGCTTTCCCATAATTAAGGATTCGATAAATGTTGACTGTCATTATGCCTACTGCAGGGATGTAGTAACTCTCCCAGGTCATACAGCAGCAAGCGGAAAGAGCTAAAATTCAAACTCCAGCTTCGTGGCACACCTTCTTACCTCGCCAAGAGGAGCAGTGCTCTGTTATGTTGCCAAGCTTTCTCAACTATGACAGTGAGCTGTCTATGATTTCTGCTCTCTGAATTCTTTAGCAGCTGAAGTGTCTGTACACGCTGTTTTACACTTGATGGCTATCTTAGTTAGACTCCCTTTTTCTTCAGTACATGTCTTATCTCAAGCTGCCCAGGAGTAAAGACTACTGGGGTGCTGTGAAACGTTTAACAACCATCTCTCAAGGAGGAGAAGGGGCGGGTTCATAGTATTCGTCCACAGCGCTTGCTGACTTCAGTGGTATAAACACTCCTACCACGATCTCTTTCAAGATACCAAAGCAGAGTCAACCAACCCAGAAAATTCCTAAAATTGTAACAATCGGTCTTGCGAGTTAATGCAAGCTGGTGGAAGTTCGGGCCTGGTACTAAGAATTAGATGTTATACTGCACTCTCTTGTCTTCGCTAGGGCCCAGCTTATTACTGAGCAAATAGCATACATGACCACATATCTGGAGCTTCTGGTTCAAGGTTGCAAGTTACATACAAACATTTACTTAGCCTCCTTCCCCAAATCCCACTGAAATGATGATACACAAAAACTAATGCTTCCATAATAAATGCTTAAACAAGAAAAGGTGCCAACAGCCAATTAGAAAACTTTACAAATTCATTAAAGATGAGAAAGCAGATGGACTCCTATTGATGGATAAGCCAAAGGAAACCACAAATTGAAACCAGCACCAGTGAT
Source organism: Crocuta crocuta (assembly GCF_008692635.1). NCBI lineage: Eukaryota > Metazoa > Chordata > Mammalia > Carnivora > Hyaenidae > Crocuta > Crocuta crocuta. The sequence goes on from NW_027528624.1 coordinate 2,688,620, forward strand.
GGCTGCCGTGGAAATGGCAGCCATTCTTCCCATGGAGACTCTAAGCTCAGCAGGTATGGAGAGCTTACACGGACAGTGGAGCAAATAATCAGGGTAATTAATTAAAGGCTAAAACTTAGCTGAGCCCGTTTGCCCCCTCCCTCTCCTATGTGTTTTGAGCATTGTGTCCCCAGCTACAGGCCTCAGAATTGTTTTCCAGACCAAGTGCAACATTCCTCTGGGAAGGAACCCCAGTGTGGATACTTGAGGCTGGAGAAACAGAGCAGAGTCTTTGCTATCTGAATTTCCAAACGGACTTGGAGGGGAAAAGTGTGTATAGCGTCAGCAGTCCCACTAAAGTCAAATCTGTTCCTCACCTCAGGTACTCAGTATCTGTTCAGTGGATGGATGGATGAATGCGTCTTATAGCTTGTAGACAGATGACTGATTCCTTAGGCAACACAGCAGCCTAAGTGAATGCATACAAATTCAGCATTTAAAACCAATAAAAATGTGTTTTAGCAGCCAAGTTGAAGAAGAGGGAGAAGGAAATCTCCAAGGAACACAAATGAAAAGAAACGTCGAAGGCGAAGTGTTAGGCGTCAGCTGCACAGCCTACCTCCCGTGTGGCTCTGGGTGACCATGTGATACAGTTCCAGCCAACAGGATGTAAGCAGGAGCGAGCAAGGGGTTTCTGGGAAAGTTTGTATTTCCTGATTTGCGAACCATTCTTTCCTCCTTGCTTCTTCTCACTTGTCCTACCTGGACCATGGCTGTGAGGCTGGGAATGGAGTAGCCAACTTGCCACTAAGAAATAAGCGGAAGTATAAAAGCCACTCTTTGAGGATGGAGGGACTCGAAGATACAGGGAGCTTGAGGAAAAAGACACAGCTGAAAGTATTTCTTCCCTCTTCTAACTACTTCCAACCTTCCTGCTATGTTAGAAGAATAAAACTCTCGGGGCGCCTGGGTGGCTTAGTCGGTTAAGCGTCCGACTTTCGCTTAGGTCATGATCTTGCGGTTCGTGGGTTCGAGCCCCGCGTCGGGCTCTGTGCTGACTGCCAGCTCAGAGCCTGGAGCCTGTTTCAGTCTGTGACTCCCTCTCTCTCTGACCCTCCCCTGCTCACGCTGTCTCTCTCTCTCTCCTAGAAATAAATAAAACATTAAAAAAATTAAAAAAAAAAAAAAAGAAGAAGAAGAAGAAAACTCTCCCCAGTTAGGCAGCTATCGCAAGGTTTGGTTGCAGCCATAAATGACATATTGTATGTCCGGAAACTTGAATGGAAGAAAAACACCTTTGAAAAATGGAAATTCTAGGCCTGAGATAAATGTGTGTAGGGGGTCTCAATGTATACTCCTTGCTTGATCCAGGAATCCTAAGTTGAGAAATTAAATTAAATTAAAAAATTAAATTGGGGGGCACCTGGATGGCTCAGAAAGTTAAGCATCTGACTTTGGCTCAGGTCACAATCTCACGGTTTGAGGGTGCAAGCCCCGCATCAGGCTGTGTGCTGACAGCTCAGAGCCTGGAGCCTGCTTCGGATTCTGTGTCTCCCTCTCTCTCTGCTCCTCCCCTACTTGCACACACTCTCTCTCTCTCTCTCTCTCCTCTCTCTCTCAAAATGAATAAACATTTAAAAATTAAAAAAAAAAGATTTGAGGAAACTTCTCAGAATGTAGGACAGAGACACTATGAAGTCGTAGATAAAAGCCATTGAAAACAGATCAAGAGGTTTCAATATATATCATACAGAAATGCCAGATAGAACAAAGGGCAGAAAAAGGGGAGAAGAGATGATATTTATGAAAATAACACCTGAGAATTTGCCAGAACTAAGTAAAACATAAATGAGTTTTCAAATTTCAGAAGGATACAAACACCGTACCACTACAATTTCTTAAATTCACAATTTAATATGCCATGGTGAGGCTTAGAATGTCAATGATAAGAAAAAAATCATTAGAAAGCAAATGCTCTAATTATTCAAGTAGACCATAATGAAATTTGTCATCAGCCACCATAGATCTCTGTGGGAACTGAACTGCATCCTGCTGCTACACAGGGACAATAATTCTCATCCTAAAATTCTATACCCAGCTAAACTTTTATTCCACGCTGAGAGTGAAATAGACATTTCAAACCAACAAAGTTTGAGACTTTACCATGTGATCACCATAAAAGAAAGACTTTTTTTTTTTTAACTATCTACTATAGGATTTACTTCAGTAACAAAAACAATTGAATCTGGAAGGAAGAAGTTGAGGACCAAACAAACATAAGGGTGAATTTAAAAATTGGTAAACATATTGTCAAAATTAAATAATGATTTATTGTAAATAAATACTGATGATTAATTTGAGAGGAATTTAAAGTAACACTGGTGGGGAGCCTGGGTGGCTCAGTTGGTTAAGCATCCAACGCTTGACTTCAGCTCAGGTCATGATCCCACAGTTCGTGAGATTGAGTCCTGCGTTGTGCTCTTCAGCATGGAGTCTGCTTTGGATTCTTTCTCTGTGTCCCTTCTCTGCTCACACATGTAAGCACACTCTCTCTTAAAAAATAAATAAACATTTAAAAAAAGAGAGAACTTGACAATCCAATAAAAAACAGGAAAGGAAAGAGGGGATGGGGATGAAAACACCCAGAAATGCAAATTTAAATAAATTCTAAACAGAAAATCTAAAAACGTAATGTTGAGTAAACATACATACATTATATGAGTATAAATATATATTTGAAAACATGAATCAATATAAAATATTGTTAATGGACAGATATATGAACAAAAAAAATCTAAAAACAAGGATAAGAAAGATAGTCACCAATTTCAGAATAATAGCTACCTCCAGAGGGGATGGAGATTGGAACTGAAAACAGATATAAAGGGGCTTCAACATATCTTCATGTGATTTTTCTTTTCCTATACTGTGAAAGAAACCAAAAGAAAAGAAAGGAAGGAAGGAAGGAAAAGAAAGGAAAAAGGGAAGGAAGGAAGAGAAATGAAGAGCTATTCAATGCAGTAATTCCACACAAACAAGCAGCACAAGAAAGTGCCCCCTTGAGGTTCCTGGCTGGCTCAGTCAAAAGAGCATGTGACTCTTGATATCGGGGCTTTGAGTTCGAGTCCCACACTGGGTGTAGAGATTACTTAAATAAATATAAAAATTAAAAAAGATATTTCCTCCTCAAGAAATTAATAAGTATAGAGGAACAGATATGGCACCACTGAGCAGAAAATAAGATGTACGAAGGATGATTAGATAACGGTGTGTCCTCTGTTACTACTATTTGTGTTAGCATTCCAACTGCAGAGATCTTCGGGGAAACAAAATGGGTTCAACTTGTGCAGAAGACTGATAGGAGGTGAAGGAAGTGTGACTCTAGGGATTTTTTTTTAGTATTTGATGGAGGTTACTATGCATATTTTGGAAGATCTTGTTTCCTCCCAATATTTACAAATAAGGATAACCTGACCAATAAAATCTCTTTCCGAAGGCGAAACGGTCCACTACACCACTGGTTCTCCAACATGCTGGTTTGCAAACATCCGGGTGAAAAACTGCAAATAGTACAAAGCCCCTTGGTATGCTTCCAGTTCAAAAAGTCTCAAGTCCAGAAGGCTCCTCCACTCACTGCTCTTTGCCTTAAAGCTGNGAGATGAGATGTAAACCTGCGTAAACCACCCATTTACTTTACTTACATGTTTCCTGTTCCTCAGGAAGGCAAAGAATCGGACACAAAGAGAACTGGAATCAATTTCAGATGTGAGAGCCTTCTACATTTCCTCTCCCCACAATTTTCCAGAGAGTTGGCCTGCCTCACCTAGGCTGGTCAACCAGGGAGAGTGGGATATAATGCTGTCTGTTTCCATGCAAACTGGCCACCGGGCCAATATCAGCAGGAAAAGTTGCTCATAGGTTGTGTTGTTAGGTTTATGGCAGCTAAAAATACAGCCACGCTGCTCTTCTGTCCGTTTTCAAAGAGATGACAAAGATTTTCACCCAGACGCCAAGGCCACCGGACACACCATCTTGGTTGGGCCACTCCAGCGCTTACCCCACGAGGACCCCATGAATACTTCCAGGACCACCAGACCCTATAATCTCTGACGCACCAGTCACAAGGGGGATTCTGAAATGTCACTTCCTCCCAATTCTCTTTTTTTATTGAGGTGTATTTTACATATTATAAAAGAGGCATGCCTTGCATATACAATTCTAAATATACAATTGTAACAATACAAATATAAATATACAATTTTAGATATACAAAATACATAGATCATTTTGGTGGAATTGTACGTCCATCCTAATCATGGTACAATATAAAGTGGTCCTTTAAGGAAATGTATTATCTGAATAGATCCAATAGCAATGAAACATGATGGCTTTTATTTCCAAATATCTTGCATTTGCAATCATAGAACTAGCATCTGAGACGTGAAGATAATGAGATACGGGGTAGTAAATAGCATATTTTACCCCATCTATAAGAATAGTTCCACTTTCCATTGTAATTTAGATAAGAAACAGAAAATGCTATAAATCACTGTAAAGCGATTTGTACGTTAAAGCACAAATCTTCACAATTTGTGTGCTGAAAAGTGATTAATCATACTTTATTTTCTTTTCAAATTTTCTTATACTGCCTCATGAATAAGCCAATACACCTTATCTTCTGTCCTATCTGAAAAATCTGGATGAACAGCCTAGGCCAAATTCCACTGCTGCGACAGGGGCACAGAACTACAAATAATTCTCTTGAAGTCAAAGGAGAATAACAACAAATACAGGAACACCTTACTCTGAAGTTCCTTTATTTTGGTTTAAACCTCTCTTAACAGGCTCTTTTCAAGTCTTTGGAGCATTATTAAACGATCCTACTATTGATTTTTCCGTGCTCAGTACTGGTGAAATGGAGTGACTTGAAGACTAATGACTGAAGTCCACTCACTGTCTAAAGGACAGGTACAAAGGCAGACGTACTTGGAACTCATTCCTCCAACCATCCTCGTAACTTAGACTTCAGCGCCGGGAAATAGGACAGGTGGGAAATAGGACACGGAACTCAACTCATCTCTCTCACTTAAATATAGCACTGCTTCTATTTCTGTGACTTATCTTGGGAAATTTCATAAGTATTGGTATTTTTGCTATTCAGCATGAAGCCGTATGCTTCGTTTCTACCTTTGAAATCCAAATTTCCAAGTAATCGCCTTTAGGAGAGCATTCCTCTATTCGCAGCTTCATTCTCCATGGGCCATTTATTTGTGATGCTAAGGCACTGAGTAACTAGAGGTTACAGAAAGAATTTGTCATGCCACATTCCATCTTAAAAAGAAAAGCTTTTAATCGGGGCGCCTGGGTGGCTTAGTCGGTTAAGCGTCCGACTCTCGCTTAGGTCATGATCTCACGGTTTGTGGGTTCAAGCCCCACATCGGGCTCTGTGCTGACCACCAGCTCAGAGTCTGGAGCCTGTTTCAGTCTGTGACTCCCTCTCTCTCTGACCCTCCCCTCTCATGCTGTCTCTCTCTCTCTCCTAGAAATAAATAAAACATTAAAAAAAAAAAAGAAAAGAAAAGCTTTTAAGACAAACAAACCAATTTTTTAAATGAGTAAAAGAAATGAACAGGCATTTCACATAAGGGGGGAGAGAACAAGAATGGTCTCCGTAAGTTCAACCTCATAAATAATCAGGAAAATGCACATTAAAACCACAATAAGACACCATTTCACACCCCATCAGATTAGCAAAAATTTGTAGTCTTACACTACCACGCGTTGATGAGGATGTAAATGTACAGAAATGCTCCTACAAATTGGTGTGGGGAGGGATGCTATGGTACATCAGGATGTCTACAACTTTAAAATGGTTCAGCAAAAAAAAAAAAAAAAAAAAAATTGTAGAGAGGGAGAAAGAAAAAGCAAATATGATAAAATGTGTTTTCGAAACTAGGGGGCAGGCTCTAAGGGAAGAGTCTGCAAATTTGAATCCTAGTTCTGCCACTCATTAATAGTAATCTGGTTAATTTATTTAAGCTCCCTTTATGTCAGTTTAATTATCTGTGAAATGGGAGTAATGGTGGTATGTACTTGATAGAGCTGCGATAAATGTGGTAATTTACGTAAAGTACTTAAAGTAGTCTCTGCCTCGTCATAAGCCTTCCATAAAAGTTATTAGCTCAGTTGGCTCCATTTTGCAGATGATGTAAGTTGAGACGCAGAAGGTGAAGTAACTTGTCCGGTTGCATCACTGGTTATTGGTGGTTGAGGCTAGAGAAGGCGGGGCTGTAGGGAAGCTGCCCCCCAATCAGCAGAGATACCCACACAGCAGCCCCAGAACAGCAAACACTGGAGACGGCACAAATGCCCAGCCAGTGTAGACTGGACCACTGAATATTGCTTCATTTCCATACCAAAATGGTATGCAGCTGGGAAAGGAAAAAGATGGTTTCACCGGGAGAGCATCCAAAAAACTTAAAATGCATTGAAGGCTTTTATTTTATCCTTAAAGATTTTAGCTGGTGCAGCAACAAAAGGACTGATTGAGCCACTGGAACTACCATAAAAGATGAATAAAAAAATAACTTTGGTTTACAATCACTTTGTATTTAATCACAGCACTTTTTGTTAAGAGCAAGAAAGTACTCTCTAAATGTTTAGGAGGTAAGGGGTGCCTAGGTGGCTCAGTTGGTTAAGCATCTGACTCTTGATTTACAGTCAGGTCATGATCCCACAGTTCGTGAGATCAAGTCCCACATCGGGCTTTGCACTGACAGGGCAGAACCTGCTTGGGTTTCTCTCTCTCCCTCTCTCTGCCCCTCCCTTCTCTCAAAATAAATACATACACTAAAAACAAAAAACATTTAACAGGTATATAGTTATATATACCAAAGAATTCTTCCTACAATGAACACATCACAGCCTCTAAAATCATGTTTTTAAATGAATATTTAGTGACATGGTGAAATGCTCACTATATAAACTTTAAAAATATAGGATTCCCAAACTTTAAATATATACAAACATATATATTTGCACATGTATATGTATATGTATATACACATATGTATATATGATATAAGGTGTTTGTGTACATACATATATTACATTTAAATAATATACACCACAGAATAAACCTGAAAGTTATACATCAAAAAACTCTTTCTCTTTTTTAAAAACTTTATTTTATTTTTTTAAGTAGGCTCCACACCCAAGGTGGGGATCAAACTCATGGCCCTGAGGATCAAGACTCACACTCTCTACCAACTGAACCAGCCAGGCGCCCCTTGAAAATATTATTTTTAAAAAATTAATCTCTAGGGTGGCTCAGTCAGTTAAGTGCCCAACTTCAGCTCAGGTCATGATCTCACAGTTTGTGAGTTCAAGCTCCGTATTGGGCTCTGTGCTGACAGCTCAGTGCCTGGAGCCTGCTTCAGATTCTGTGTCTCCCTCTCTCTCTCTCCCCAAGATAAATAAACATTTAAAAATTTTTTTTTATTAATAAAGTAATCTCTATACCCAATGTGGGGCTTGAATTCACAACCCCAAGATCAAGAGTTGCCTGCTCTACCTACTGAGCCAGTCAGGTGCCCCTAAAAAAACTTTTTTAAACCTTAAAAGTGGTTTTCTTTGGAGTGATGGAAAATGATTTTTCCTTTTTTTTTTTTCTTATCTCGAATCTATTTTCTACAGTGAAAATGTAAAACTGGTGATTCTGGAGAGCAATTAGGCAGCATGTAATAAAGGTGTGGATTGCACACTTAGGATCCTGAAACATTTCCACTCCTGGGTGAGTCTTCACCTGTGTCAAGGAGACATTTACAAGAAGGTTCATAGCAACATTCTTTATGATAGAGAAATAGCAGAAACAGCCTACATCCATCAACAGAAGCATAGATATCTATTAAACGGATATCTAGGCAGTAGTTAAAAGGAAGCAAAGCCACTGCAATCAAGGTGGGTATATCACACAAATATAATATGGAGTGATATATAACTGAAAATGGCAGAAATGTAGGTGGAATATGATGCTGTTTATACAAAGATTAAAGACAAGCAAAACAAAACTATACATCCATACTGTATGTCTTGTTTATGTATATATGCACATGTAGGAAAAATATTTTCAATACATGGGAATGATAAACCCAACTGCAAGGCAAGGGTTATCTGTGGAATGTGAGGAAGGGCAATGAGATGGGGCGGGGTGGAGCATGTGGATGGGAGGCAGGTAGGGACTGCAAGGGTACCTGCAATGCTTGATCTCTTGAACTAGTAGTAGAGTACAGGTGTTGTTATATAATTCTGTGTGTGTGTGTGTGTGTGTGTGTGTGTGTGCGCGCGCGCGCGCCTGAAATGCCTCCCAATAAAATAGTACTCATGTAATGAAAGAAAAATTTTAAATTAAGTTTACCTCTAGACATGTAATTAATTGGGGGCGTCTGGGTGGCTTAGTCGGATGTTAAGCATCCAACTCTTGACTTCAGCTCAGCTCATGACCTCACAGCTGGTGAGATCCAGCCACACGTCTGGGGCTGACAGCACAGAGCCTGCTTGGGATTGCCTCCCTCTCTCTCTCTCTCAAAAATAAACATTTTTTAAAAAGAAATGTAATTAATTGGAGGTACAATCATGGACATTTGGAGTGTGTGTATGTGTGCGCGTGTGTGTGTGTGGCACTAACTGGGGTGAGGGGTGGGGGTGCTACTGGACTAATTTTTAAAAATATTTTTACGTCTTTATTTTGGCAAAAACAAGATTTCCAAACCAGAACATTTAATTCCTGCAAAAACAGAAACGACTTTCAATGAGAATATTTGGTTATAATTATTACCCAATTTTGTTTAAAACCCAAACTATCTCTACTGGGAGAAAAATGAAAACCTATGCGCACACACCCCTGCCTGACACATCCATATTTAAAAGAAGGGGGTAAAGAAAGGCTGCGTCTGTAAAAAGTTGTAGTCATTTTATTCTTCCAGCATATTCTAAACTTAGGGGAAACTCTGTGGCCCAGAGCAGGCCCCAGATGACTACGACCCGTTTCCAGCCTTGCTGAGGCTGTTCATGCAAACCCTGGCCCACTTTGTGAGACGGCGGAGTGACACATTTGCTCACGGTTAAGCAGTTTCGTCAGTGAAATAGATTTCAACTCGCTTTAAAAGAAGGAAAAGAAAACATTCAGTGCATTCCACATTTTCCCTAAAGTATCCTGTACCTTCTAGTTTTGCTGCATTCTGCATGCCTCAGAGCTCCAAAGCACTATTTAAATTGTGCACATAAATCATTTCATCCCTGGCGAAATACAGCTGTCTCCTCCGGGAGAAATAAGTGGTGACCTGTCCCAAGTGGCTACACCCTGGGGTGAGGACCCCGCTCGGCCAAAATCAAAAGGGAGGTAAATCCAAGGGACCCACATTCTTTCTGTCTTGAAGGCTGTAAGTCTGGAGAAGTTCTTGTCTTTTCACCCACAATCTTTGGGTTAAAAGCTCTCGTTTTAAAACCCGGGAAATTCTACCTCCTGACCACATGATCTCAGCAGTTCCAGCGTGTGGGAAATGCAGGGTTCCGAGAGCGGAAAGGATCATCAAAAAGGAAGGCTGAAGAAAGAAAACTCAGGGAGAAGCTGGTAAAGGTTACACAACCCAGAAATTAACAGATAGAAGTGGGGGTGGGTAAGTGCGTTCCCAGCAAAAAGACTTTCCTTCTACCAAAGAATCCACCGTGGGGTTCCTGTAACTCGCAGACGCGGTTTGATTGACACCAATTTTGTTTACACGCCACACACGCTCGGGGAGAGCAGTCCAGCGTACAC
>NW_027528624.1:2698507-2770516 GCF_008692635.1 Crocuta crocuta
ATTCTCGGGTCAGCCCACCCCGCGGTCTGGCCGATACTCGGCGAGCCTGTGAGAACAGCCGGCCTCTGCCCGGCGCGTCCGCGGCCCTGCTCACGTGTGCACTCGTTCTGCATCGCTAATCGGGACCTCGGAGGAGCCTGGGTGATTTCCAAACCCAGACCCTGCCCCACCCATGGCTCGCGCGCACACACACACTCGCATCTCGGGTTTCTAAGAAATGCACACACACACTCGCACCCCGGTTTTCTAAGAAATGCACACACACACACTCGCACCCGGGGTCTGTAGGAATTGTGTACACACACACATTTTGGTACCCCAGGTCTGTAGGAATTGGGTACACACACATATTCCTACAAACCCGCACCCCGGGTTTGTAGGAATTACACACACACTCTCAATCTGGGTCCGTCGGAATTGCGCGCGCGCGCGCGCGCACACACACACACACACACACACACACACCCAGGTCTGTAGGAATTGCTAATAGGCGCCCCTCCTGTCCAAGAGCGTGCTCAGCAGCTGAATTGAGCAGGAAGGATGATCTGAACGCCGTCTGTGCTTCAGGCCTCCCCCAGGGAGAAGTGAGAGGTCAGACTCTAGAACAGCCTGGAAGCTTAGACTGTCTTTTGGCAAAGGAGAGAAGTCCACCTCACCCGAGGCTAAGCCAAAAATCGCTCTTTCCGTACGACCTGGCTTTCCCTGTAACTCAAAGGGCAACCTCTGGCGTAAATTTTTTCAGTTTCACTAAATTGCTTTCTGTTGAATGATGGTGGGATCTTCGTTTCACGATTAAATCCATCGCCTACCATGCCGGAGCCCCAGCCTGGGCACATTTACAAAGGCTAGCTCCTGCGTTTTCACACAGCCCAGCTGGGGCTGCTGTTCACACCGGCCCAGGAAGGCGAGAGAGGCCGTGCTGTGGATGTGAAGTCACACAGCCTCGCTCCTTGCTGGGCCAGCTATTTAAACTCCCAGCTCGCAATACTAGGTCAGTGGAAATGCCTTCACCCTTGACTTCGTTTTCTCTGCAACCCTTTCTCAGAAGCTATTTTCATTTCCTTCTTTCCCCACTTTCTCTCCCTCTTCCTTACGCTCCCTTCTCCACAGGGTCACTTCTTTCTAGACTCTGGGAAGTCTGTAGAGGAGGGAGGATTAAAGAGAAATGTAGGGGAGGGAGACGCGATCCATCAGGAAAGGACAGGGGCAGAGCTGGGACTTAATGCTCCTCCTGCCAAATTAATATAGTAAGAGAACCAGCTGGGTCAGGTCTGGACACGCTTTTCTGTTCTGCAGCTCGAAGAAGGTTTTGTGTCTCAGCTCCAAGGACCTCTGGTGCCCCTAAAGGCAAGTGGTACACCTGAATCATAAAGCTTCAGATGAGTTGAGTTCAAAGTTTTCCTTGCTACTTTTAAAGCCCACAATAAATTAGGGCAAAGGTAGCTGGAATCCGGCCTCCTGCCCCGACGTTCCTCTGAGATGATGAAGGCTGGCTAAGCAATGTGCTCTTGAGAAATCAGGTGTAACTAGACCTGGGTGCAGGGAAATGGGGGTTGTTTGTGGAACTTTCTTCTCCTCCTCCGAGGCATGTGCCAGTCTTTCTGGAGCAGTCAGTCCTGCAAGTTTGTCACTGGAGCTACATGCTGTCCTGCCTTTGCTCTGAAAGTCACAGAGCGCAAGGCTTCCCGGCCGAGTGTCAGGCTGGCCCTTGAATAAGGAGAGTGGTCACCGTGAAGTGTGACTGCAGGCATAGGCCACCTCTTCACTCCCTCCACCGCCCCACCTCCTCCCCCAGCATCTTTAGAAGCCTGGCTAGCTAGTGCTCAAGGGAAGTAATGCTTCCGAGCTCCGTCACTGACCCGAATGGAGCCTTTAGGATTAAAGCGAGAGGATATAGTCAAAATGAACATTCTGCACGGATCTAAGTTGCTCCTAAAGAAAATAATTAATTCTTACTGGTCACTGTTTCCCTTATCTTTATGTGGAATCACATTGTGTCCCAAGTCTCTAATGTTTTTAACATTTCCAGAAAAATCATGGTTTCTTTCTAAGACTCATAAAAATTATGGTGTTGGGGACAGTCAGCAATTCCTGTTTTTTTCCCCCTCGAGGCTGTCGACTTGCAAATCTCCTGCTGCTGTAGCAACTAACATGCCTTTGAGCGCCGCCGCAGAGATGCCATTGGTCTGATTTTTCCAGGTTGTGCTGGACGGTTTCCCCAGGCCCCGAGCCTCGGATGCATGTAGAGACAGGATGGGAACTCAGAGCAACAGAAGGATGGGGACTTTGTCCCCAAGAGAAGGTGGTTTCGTTCCAGAGCCCTGGGATGGCTCCACAATCACACCAAATCCTGTTCTGGAAGATCTGTCTGCCCACTCAAATCAGGTTCCCATCATAACAAAGACAAAACCGGAAGTATCAGAATGTGGTTGTTGGTGTTTATTAATGCCTGTCTTTTGACTAGATGGGGGCCTAGAAAGACCAGGAAGAGAAAAAAGGAGAAAGCGAACCAGTTATCAAAGATAAAGAAAAACTTTCCCACTCTGATTCGTACAGTGATCTAAATCCACTGGAAGTCAGGGGTGCCTGGGTGGCTTAGTCGGTTAAGCGTCCGACTTTGGCTCACGTCATGATGTCACAGTTCGTGAGTTCAAGCCCCACGTCGGGCTCTGTGCTGACAGCTCCGAGCCTGGAGCCTGCTTCGGATTCTGTGTCTGTGTGTCTCTCTCGCTGCCCCTCCCCCCCCCAAAAATCAATAAACATTAAAAAAAATTAAATCTACTAGAAATCAGATCCAGAAGACAGACACGCCCAAATTGATGAGCACATCAGGCTGTCAGCTCCATGCAGCTTGCAAACAGCTGAGAAATGACTCCATTCCTCCACTGTCACAGGCATTGTCCAGTGGGCTTCATAGTCACACCTGCTGCTTTTCCCGCTATTATTTACTGAAGAGTGTTTTGTAAAGAGGAAAGTGCCTCATTTTTTACTTTGTTCCACAGTTGTGGTCATTTTTATATCTCAGTGGTCCCCAAAGCACTTTACAGAGGAATCTAAATTCATCTATTATTATGGGGAAAATGCAGAATTTCAGGGAACTGAAATGAGAAAATCCTTTGGCTAAAATTATTTATTTTTTATAAAGTCTCTCAGTAACAAAGAACCTATCTGGGTGGTGAGTAGGTTCAAAACCACAGGGAAATGACCCAAAGATTACATTTTGTTTTTACTCTTTTGTTAACGCTCCCTAGGTCAATGAGATGAATGAGAAAAGTCAATGAAATTCAGAGTGGGGTAGACTTTCACTTAGGACTTGGACAACTATTTTGCTGGAAATATAAAAACATGAGAGAATTGGGACAAAATGTGATTCCACAGAAAGATAAGGGAACCGAGACCAGTAAGAATTCATGGCTCTCCTTAGGATCAGCTTAGATCAGTGCAGAATGTTGGTTTTGACTTGATCGCTTTAATCCTATGGGCACCCTTACAAATCAACATTGACATGAGTCCTTCAAAAATAATGGGTAAGCAGCTCTTACTTACTTAACTCATAGCACAGAAAGAATTTTTTAGAACCAGCAGACCAAGGGACCATTCCTAGAAGGAGAGTGGGATGAACTGGAACTGGGGGGTGGGGAGGGGGCTAAGTCCTTGATTGTTCCTTTTCTCGAAATTCTTTTTGGCAAAAATTTAGTTGCGCCAAATACCTATCAATTTTATAATGGTAAGACTATTAAACTTGTTTCATTAAACATTCTCTCTTCTCCTACAACTCTCTAAACAGGATTTTCCCACTTAACACCCTGTCGATCCAGAGTTCTGATTGTACCGTAACTTCGAAGATCCCTTGTATCAAATATTAATATTTGTATAGTTGTTAAAGTAATTAACGATGTATACAGGGACTCAAAAATTAAATATAGCATGTCATTTATAGTTTTTCTAAAACTATACATGAAAAATTATTTTCTCACCTTCAGTTTTTGCTAGTAACTTATATTTTAAGTGGTATGTATAATTGAGAAACACTTTTTTTCTTTGAGAGAGAGAGAGAGAGCACAAGCAAGGAGAGGGACTGAGAGTCAGAGAGAGAGAATCTTAAGCAGGCTCCAGACTCAGCTTGGAGCCGGACACGGGGCTCGATCCCATGACTATGGGATCATGACCTGAGCTGAAATCGAGAGTCATATACTCAACAGCCTGAGCCACCAAGGTGCCCCATGAAACACTTTTTCAAAAGTATAGCACTTAAGCAAAGTCTTTTACATTGTATAGTATGATGGCTTTCAGATGATGTTTACCTAAGTACTCTTTTCCAAACAAAATATTAAGTAGAAAACAAATACATAAAACAGAGAAAAACAGAAGTGTTGAGGGGAGAATGGAGGAACAGGTTTTTAGGCCTTTCAACCCTCTAAGGGCCACAAAAGCACCTTTGAGAAACATTAGGGCATGAGGGAATGGGAAAGCCAGTGTAGTGTTGTAAGGCTCATTAGAAGAAAATAAATAAAAGCCCTGTTTGAGATGCCACAACTCTTCCTTGCACCTGTATACAAGAATGTCTATGTTTGTGTGCGGGTGTGTTTGTGAATTATCATTCAACTGATATCAGTTCCCGTCTTTATCATTCTTCTTCGCAAACTGCACCTTTTGTGGTATTTTATGGTAGGGCAATGGATTCCGTGTCTGCGAATGTCACATTCTGAGTTTCTTGATCCTAGCAGTTCAGAAGAAGACAGAAGGCATGCTAGGCCACAGTACATGTGGCCTTGATGCAATTATTTGGATACCTATTTCTATTTTGTAAAATAGCAGTAGCATCTCAGGAAATGATTGTCAGGTTATGGTGAGAACTTTAAAGGCTATTTCGTCTCCAAATGGTGGTTTGTCTTCAGTTGAGAATACTGCGGTCCTGGAAGTTGAGGGAGATCATCCAGGTTACAGGGGTGTGGTCCAGGCCCCAGCACAAGTCTCTTGGAGCCAAATCACTTGCTTTTTCCACTACCCTGTGTAATGCACTGTATAAGCTGATATGCAATGTTTACAACTTGAAAATACCAAAATTTAACTACTGACAGAATTCGATTATTTGTGCATTTGTGTAGACTAACCAGTCTGTCATGAAAACATCCTTAAGCAACACACGTCCCAGGGAAAGGATTTCAGGAGGTCACACGGGTGGACAAAGAACACCAAGGTTCCCAAGCACTCATGCCTCCTTTGAACAGTGGGGGTTTGCATAAGATACACTGAAATCAGCAAATGTGAGGCTGAGATGGGAAAGCTGAAACCTTGCTGTAAATGAACTTGACACCTTTCCCGTTGAGAGGTCCTTTCACACCTAACTCCTTGAGCAGCAAGTGGGGAGAGACCATCCCAGAGGCTGACCTTCTCAGACACCTTTTAATTTTTCTTTGGATGCAAAGGACAACTCGTTTGGCCTGTGTTGCATACGGATCGCCCAAATAAGAGAGCTTCGTGTGGTTTTTAACTAGTCTGAGCGTATTTGTGCATACGCCACATACATTTTCAAATTACATAATTGGACATTTTATTTATAAGGCGCATTTTTTAAACATGCTATTCTCTGCTTCAGGCGAAGTTGGATTTGTTTGTTTTAGTTCTTTCAGAGCTTTTAAGAGAAATACTAAGGAAGGATTTGCTGTGAACCAAATCAATACACTAGTTTCCATTTTGGGTTTTTTGGCAGCTTTTGCTACTGCCGGGGATTATTAGCTCCTGTAGTGTCAGCCGTTGTGTGCCCAATTGCATATACAATTACGCTACATGCATTTCAATATTTGTAAATGCAAATGCTTGAGAGGAAGCAAACACTTCGGGCTTCAGGGAGGCAGAGGGACAAGGGGACGGGGCACGTCTGTCCCGTGATGATTCTCCAGGCGGAGGCTTCCCTGTTGTTCAGTATAGTTTGGCAAGTGGAAGAAACTTGTCTTTGTAAAAGTACCTGGGCCGCTTGGGGCAAGGATCATGGCCAGTTGTCTGGTTTATTCAGATTACGTTATATTCACGATGTAAATTATATCTAATTTATATAAATTGTATCTAACTGATGACAGTATTTGAGGTTTCCTCAGAGCAAAGCTGAAAGGAAAAAAGAGAAGTGCTTATTGTAGATCGGAGAATACTTGCTCACGGTACCTCGCAGGATTGGTGTGAAGAGCAAATAAATTTGAAAATTGCAAGAGACATTGCAAACTGTGAAGGACTCTTCCAGTTTATTGGTACAGATACGTATTTGTGTTACATTTCAGCATGGAAGCAAGGATGAAAAATTCAGATGACCGCTTCTGTCCCCTCCGTATGAAAACACGGTCGCATACTGGTTTTTTCTTTAATAGCTTTATCAAAGTGCAATTTACATGCCGTAAAATCCCATCACTGTAAGTACACATGGATTGTTTTTTGAGTCAACGTATATAGTCCTGCAGCCATCACTACCTGTTTTAGAACATTTCCATGACCCCAGGAAGTTCCTGTCTGCCCATTTGCGGTTAATCCCTTTTCCCACGCCAGCCCCACACAAAATCACTAATGCGCTTACTGTCTCTATAAACTTGCCTTTTCTGGACATTTCATAGAAGTGGAGTCTCACGCATCTGGCGGCTTTCATTTAGCACATGTTTTTGAAATTCATCTATGTTGTGCGCTGTATCAGTACTCGGTTCCTTGTTATTGCTGAATAGTGTTCCGTTGTGTGGCTATACCACATTTTGCTCATCCGCTGAAAGACAGTTGGGTTGTTCTGAGTGTCTGGCTATTATGAAAACTGCTGTCATTGAACATTCCAGTATGTGTCTTTGCTTGGACACATTTTTTCATTGCTCTTGGGTAGATTCCTAGGAGTGAATTGTTGGGTTTTATGGAAAGTTTATGTTTAACTTTTTAAGAAACTGCCAATCTGTTACCCAAAGTGGCTGCATCTTTTATATTTCCACCAGCAGTGTGCGAGAGGGCGGATGTCTCCACATCCTTGCCAGCACTTGATGTTGTCTCTCTTTTTGACAATAGCCATTCTGGTGGGTGTACAGTGGAATGACAGTTTGGATTTACGTTTCCCTAATGACTAATCATGTGGAGAATCTTTTCATGAGCTCATTTGTCATTAGTATGGCTTACTATTTTTAAATCTCCAGTGAAATCTTTTGCCTATTTTTTAAAAATTTTTTGGGGGCGCCTGCGTGGCTCAGTCGGTTAAGCATCTGACTTTGGCTCAGGTCACGATCTCGTGGTTTGTGGGTTTGAGTCCCGCGTCAGGCTTTGTGCTGACAGCCGGCTCAGAGCCTGGAGCCTGTTTCAGATTCTGTATCTCCCTCTCTCTCTCTCTCTGACCCTCCCCTGCTCACGCTCTCTTTCTCTCTCTCTTTCTCTCAGAAGTAAATAAAAAAACATTTTAAAAATTAAAAAAAAATTTTTTATAGTTTTTTGTTTATTTTTGGAACAGAGGGAGACAGAGCATGAGCGGGGGAGGGGCAGAGAGAGAGGGAGACACAGAATCTGAAACAGGCTCCAGGCTCTGAGCTGCCTGCACAGAACTCGATGCGGGGCTCGAACCCACAAACCGCAAGACCATGACTTGGGCCGAAGTCGGACGCTCAACTGACTGAGCCACCCAGGTGCCCCATTGCCTATTTTTAAAAACTGGGTTGAATGCTTGTCATTGGGCTAGAACTTACTTGTTTTTTGCTATTAATTACCACTTCACCTTCCACTGACATGCGGTCTCTCCTCTTCTGCTACTTTCCCATGTTATTCTACTTCTGTACTGCTATGTGATTTTCAGGACCAACACATTTTTTTCCTCCAAACTTGATTTTTAAACTTTCCCAAGAAGAAGAGCACTTTTCACCTTATTTAGTTTTTTATAAGCCAGACCTAGTAAAAATATTCCGAAAATAGTACATCCTCAATGAATATTTGTCACATAAATGATAGAAAGCTCATCATCTGTATGTAAATGTCGTCAGCACACCTGGTATTATAATTTAGTAAGTTGCATTTAATTTTCTTGCATTATTAACTTATTTTATTTTAAAACCATTTTTGTTTTTTTTAATTTTTAAAATGTTTTTATTTATTTTTGAGAGAGAGAGAGAGAGAAAGAGACAGAGAGTAAGTGGGGGGAGGGGCAGAGAGAGAGAGTGAGACACAGAATCCAAAGCAGCCTCCTGTGCTGACAGTTCAGAGTCCCACACGGGGCTCAAACCCACGAACCGTGAGATCATGACCTGAGCCGAAGTCAAACGCACTCTGGCACTCCTTAAAACCGTTTCTGAAAGGAAGGAGTGCTTCAGACAGTAAACATAAGTTTAATTATCAGGGAAAGATTAAAAGAGATTCTGAGGAAACAATATTTTGTGGTAGTTAACATGTTAAAATAATTTCAAATTTTTAGGTGTTATTTTTTTCTGCAAATGTCTCTGAGTGCCCTAACAAAAATAGCACAAAACGTAATTATCAAAATAGGCAACTCGCTCAAGTGTACTCATGAGTAAGTTGAAAGCAAACCAGATGCTTCACTTGCCGCCAGTATTCTGGATCCCAAAGAAAAGATTTCTAATTATAAATATAAACTTACTTATGTATATGCCTGAATATAAAACAAAAACAACTTTCCCCATAACTAGTAAATAACAGGGAAAAAAAACTTTTGAGTCTTGCCTGGAAGGATGCCAAAGATACACACTTGAGAATATTTTAAGGTAATTAGCATTTTTGTCTCTGTGTCAGTAAAAATAGGCTTTTGCCTGCTACTAATTTTCTTTGGGTTAGTGAGACCATTGTATGAGTGAAGGGCTGTTAAAGGCCATTTATATTGTACAAACAGAGGCACAAATTAGAGAGGGCATGTTAATAAGGAGAGGGGGTTTATGAGTGCTCAATTATGAGCCCAGAACCTGCTTCTATTTTAGGGGGATAGAAAACACATCAATCTTGCTTTTAGAATATTTTCAATTAAAATGAACAGCACATGGCACGCGAACCCAGCAAAGGCTGCGGCCATGTGGATTTTGAATAATTCTTACACACCATCTCAGTCTCAAAACTGATATACGTATAATGCGCTGAAATATAACTTGAGATCCCAGAAGACCCAGGTCCCCGAGCTGCGTAAGAAATTCTAAAGGAAAAGAAATATAAAACCGGACCATCTGTTTCACTTTTCCGCATGCAACCTTTAGCGTAGACTGTTTGGAGGAGGATGCTGTTTAAACCTGAATAGGGATGAAATATCGTACATAAACTCACAACATATCATTAACTTCCTCTCTCCTAAGCACAATCAATAGCGTCTGCGAGCCCGGTTCTGCATGTTAAAAACAAAGCGCAGTGTTGCCTGCGCGGAGCTTTTGCTTTTCCCCTCGCTGAAACAATAGCGAGCAGATTACTCTCCGGCCCTAGGCAGTGCCTCCTGGCTAATTGGGGTGAGCAAATGGAGGCACCCACTCCTCCCGGGCCAGTGTTTGGGGAATTTAATTATAGTCTGCATCTGCAACGATATGCATATAAGCCCAGTTTGCACTTTCTTTAGCCACTACTTTCGTCGGCTTCATAGCATGTTTTTTTCGTATGTATTTAGGAAAACACTTCAAGATATCGTCCCCAAAGTTACCTTTCCCCTTATGCAAAATACTTATTTTAGAATGATAGCTAAGCAGGCAGGCAGTGTTCACATAATGCTCATAGAGTGGAAAAGCACCAAATAAAGCAGTGAAGGGTGGCAAGAATGAGTGCCTTTGGTCTCAAGGTAAAGAAACCCCTACCCCCCAACGCTATTCAACAAGCCCAATACCCAACTTCTGCAAACCACGATTGTATTGGATTTTTGGCCTTTCTTTTTCAGGTGGCGCTAGACCTATCTCTTGAAACCTTTGTAACTATTAAGGCTGAAGTGCCATTTAAAGAAAAAGGAAGGCAAAGAAATGAGCTATAGGAAGCCATGGTGAGTCATTTGTCAATGAATCCTTTCTTGAGCTCATTGGGGAAGCGAGTTTCAGGGTGATGGGATCATAGGCTTTATTCTGAATTTGTCTGTTATAACCTTAAAGCTTTCTTCAAGGGAGATACATAGGGTTCACGTCTGATACACAAGGTCTGTTGCTATGGAAAGGTTTGTACTTAACCACATTACAGTGTTCTGTTAGGAGCAGGGAGACCAGAATATCAGTTCATCTCTTTTTAAAAACTGTGTTTTATGGGCTAAAACAAAACCAAACTGTACGGCACATAGTTCTGACAATAGAGAACATTTTTAAAGGACTTTTCGACGTTGTATATATCGAGAAGCTGTTATGCATCTAAAGATGCGTGGTAGCGTCTTACTACGGAATTTGGTAGTAACGTTACAGATCTTAATTACTCACAGTTTATTATCTAAGCTCCTCTGATACTTATACCTCTAAATTCATTTCCGTGTTGCATTTCTGAGTTCTACCTGAATGTCTATTATTGGCTCCACAAGACAACTATCATTTTAGCCTGTTACCTAGTACTGCGCTCTTGGTGAAGAGTTTGAACACAAGAAGGTAGTACTATGAACGCTTGCTGTTCATGAGTCCTCTGTTCAAAATGGAAAGGCAAAGCCCACCCTAATATTCCAATTTTGGCTTTCCTGGGATGCCTGCATGGCTCAGCTGGTTGAGCATCTGACTCTTGATTTCAGCTCATTCAGGATCCCAGGGTTGTGGGATCAAGACCTGCATCAGGCTCCACGCTGTGTGGAGCCTGCTTTAAGATACTCTCCTCTCTCTCTCTCTCAAAAAAAAAAAAAAAAAAAAAAGGGAGGGTTTTCCTGGAAAATGCAACAATTGCTCAAACACAGTCTAAACATTTTCAGCATTCACATTTTTCTTTGTATCGATTATTGCAAAGTATTGTTTGTTTCATTTTAAAACAGTGATGTAAGGGTGCCTGGCTAGCTCGGTTTGAAGAGCGTACAATTCTTGATCTTCGGGTCACAAGTTTGAGCCCCACATTGGGTGTAGGGATTACTTAAGTAAATATTTTTTTGAAAGCAGTAATGTATCATCTGATGCTAACTTCTGCATTTGTCCGAAAATATGTCAGTTCCCAGCATGGACCCAAGAGTCAGGCTGCCAGGGTGGGGGTCCCGATATGCCATTTGTACCTGGGTAAACTTTGGCAAGCTTCTGAGCCTCTCTGTGCCTGTTTCCACATCTGTAAGACGGGAATAATAATACCATCTATTGCTTAGGGTTGAAGTGAGGATTAAATGAGATAGTTCTGATAAAGCACTGAAAATAGTGACTGGCACATAGTAGGTAGGCACTAATTGGCTTATTACATTGTTGCCTGTATTTATCATCCTACAATGTTTAATCTTGCCTTTTTATATGAAAATGGAGCCATTTCCCTTAACTCAGAACTATTTAAAATGGTAGAATTGGGGGCATTGTGGCACGATGTTTGAAACATATGTGGGATTGGGGGATTTCCCTGTGTCCCACAAATACTACTAAGAACATAATTGACAGTTTCCCTGTAACTATAGGGAAAATTTGGCCTTTCGATCTATAGTAAGTATGATTTCCTTTATTCCCATTGTCCTGCTGAAAGCTCTTTTTTGGTTTTAGATAATGCAAATGTAAAAACAGTTTATCGAGATGTATATGTGTTACATAGATCCTTAAATTGTTTACATCAATGCTTCATTAACAATCCCAATATGTTATTAAATGTAGAAAGAGGTTTAGAATAATTTTGATGATTCAGGGGCGCCTGGGTGGCTCAGTTGGGTTAAGCGTCCGACTTCAGCTCAGGTCATGATCTCCCCGCTCATGTGTTTGGCGTCGGGCTCTGTGCTGACAGCTCAGACCCTGGAGCCTGCTTCAGATTCTATGTCTCCCTCTCTCTCTGCTCCTCCCCTGTTCATGCTCTGTCTCTCTCTCTCTCAAAAAAATAAACATTAAAAAAATTGTAAATAAAATAAAATAATTTTGATGATTCACTCCAACATAGGCAAAGCTTTGGCACTATCCCAAGTATAATAAAGGTAAACATATAGAAAAAGACGGGGAGCTCATTTTGCACATATTCAAACTGATGCCTGAAGTTTCAGCTCAGACCTAGAACTGATTGTTATATTTGGCATTTATTCACAACCAGCAGAACCCCCATCAAAAGGCCTGTTTTCTTTACTCAGAACATAATTTGGTACGGTCAAGTTAATCTGACTATAATTGAATGGAATTTTTTGTTCTTTAAAGGGCTTTTTTTTTTCTTTCCACATTTCAGTTGTATACTATCTCTAGTGAGGTCAAATTCCCCTGTAAATATTATCTGATTTATTCTCATAACATCTCTAAGAGATAGGGTGCGTTTGTCTATATTATTAACATCTGGTGTTAGAAGATCCACATTTACTTTGTTGGGAATCACCGAAAATAAATCTCATGCAGACACTAATGGAAAATATAATAGGAGATAAATACAGGTATGTCTGCAAATGAAGATATTTTCCCACCTTTGAAATCTGTTGACTAAAAAGATAAAAAGTAGAACAACTTATGATGATTGAATAGTAATAAAAAGCAGCATTTAATCTAAATCTCTCCTTCCTGTGATTACAGCATGCTAAATATTACTCAATACTAGCAAGTCTGCTGATGAGCTATGTAAATGTTTTCCAATAAAATTAAATAGATTAGATTTAGAAAGAGAATGTTAATGTTTCTAAGGCTTTTAAAGAGTCCTCTTTATTTTTTTTTCCTTTGAAGAGCCTTCTTTAAAGACTTTTCTGAAACATACAGTTTCAGACCATGTCACGGTGCTCTGAGTCATGAGCCGACAGAGCGCCATCATTTCCACGTGGACAGAACGGACACAGGCAACCATCATGTGTGAGTTCTTGTCATCTGTGACCCTTTATTGTTAATTCTCTTCATGTATTTTGCCTGCTGCTTTGTTTTGGTTGTCAGAGTTTGTTACTGAGACAAGAGTAAGCTCATCTCGTTCCGACAGCCGTAGATTGAGTTGGCATGGTGCACCACGAAGTGAGTCTAATTGCTGTTAATATCGGGAGGATGAATAATCCTATTAAAAAGAAGAACAGTTATAACAAAATAAATAAGGGGAGGCAAGTCTAGATTACATGAAAGAAGGACAGCTTGATGAGGGGAAACCCATTAACCCGAAAGGAAGCAATTCTTTGCTTCCAATTTAGCAGTTGTGAGCAAGACCGCATTCATACTAAATCAAAATGGAAACCATTTTTCTGAGTCATTAATAGGCTTAAATATTAGGTTTTCTTACATGTGGAAAGGGAGACCCTACTGTGATTCCTAATTGTTAATAGAATATCAAAATGCCATGTTGGGTAGGTTTCTAGGGAAACTTGCGTCTTGTTCCTTAGGTATTATGAACGAGTCAAACAAGGGAACTTTATATTAGGTGGAGAGAACAATACTCTAAACCAGGGCTTCTCAAACTCGAATGTCCATATGCCTCCTCCTGGGGTCTCGATGAATTGTGGGTTCTGATTCTGTAGCTCCTGGCTAGGGCCTGAGATGCTGCATTGGAGAGGCCCCCCAGGAGATGCCCAGCCACTGACTCAGGACCCCTCTTGGAGAAGGCAGGCTGCAGATAACTAGTTTACAAAGAAATCTACACACTTATGGTGTAACTTGCTTTGTCGCCATTTCGGGGAGCTGAATGGCGTTGGGATAACAACAGCAAACCGCTTGCTTTGCAAATGGAAGTGGAGAGGATGAGTCTATTTAACGCTTCAAGGACTCCTTTATGATTTTTAAAAATGTTTAATGTTTATTATTTATGTTTTGAGAGAGAAAGAGCACGAGCAGGGGAGGGGCAGCGAGAGGGAGACACAGATTGCAAAGCAGGCTTTGGGCTCTGAGCCGTCAGCACAGAGCCCAACATGGGGCTCAAACTCATGAACCGTGAGATCATGACCTGACCTGAAGTCAGACGCTGCATGACTGAGCCATGCAGGCTCCCCCCTTTATGATTCTTTAAAAGTGATCTCCACACCCAATGTGGGGCTCGAACGTATGACCCTGAGATCAAAAGTTGCATGTTCTACCAACTAAGCCAGCCAGGAGCCCCAAGGATACCTTGAAGGACAACTTGGCTTACTGCTAAGGTTGAAGCTATAATGGAACAGGCAGAAAAGAAGAAAATCTCCTGGTTCCTTTTGGAGCTTCATGCATAGCCTCCTTCAATACCTCTCTTCCTTGTGATCATAGTTATCAGATGTCTCCTGGAAACATGGACACATTCTATTCACACAATAGACTTCACAACTTGAATTCATGATGCCTTAGTAAGAGAGAGCATTGTGCTCCTCCTTCCTCTTCCCACAAACCAAGTTGTGAAGAGAACGCTTAAGGCTGCAAGCATCTCACAGCATGCACATTTCACCCATTTAGCCTCTGCCCAGGACACGCTGTTTATTGGTGGTTACACGGTGGTAAGATCATCTGACACCCCTCAGCATGAAGTCTAGGGTTGCGGGCTTTTGAATGCATTCATCTTAACCAAACCTCAGATAGCTGAATAAGAGGGAGAACTTTGAATAATTAAGAAGGCATTGGTGTCAAAAGAGCTTTAAGTGGGGGAAATGGGTTTCAGAAACTTGACTGCATGTTACATATTCTGAATTTTGGGTAATCACAAATTATCATTTATTACGTATCTGGTTACTGTGTAGGGACAGCATAAAGAGATGGTAGGAAAGTGAATCCCAACTATATGGACAGTGTGTGGATGTGTTAGTCTGTTCAGGCTGCTGTAGCAAAATACCATGGCCTTTGTGGGTTAGATGACAGACATTGATTTCTCAGTTGTGGAGGCTGGGAAATCCAGGACCCAGGGGCCAGCCTATTCGGTTCCTGCTAAGGAAGGGCCTTCTCCCTGGTTTGCACATAGCCTTCCCCGTGTGCCTTCAAGTGGCCGAGAGAAAGAAAAAGCCATCTGTCTTCCTCTTCTTATAAAGCTACTGATTTCATTCTGAGGGTCCTAACCTCATGATGCCCTACCCCTTCTAGCCCTAAGAATCTTGCAAATACCCCATCTCCAAATTCCATCACACTGGGATAGGGCTTCAAATTCAGTGTGAATTTGGGGGTGGGGCACAGTTCAGTTTATAGCAGTGAAATAAAGGCTGACAAGATAGTGGTGACTTCGTAATTATAATACAAGCACAAAGATAAATACTGTTTTCTTTCCTTTCAACTTGTTATATGCTTTTTACATTTGTTGTCTTTAACACCACAAGTGTATGTGTACATCACAGTGATGTCAAGTCTGGAAATAAGATCCCTGATGATAAAGCCATTATGTTATGGAAGGCTGCTCATCCTAAAATTAATTTATTCTCTTAGCCACAATATAACCTTTTTTAAAAAAATGTTGTCATGAATCTATTGACTAACTCACATAATCTTACTCGACCAAGACAAATTTAGTCCTACTGCACAAAGACAAATTTACTCCTAGCACGTTGGAAAATATATCTACACTTTGTAGTACACACTAGAAAGACAACATGGCAGACAAGTGTGACGCAGAAAGATTTGCTTGCGGGGGCGCCTGGGTGGCTCAGTCGGTTAAACATCTGACTCTTGGTTTCGGCTCAGGTCATGATCTCGGGGTTTCATGAGTTCGAGCCCCATGTTGGGCTCTGCACTGGCAGCCTGGAGCCTGCTTAGGATTCTTTTCTTCCTCTGTCTTTGCCCTTCCCCCACTCACACTGTCTCTATCTCTCTCAAAATAAATAAACTTTAGAATTTTTTAAAAAAAGAAAGACTCGCTTCCTAGTACAAATTCATGGAAGTGATGGATAAAATGGAAGAACAAACTGCCCAGATGTCATAAACAAAGTAAGACACCGAAGTTAAAGCAAAAAGTTCCAGACCGATCGAGGCTTTGGCCCTGGGTAAAGGCCCTTGGGGAGGAGGATGGACAGAGAGGAGGAAGAACTAGGGACAGGAGATGAGGCCTTAGAATCACTGGACAGGGAGGCTGAAGCCGGTCCCCTGCAGAAAATCTAGTGACTCAGCAGAGCTGGTAGATCTCCACCATCAGCCCGTGGAAGGAACGAGAAGTTTGCTGTTATTGAGCCCGAGAGTGAGCACAGGCGAGGGAAGGGGCGCCATCTGAGAGAAACTGATACCAGCCCCGGGCCTCTTCCTAAGAGGACTGAATTTCTACTGTTTGCTTAGAAAGCTAACTGTAAGTGCATTTCCTTAGAATGCACTCTCTCAGGCAATCAATTAACATAAAAATACATCCAGAGCCTTGAAACCCCCAGGAATCTGACTGGTGGGGAGCATCCTGTGAGATCCTTGCACAACCTCTGGGTCAGCAGCTGGTTGGTTGGCTAGGGCTGCCCTAACTAAGTGCCACATACTGGGCCCTTCAGGCAACAGAATTTCCTCCCGTTCGTGGAGGCTGGAAGTCCAAGGTCAAGAAGCCTTGTTAGCAGATTTGCTTTCTCCTGAGGTCTCTCTGCTTGGCTCGCAGACAGCTGTCTTCCTGCTGTGTCGACACGTGGCTTTTCCTCTGTGTACACGCATCCTTGGTGTCTCGCCTGCTTCTCATAAGGCCATCATTAGTCATATGGGATTACCCTCATGACCTTATTTAATGTTAATCACGACTTTAAAGGTCATATGTCTAAATACATCACATGGCGGGTTAGGGCTATGATGTATGAATTTGGGATGGTGGACACAGTTCAGTCCATAACAGAAGCCTCTCTCAGAAAAATAACCGAATCCCGCGGAAGATAAATTAATTCACAAGCACCATAACAGAGTGTTACAAAGTATACAAGGAATGCTACCTTCTAGGAGAGTTATCAGAGAGTTATCAAGAGACTTAGCACCAAAACACTCTAAAATAAATAGAATGAGCAGAGAAATCTCAAAAAAGGATCAAAAACGGAATGACACAACAGAATGCCTAAAGGATTGGCACATTTGGAAAGAAACAAATGGAATGTCTAGCAATGAAAATTACACTCAGTACAATCTCATTGGTAAGGCATATTAGACACATCTAAAGAGAAAATTAGCCAATTGGAAGATATATTGGAGGAAACCGCTTGGCATGAAAGAGATGGAGGAAATGATCGAGTGGTTCTGTGTGTGCAGGACAGAACGAGAAAGTCAGGGACAGAGTAGAAAATGGGAGACAAGCAATATTCAAACAGAAATTCAATGAAAATTTTCTATGATGAAATATTAGAATTGGAGAATTGAAGAAATATACTGAGTCCCACGTAGGAAGAACAAAAACAAGTGTATATCTAGTTTGAGAAAAATCCAACAATTCCACTGTTTCCCACAAAAGAGATCTCAATAAATAGCAAAAAAGCTGGTTTCATATAGAGCATATTCTTTGATCATAAGACAGTGATATTAAAGATTAATAACCAATAACAGCCGCTAGGAAAATGAAAATGACCATAATATTTAAAAAAAAAGGGGGTCTGAATGACACAAACTATATTAACATATGCATTGAATCTTTTAAAACTATATCAATATATGCAAGAAAATGAATCCTTACGGTATTTGGTGTATAGTTGTACCTCCTTATTTATAATTCCGGTTTCATAAACACATCCTTTTCCTTTGCCTCATGGCTCTTGCCGAGACTGTTTTGTTAGCTATGTCTGGCTGTGATACTAGAAAACCATATTTTGTTGGTACTTTACAAAGAGCTTTCACATACATTCTGTCATCATTTAATTTCTCCCTCTTGGTGATAGAAATCAGAGAGGCAGTTGCAACATCCTTGACTAGCGTGCAAATCTCTTACCAATATGTGAAAGATAAGTACTGCTGGAGTCAGGAGTTTCTTGCCAACTGATTTTACTTTCTTCCGCGGCATGTACAGACTTCATTTGGGCATTCCCAGTGAGCACAGCCTTACGGAGGAAAGTTACTGACATTAAGGATTGAGGAACTTCACGACAGTATTCTCTCACTGGTATTAAGTATTAGATACATGTTTTAATAGATTCATTGTTTAAATGATTAAGAAGAGAACGGGGTGAATGGCTCTGAAATATGTGATGATGGAGCAGAGACTGCATAGATAGAAAAACTTGTTTTTCCCTTAAATCTGACTATGAAAATTAACTAGACTTTTGAGAATTTATAATGTGTTTTGCAAAAGAAAGAAATGTCTCCATTGACTTAAAAGACATGATAATGTTGTCTTTAGGTTCCCTTAAGACTTAAAATTCGGTTGAGGATTACGTGCATGTAAATTCTTTAATAAAACACCCATAGGGGTCTGCTTTGGAAAGATTTAATCTCTGACTTTGTTTCTAGAGAATTCTGGTAGCCACTCCAGCTAGGGCAGGCCGGCTACCATGCCTTGAGAAGGGTTGTGTGGGCGCAATAGCAACCCCAGGCACAACCAAATGGCAAAGCATTTGACATATAATTCTCCCTTTTTTTATTTTTACTTTATGGTGTATGTCACTGAGGTGTCTCCTCTCCTTTTCATTTCTGTTGCTTTGTTTTTACCTGGAGTTGATCTTGACGTCAACCCTTTCTATTCACTGGCTTCCACAAGAAATCATTCCAGGGGCCCTTGGGTGGCTCAGTCAGATGAATGTCCAACTCTTGATTTCAGCTCAGGTCATGATCTCATGGTTTGTGGTATCAAACCCCAAGTTGGGCTCTGTGCTGACAGCATGGAGCCTGCCTAGGATTCTCTCTCTCCCTCTCTGCCCCTCCTCTCTCTCTCTAAGTAAATAAACATTTAGAAAGAAAGAGNGAGCATAAAGCCTGCCTAGGATTCTCTCTCTCCCTCTCTGCCCCTCCTCTCTCTCTCTAAGTAAATAAACATTTAGAAAGAAAGAGAGAGAGAGACAGAGAGAGACAGAGAGAGAGAGGGAGGAAGAGAGGGAGGGAGGAGGGAAGAAGTACAACCAGTCCAAAATCTTTAAAGAAGACTTGTGGTGGCATCATAAAAGGTTGTGTCCCACACTATGCAAAGTTCTACCCCACAAAGCCATTGAACATCTCTTACCCCATCCCTGCTCCCCAGTCCAGCTATCAGGACTCACCTATAAGGATGCTCTCTGTAACACAGCCTCAGCCGGAGACTCAGCTGATTCACCTTGCCCCAGGATTTTCCCTAAAGTAATCCTATTTGCCACCCACCTTGCCTATTAAGCAGGGTAATTCAGTCCCAAGTCCAAGTTCTCTAGCCTATGCCAGCACCCAGTAAACTGGTGGCTCTCCGGCTGCAAGAATATATCCTCAGAGAGCAAAGCGGGGTTACAATCAATAATAATTCTGTTATGTATAAAAGTAAATGCTTCATTAAACTGGCAGTACTGATATTTTTTTCCCCAAAACCACCTTTATCTTATGAATAAAGTAAAATGTCAGGGAGCCAGGGAGTGTTCAACTCTTGATTTCAGCTCAGGTCACCATCTCACAGTTTGTGAATTTGAGCCCTGAGTTGGGCTCTGTGCTAACAGTGCTGAGCTTGCTTGGGATCTTTGTCTCCCTCTCTCTCTCCCTCTCCCCTGCTCATGCTCTCTCTTTGTCTCTCAAA
Source organism: Crocuta crocuta (assembly GCF_008692635.1). Lineage (NCBI taxonomy): Eukaryota > Metazoa > Chordata > Mammalia > Carnivora > Hyaenidae > Crocuta > Crocuta crocuta. Next base: position 2,718,089 of record NW_027528624.1, read on the forward strand.
AAAAAATTAATGAATATTAAAAAAAATTTTTTTTAAAGTTAGCCTCCAGCGTATTGTTTCCCTTTAATTTTATCAGATTTTAGTTTAGTCCCTTCATTATGATGCTTGCAATCGAGTGGACTGTTTTGTCCAAGGAATCATTTCTTTCTTAGAAAGTTACTCAGTTGACTGAAAAACTAACAATTCACCATCAGAAAGTATTGGGAACTTGAAACAATGGTTTGTACACATAGGTAAATTGTTATCTCCATATAAAATCCTAGAATCATGAGTTTGTAGAAATTAGGGGTTCAATCATTGAATGATACAATTCTCAGAAATTGAGAAAAATGAAAGAATTTCGTTTTACATAAATTAGCCTTTAGTATTTAGACTACTTCATCTAGCATCACTATACCAAGAGTTCTAGAGCTAATGCTTTGATGAGAGTTAGTTAAGTCAAGTAAGGTGAAAACACAGCCACTGATAAACTGCATGGTTGGTGTCTTAGTCTTAGACAATGACTTTCCTGTCAAATCATGTATAGAATCTAACAGTGATTTCATGTGTGTGTGTGTGCACATATGTATATATACATATGTGTGTATATATGTATGTATATGTATTTTTAAGTTTATTTATTTTGAGAGAACGCACATGTGCACACGTGTGAGAGCAGGGGTGGGGCAGAGAGGGAGAGAGAGAATCCCAAGTAGGTCTGTGAAATGGTGACCTGAACTGAAATCAACTCAGGTGTTTAACTGATTAAGCCACCCAGGTGTCCCTATATATATATATATATTTTTTTTTTTTAAATGTTATTTAGAGAGAGAGGGGAAGGGAGGGGCAGAAAAAGAGGGGGACAGAGGATCCAAAGCAAGTTCTGTCCTGTCAGCAGAGAGCTGGATGTGGGGCTAGAACTCACGAACTGTGAGATCATGACCTGAACCGAAGTCAGATGCTCAACTGACTGAGCCACCCAGGCGTCCCCTAACAGTGATTAACTTTTAAGTCAAGCCTTATTTCCGCCCCCCCAAATATAAAATTCATGAAGATATGTGTGATAATTTGGAAAGGTAGGAAGCATGGATAAAGAGGGATTCTGGAATAAATCCTCCAAAGAGAATTGTGATAGAAATGATTGAGAAAAACTTAGGCAAAGTAATTAAGGACAGGGTTCCCAACAAGGCCTGAAATCCTCATGAATGTTTTATGCCTTATATTCTTTTTTGTTTTTTAAATGTTTTCTTCATTTTTGAGAGAGTGCAATGGGGGGAGGGGCAAAGAGAGCAGTACAGAGGATCTGAAGTGGGCTCTGTGCTGGCAGCAGCGAGCCTGATGTGGGGCTTGAACTCATGAACCATGAGATCATGACATGAGCTGAAGTCAGATACTCAACCAAATGAGCCACCCAGGCACCCCTGTGCCTTCTATTCTTAATATCTTTTATCTAAAGATTTCATGAGACATGAAGATAATCATCTTTATTCTTTGACTTTCCATTGTTCTTTCCTAATTTTTGCTTCTTTCTGAAACATAAATCTATCTTTGAGGTAATGACTATGTATTAAAGTTGCATTGAACAACTATTTTAAGATTAAATCAAATAGGAGAATACACTTTGGAAAATTGATTAAATCCAGGTTCCCTAGTGGGAGAGTTAAACAGAAATAATGTTAAATCAAATTCGCCCTGGATAAGGGATCTGCTTGTAAAACCTGGAATATCCTTTTAAAGTAGAATGTTTATGAGCCACCTGGGTGGCTCATTCAGTTAAGTGTCTGACTTTGGCTCGGGTCATGATCTCAGAGTTCATAGGTTTGATCCCCAAGTCAGGCTCTGTGCTGACAGCTCAGAGCCTGGAACCTGCTTCAGATTCTGTGTCTTCCTCTCTCTCTCTCTGCCCCTCCTTCCCTGCTCACACTCTATCTCTCTCTCAAAAAAATAAATAAAAATTTTAAAAAATTAAAGTAGAATGTTTATTACACAGTCCTGGAAAAACATTTTAGTACGTTTGACAAGGTGTTAATTTCCTTAATGTTCTATGTTCTTACATATCGATACAAAGGTAAACAAGTCATTTTAAAAACAAAACCCAGTTTATTTGCAGTGAAAAACACTGATTGATAAATAAATACAAAGTTCAAGCTCAGTTATAACTGAAGAAATAAAAACTTCTAAAACTGAGAATTGAATTTTTTTTCTTTCCTATTGCTAGAGATGAAAATATTTGTTTTGGGCATGGGAAATTTGTACTGCCAGGTACCATCAGGAGGAGTGTAAGTTGATACAACCTTTTTGGAAAGTGACTTGTCAGGATGTATTAAATTTTAACGTGTAAATTTTAACCTTTTTAAAATGTTTAGTTATTTATTTTGAGAGAAAGAGAGAGAGAATCCCAGGCTTGACCTGAGCCCCTATGGAGTGGAATCCAGTGCTCAAAGAATGAGCCACCCACGCACCCCTGTGAGTTTCACTTTTAAATGTAAATAACATACCTTTTGATCTTCGCATTCCATTTAGACATTTATAGTGTTTTACACATGAACCAGAATAAACATTGCCATGTTATTTGTAAATAGCCAAGAGCCCACTGAAGAGCCATCCATAAGAATCTGGTTCTTTTATATATTAGGGCACAGTTTGTGCTCACATGCAAATGTTCATAGGAAGGAAACAGCTATATATGCTACTGGAAAGAAGTCCAAGGTAAATTGCTTTGTGCAAAAAAACAAAAAACAAAAAACAAGTTAGAGAACATCTATAACATAATCTCATTTGTCTAAAATAAATAAATATTTTATTATGTGTATACTCTGGAAAAACCACAGGAAAGTGGCAAAGTAGAAGTACTTTTATTCATACATTATTCTGTCCCATACCATTTCTTGGCTTTTCTTTCTTTCTCTTTGGTTTTTTGGTCTGGCTCAGTTTTGTGTATTCTTTTATTTCGTTTGTTGTTGCCATGAGCATTTACTATTTATATGAAAATATATAGCTGGAGGTGAAAATAATTTTGTGTGGCTTTTTTTTTTGAGAGACAGAGCATGAGTGGGGGAGGGGCAGAGAGAGAGAGGGAGACACAGAATCTGAAACAGGCTCCAGGCTCTGAGCTGTCAGCACAGAGCCTGACGCGGGGCTTGAACCCGTGTACTGCGAGATCATGACCTGAGCTGAAGTCAGGTGCTTAACCAACTGATCCCCAAGGTGAAAATAATTTTTACTTTCAGTAAATATTTTGTTTCAATATTCCTACATTTTCTGGGAACCACAGCAGATGGGCTTTTTCCAAGAACAGGAACACAATTAGGACTGTCATCAGTCACTTTTTCTCTCTCCCCCGTGGCATTCCTAGTCCTGAGACTCTTCTTTCGTAGTTGACGAGACAGACAGGGGTGCTCTGAGGTCAGAAGAAGATGCTCAGGGACATGGGCACACCCGATCCGGGGGGTAAGTGGGCTTCCAAAACAAAAGTTAAATGTGTTTTCATGAAAACACCCCCTACTTCCATGCAGCACTTTCTCCTCTTTCCTTGTACTGTCTCACTTCGCTGCTGTTAATTAAGACTAAGGGAATGGGGACAGGAATGAAAGTCATGAGATGAAGCAAACATTTTGAAGCTCTCTTTTGTAGGATGGATCCAATTCCAGATCACTCTTCCAGCTGTAAAGAGCAGTGACAACAAAAACCAGACGTATTTTGCTTCACATCATGTAGATGTCAGTTACATGATGAGAAAAAAATTAAATATTCATGCTACAGGAAAGTGGCTTTCGCAGACTGGGGAACAACTGGGATGCGCTCAGCAGCGCTTATTTCAGGGAGATTTTCTGCTGTCGGACTCAAAGCACTGAAAGGAAAAAAAGAAAAAAAAAAAAAACAGAAGAGAAATAGGTTGTCCTAAAGGCTGTTTTATTTAGTCGTCTTATATTCCTATCAAATTCTCTTGCAAACTCCCCTGGAGGTTAAAGTTTATTTTAGAAGGCAGTACCTTGGTTGAAGCTGCTTTTCAATAAGGGGGAGGCCAGCCTCGTCCTAATTGCTTTGCGAAGCTTTCCCTTCTCCCTAATCTCTCTGTAGTTTCTTAAGAAATGAGGCACTTACATATCCCAAGGGGTTAAATGGAGATTTCTGCTGCAGAGGATAAAGTAGGGAGTTTGCTGCATTAATCATTGAATAACATCAATCACACATCCACTTGGGCAGTTAAATTTCTGTTGAACAAAGTACAGAAATACCTGGGGAATGTGCCCCTCTTCGTTTGGGGTGTTATTAGACATCTGTCATGAAGGCCTTGTAAAAATAGATGTTGGGATGCAAACAAAGTCACTTTAATACTAACACAATGCTAGGCACATAATGAATAATACTCTATCAATATTAGTGAGTATATAAATGAAATTCCCAAATAAATTATTGCACCAATTCCCTTAACAGTCTACTAATCACCACCTTACTGCACACTCGTGTGTTCATTGCAGCAAGTGTTATCGTTCTTAGGCAGCATTTTGATTTTTCAGACCCATTTTCAGAAACTAGAGTAAGTTAAAACTTTTGCTTCTAGGGCGCCAGGGCAGCTCAGTTGGTTAAGCGTCCAACATCAGCTCAGGTCATGATCTCACTGTTCATGAGTTCGAGCCCCGCATTAGACTCTGTCCTGACAGTTCAGAGCCTGGAGGCTGCTTTAGATTCTGTGTCTCCTCTCTCTCTCTCTGCCCCTCGATGCTCACGTTCTCTCTCTCTCTCTCTCAAAAATAAACATTAAAAAATCAAAAACAATGTTTTTGCTCCTGTAAAATCCATATTGCAGATCCATGTTGAAAGGTTTTCTAATAACTGGGCCTTTCTCCTGAATTTCCCTTTTTAAAAGTTATTGCACATTCATATTATCTTTGCTCACCTAGAACACATGTGAATCGGCCTCATAATTTGCCTTGCCCCGTCCAAATCCGACTTCTGCCATCTGCAATGCCTTTCACCCTCTGCTTTACCTACCGTTCCAGATCAGCCTCACTCTGCTCTTCCTGTCGCTTGTTACTCTAGCCAGCCTTTCAGGATCTAAGTACAGAGCAGTGCATTTATAATACTAAAGTTATGGAGAGTTTTATTTCTGTCTTACATGACTTCATGTCAATTCAATGCAATCTTAATGATCTTTAGTGGAATATTAGCGCATTGGAGGTAAAGGCTGCTTTTACGATTTTCTTACTCTCACCAAAATGTTGAACACATACAGGAAGCTTCATGACCTAGTTAATTTCAAGAGTCTGGCAGCTTCTCAGAAAAAGATCAAAGTGACTTCCTTTGAAAATTAAAAAAATGTCATATGGGTTGGTCATACCAATATCATATTGATGAGTCAATAGTGAAAAGGGGTCAAATATTTGCAAATCAATCTAAAACTATAATGGAATTCAAATATAAGTCCCAATTTTAGTATATTTGTTTTTTTGTTGTTTCGTTGGAACCTTTAAAAAAGCATAGAGATGCCTGGCTGGCTTAGTTGAAGAATATGCGACTCTTGATCTCGGGGTTGTGAGTTCAAGCCCCACGATGGGTATAGAGATAAATTTTTTAAAAATTTTAAGGTGTAAAATTCACTTTGAGAATGTTTTAAAAATATATTAGTGAGGATATACCATATCAATTATTATACAAATATTTAAAAGCTAGAATAATTAAAGTTATGGCACTGGTAAAAAATAGATATGATAGAACATAAATGAAAGTTCAAAAGTGATCCTTGTATGTAAAGAAAATTTAGTTTTTCTTAGAAATGGCGTTTTGTATCGGGGATAAAGGACGACTTATTCAACAAAGGTTGAAATATTTGGTTGATCACTTGGGAAATTAAAAATTTGGATACCTACAATTTGACAAAACAAATACCAGATGGGTTAACAATTCCTAAGTAAGTCAAATAAAAATAAAACAATACATAAAAGTATTAGTGAATATCATAATTAAGCATTTCTATAGTCTGTAAGAAGAGAGAACTTTCTAAAAATGATACCAAAGATAGAAAGTAAAAAGGAAAGGAAGTCCTGATAAACCTTAAAAATTCTACACGATAGGGTGCCTGGGTGGCTCAGTCGGTTAAGCGTCTGACTTCAGATCAGGTCATGATCTCTTGGTTCGTGGGTCTGAGAACCATGTCGGGCTCTGTACTGACAGCTCAGAGCCTGGAGCCTGCTTCAGATTCTGTCTCCCTCTCTCTCTGAGCCTCCCCTGCTCATGCTTGTTCTCTCTCTCAGAAATGAATAAAGCATTAAAAAAAACCAACAACTCCAGCCTATATGTCAAGGCCCATCTTTAAAAAAAAATTCTACATGAAAATATCATAATCAATGTTTAACAGCAATGAACTGACTGAAAAAATATTTATAGTATGTAAGACAAAGGGTTAAATACTCAATATATAGTCTTCTAAAATCACTCAGAAAAAGAATGTCCTGATAGAAAAATGAGTAAGAACCTTTAAAAAGCGACATATAAAACAATAAACACAAATGGCAAACAATTTTTTAAAATGTTCAACTATCCTAGTAATCCAAAAAGTGTAATCATATTTTGGCCCATCTGATCGGCAAAGTGGAAATGAGTGAAATTTAACAATACATCCTAAAAGCCTATCTATCCCATGACTTATACATTCCATTAGAAGTAGTAGTAGTAGGGAAGTATATGCATAAAGGAATGCTTATAGCTGCTGATCATTACAGCAAAATATTTGGGAAAACGTGGTATTCAGGCAAATCCCAAAGGCTTAAGTAAGTTAGAAATGTACTTTCTGGCCATGTAAATGAAATCTTGAGATAAGCAATCCAAAGCTGATATAGCAACTCCTAATTGTCACGCAGGTTCATTTTGTGCCTACAATTTCATTAACATGAGGATTCTACCCCATGGTCCAAGATAGCTATTTGGTCTCCAAGCATCTCATCCATTTACACAGGAAGTAGTGTATGAAGATACAGTAGGGAGATAGGAAGGAAGAAAGGCATAGGTCTTCTCTTTAAGGATACGTCCTGGAAGTTGAACATATGGCCACACCCAACTGCAAAGCAAACTGGGAAATAACCCTTAACTCCAGACAGCACCTGCCCGATAAAAATTGGAGTCTCGTTACTAAGGAAGAAGAGAAGATGGGCATTGGAGGACAATCTACAGTCTCTGCCACATAACAAAAATGTTGACTCATAAATGGTTCAACAGCAAATATGTTCTGGTTCATTCAGACAATGAAATACTATGTCATTGTTAAAATGTTATGGATCTATAGTTATTCACACGGAAAGAGATACATTCACAATGTATCATTAAATAACAAAAGCAGTTCATAAAATCGTTTTTTTTTTAAGTTTATTTATATTTTGAGAGAGGGAGAGAGAGCTTAATTTGAGCAGGGTTGGGGCAGAGAGAGGGGGGAGAGAGAGAGAGAGAGAGAGAGAGAGCGAGTGCCAAGCAGGCTCCATACCGTCAGCACAGAGCCTGACACAGGACTCGAACCTACCAACTGCGAGATCATGACCTGAGCCAAAACTAAGAGTCAGACGCTCAACCAACTGAGCCAGCCAGGCGTCCCATGAAACTGTTTTTATAGTATAGTTTTTATAGTATCATCTCTTATCTAGTTGCCTTTTCCTCTATTTTGTCTACTGATTGATCAATCTATCTTAAAGTGCTTTTAAGTTTTTAAAATGATAGAATTTCTAAATTACTTTGTTGGTTTTTAAATTTCTGACTATACCGCATTGTGATATGAAATGTGCTGTGTATGAAATGAATACTTTGGCATTTATTGTGACTGGATTGTGTCACTCTCTAGTGATTATCTGTTTTCCCTAATTATTGGGGGCAGGATTCGGTATATGTTCATTAGAGCAAGTTTATTAATTGTGTTGTTCAAGACACTTTGTATTTCCTAATTATTTGTAAGCTTTCTACATCAGTTTCTGAGAGATGTGTGTTAAAAAATACCTACCATGATGGAGGGATTTAATAATTTCTTTAATATATATATCATTATTTACCTTAATATATAAGGCTATATTTTTGAGTGCATGCAAGTTTGGGATTATTATAGTTTTTTGGTAATTGTTTCATTTGCTGTTAAATGATAGCCCTTTTTAAAAGTAGGCTCCACTCCCAAAGTGGGGCCTGATCTCACGACCCTGAGATCAAGAGTCATATGCTCTACCGACTGAGCCACCCAGATTCCCCTATTGCCTTAAATTCTATTTTACCTGATTAATATTGCTTTTATACCTCCCTTTGTTTGGTATTTACCTGGCATGTTTTTTCCATAATTTTACTTCAGATTTGGAGGGTTGTTGTCTTTTATGCTTGCAAAAGGCTTACAGATAGATTTTGTGTTTCAATTCAGCTAATTTCTGCTTTTTAACAGGTGAATTTAATGTTTATATTTATTAGGATTGCTGATAGTTGGATTTATTTCAACCATCTTCTGTGTTTACCAACTTTTTTCCTTACTATTTGTTTTTTTCCTGATTCCTGTTCCATTGATTTTATTCCCCTTTTCCTTCTTCAATGATCTGGAAGATGTATATTCTATTTCTTTTAGAGGTTTCCCTTAAATTTTGAATATACAGTAATTGACTTAAGAAAGGCAACATTTAAACAATTGCTCTGTTCTCTCTTCTCTACTGTTATTGTTGTCTAGTTTGTTAGTTTCACCTGTTTTTAAAAGCATCCCCAAATTAGCCTTTAATATTAGGGTTGTAGGGTAAGCTATACATAGCACTTCTCTTCCTGTCTGAAATCCAGAACCAATATGGGGTAAGAAGAGGGGGGCAAAGGCAGGAACTAGAAGTGGAAAATCAAAATACAGTATTAGCTTTATTTCAGGTAAAGCTGATGGGAGAAAATGATTTTGGATCTGAGGCCAGATGGGCTTGCTGATACTTTATTTCTGAATTAGATGGACTTAGCCCCCGATGGCATAGTGAGACAACAGCAGGTTTCCCTAATAAGGCTGGTTACTCACCACCTGGACCCGGGCAGACCAGAATGTTCCTTCTGTGGAGGCAGGCAGATCGGAGGAGAGAGAATAGCAGGGCTGAGCCAAGCATGTTGAGGTGTTCCTCCTAAACGTTCCCATTCTCCTGCCTTTGGGTGGGATGGTTAAGGACGCAGAATGAAACTATGAGTGTTTTTATATTATCACTTGCATAGATTAGCATAGAACTTCTCTCCTTTTGATGGATATAGGAGTGGGAAGTAATGGTTCCTCTGACAATTATTGCCATCATTGCTGTTCTTGTTAATATTGTTTTCTATAGTTCCTGCTACATGCTGATACTTCAGCTTCAGCATCCTTAACTTGATGGGCCTCCCCAGGCTTTGATGAGAGAGCAGCACCCTATGATAGTTGGAGGAATGGAGTCCCGCTGGTCCGAAGGTCATTTTTCTCACCCTGGTGGTGGCCTTGGAGCTTCAGGAGAGGGGCGGGCACTGGGCAACAGTCCCCTGCACTCCATGGATTCCGTGGAACGTCACCATGTTCCTCAGAGAGAAGAATCTGACTGAGACACTGCTCTGCTCTTAGCTTGAAGGCCATGTGACTTGGCAGCCCCAATGCTGGGAACTGCCCTGGCAAGGTAGGGGTGCAAGGGATACCAGGCGTGGCGAAAGCCAGCTGACCCGAGCAGGCTGCTGGCACAGTGAGATCAAAGGGCTGGAGCCATCTGAAGCCTCCTTCCACTACCAATGGTGAACGTGAAGCTACAGTACATTTTTCTAAACTATGACTGGCTTGTTTTAAACTGTATGCCCAAATTTTGACCAACTGTGTTAGAGGATGGATGTATCTTTCTACTTCTTTATATAGGACAATATTTGAAAGTCGTTACCACATTAAGAGATGAGCAAAGAGGATGCACTGAAAAAAATGTAGGGAATAAAAATGTATTATAGAGGAGGTGAAATTATCATAAAAATAATTAAGGGCTGTATTGCATTCTGAGATTTTGTGAGTTTTTGTAGCATTTAGCTGCAATTTATTATTTAGTTAGTTTCAAGTTTTTATTTAAATTCCAGTTAGTTAATATACAGTGTAATGTTAATTTCAGGTGTAGAATTTAGTGATTCATCACTTACACACAACACTCAGTGCTCATCACGAGGGCCCTCCTTAATCCCCATCACCCATTTACCCCCCCCACCTTCCCTCCAGCAACCCTCAGTTTGTCCTCTAGAGTCAAGATCCTGTTTTATGGTTTGCCTCTCTTTTTTTTTTTTTTTTTTGCCCATGTTCTGCTATTTAAACTTTTATTTGTTGTGATTTCTGTTCTCATTCTAAGTAAATGTAAACTTAAAAAAATACTTTATCGTAAGTAAACTGTACACCCAAAGTGGGGCTAGAACTCACAATCCCGAGATGAAGTGTTGCATGCTCTACTGATGGAACCAGCGAGGGGTCCAGCAATCTAAACTCTTGCACCTAATTTTCTATTCATACTTTAATATTACTCTTTTTTTAAGTTATTTATTTATTTTGAGGGGGGGAGGGGCAGGGGGAGGGAGAGAGAGAATCCCAAGCAGGCTCTGTGCTGTTGGTGCAGAGCCTGACTCAGGGGCTGATCCCACAAACCATGAGATCATGACCTGAGCCAAAATCAAGAGCCAGATGGTTAACTGACTGAGCCACCCAGGTGCCCCTGTTTAGACTTTCTAATGGGAGCTGATCTCAGTGTCTGGAAACACATCCCAGAGGGAAGTCTTTGGGGATGGAGGTGTGATTTCCCATTATTTTCAGTTGACGCCTATGAAGAGAGTCTGTCAATATGCTGTTACCTCCTCCTGGCTGGCTCGCTCACCAGAAAGGTGTTGCCAAGTGGACTGGGGATACCCAGGCCCAGGGGCCTCTGTCCAGCCTATCCCATTCTAAAGATGTCCCTGGAGGCTCTTGGTTTCATTTTGAGAAAGAATTCAAGGACGGACCAGACACAGTGGATGAGCAGTGGAAGCAGGGAAATGTATTAAAGTGAAAGTGCTCTCTGCAGATGTGAGAGTGGCAGCTCGAGGGAGAGCCGGTGCAGCTAGTATTCTTTTCTTAAAATGGGGTCCCCTGATTATGCAAGCTTTAGGCCCCACAAAACACAGATCCACCTCTGGTTTTTTTTAGCTCTTTTTTTTTTTCTTGTTTATTTATTTTTGAGAGACAGAGCATGAGTCGGGGAGGGGAAGGGAGAGAAAGAGACACAGAATCTGAAGCAGGCTCTAGACTCGAAGCCTGATACGGGGCTCCAACTCATGAGCAATGAGATCATGACCTGAGCTAAAGTCGGACGCTTAACTGACTGAGCCACCCAGGGGCCCCTGGATTTTTTTAGCTTTACAAAGAGGTTTGCCAGTTTCTTTGCTAGTTTTTTAACTAGTAGTAGGTATAATGCTACTTTCAACCTTTTCATAAATGACTCCTAGAAATGGATAGTTTCTCTAGAGTTTACTTTGGAGTGGAATTGCTAGGTCAAAGGGTATGGACATCTTCTTAAAGCAAAATTGGTTTCCAAATTGGTTATTCCAATTTACATTCCCACCAGTACCATATGACAAATTGCCTTGCTGTCTACATTGCTGCCAATGCCTGGTAGTTTTAGACTTGAGTATTTGCCAACTTTGCGGATATGTAAGAGTCTTCATTATAGAATTGATTTGTATTTTTCTGATTGGTAATGAGACTGAGGGACATTTTATATGTTTATTGGCCATTTATATTTTTTATAAAATGCTTGTGTAAACCTTTGGGCCTTTTTAAAGAAATTGATTTATCTTTTCCTTATTGATTTATAAGAATTCTTTACGTATTCAGACCACTAGTCCCTTTACAATTATGTATTTAGCAAGTATATGTTACATATAATAATATTTTTAGCAAATCTCCGTCCAGTCTGGCCAGTTACTTCATTCTCATGGTAGCTTTTGATAAAATGGATATTGTTATTTTTAATGTAGCCAACTTCATCAACTTTTCCTCTGTGGTTTTCAGTTTTAATTTCTTGTATGAAAAAATGTGTCCCTGAGATCATCAAAGTATCCTCCCATACTGACTTCTAATTTTTTTTTAAGTTTTGTGTTATATATAGTTCATTAATTCATCTAGAGTTGATATTTTGTATATATATGATGAAGGGGTGTAAGCGCTAATAAGTATCTTATATCTGATCAGTGTTTGTTTTTACATGTTCTTTTGTCCCATCTCTCTTGTTATACAAAAGATATATTGTGGGATACAGGAAAATGGTACTCTGAGAAAATACTTAAAGGTTGAAAACGAAGTATCTATGTTTCCAAGTTTGAAAGTTAAAGAAAGAATAACAGAAAAAAAAAAAACCCACAAAGGAAGTAGAATAGAAAACACTATTCTGCTAAGAGCAGAAACTAATTAAATAACCATCATATAAATGATAGATCAATTAAACAGAAATCGTATTCAATAATAGAGAGGCTCAAGGAAGCCAAACCATTGTTCTTTGAAAAGATTAACAAAATAGATAAACTCTGGTGTGACTACTCAAGAGAAAGAGAAAAGGCACAGATAAATATCATTAAATTGATAAAGGTGTCATAAGTCTAGATGCAACAGAGGTAAAAAAAAAAAAGATAAGCAGATACTTTTAATTAACTTTATGCTGATTAAATTCAAATTGAAAAGAAAACATGCAAATTTCCAGAAAAATGTATATTGATTTTGCCTTTATATTGCTAAACTCTCTTATCTATGCTAATAATTTCTGTGTGGATAATTTTGGGTTTTCTACATAAAACAACCATACAACATGCAGATTATAATAGTATTTTTCTTCTCCCATGATCTCTTTGATTGTCTCTACAAATTTCCTTCTGGAATGTGGCTTAGAAGTTTATACTAGAACTTCTTAGGAAATGACAGATGTTGATGAGGATGTGGAGAAAGGGGAACCCTCTTACACTGCTGAACCGCGAGATCATGAGCTGAGCCGAAGTTGGACCCTTAACCGACTGAGCCACCCAGGCACCCTTCCCTGTCTCCTAAAGACGAATAAATGTTAAAATAATTTTTAAATTATTTTATATTTCACTTTAGCATGCGTTACAATAAAACATCACCAATTCAGATTAAACGTGGAAAATGAATCTAAATTACTGTCTAAAGCTTAAATATTTTTTAAAAGATTTTATTTTTAACTAATCTCTACATTCAACATGGGGCTCGAACTCACAACCCTGAGATCAAGAGTTGCATGCCCTGCTGACTGAGCCAGCCAGGTGCCCCTAAAGCTTGAATATTTTCAATGCTGTTTTATTTCTTCGAGTAAATGCAATAAATGGAACAACAGATGGTGTCAGGAAAGGCCCTGTGTTCTATAATAAATAAATACTTTTATTTATATATAGTTATTTTATGCTTCTGAATAGGAAGATATTTCCCACTCCTGTCTCTACTCCTCAATCCTTTTATTTATTAGTTACTATTAAGTTCAAGTATCCTTGAGATTGTTGGACTGGTAAGTTTTTAAGTGTCTACGGTTTCAATTTCCTAATGATATTTGTGTGTGTTTGTTTCTGGGTATAACTGGGGTTGTGGGATGTGTCTTGGGGTGTGAGAGTGTGTACGTGTATTTGAGGGAGACTGGTGGGGGCGTGACGTTTCTGTGTCTGATGGTTTTTGATTCTTTTTTACTCTTTTCACTGAATACGTTTACTTTTAATCTTGTTCCTATTCAAATGATAATTAATTCTAAATTACTGAGGCTTAAATAATGTTTTTCTCTAAATGATTTGCCAATATGAACGTACTGAAATCTTTTTAATGTGAGGGTTTTAAAAAATCTAAATTATTCTCCACAAATGTCACATAAAAAATCACCCAGTATATTATCTGAACATTTTCCTCATGGCTTCTGCTTTCTTCAGAAAGCCTTTCCAATAAATTTTATTAAAACAAATCCTGGGGATGCCTGGCTGGCTCAGTTGGTAGAGTCTGCGAGTCTTGATCTCGGGGTAGTGGGTGCGATACCCACACTGGGTGTCGAGATTACTTAAAAATAAAATCTTTTATTAAACAATAAAACTAAAACTAACTCTGTATAGAAGATTGCCAGTGTAACAAAATGTGTAAGACAATTTCTCCAAATGGATTTTCACTGGGATATAAACATCTCTTATAAATGTTATAACTTTCCTGGGGTGCCTGGGTGGCTCAGTTGGTTAAGCCTCCGACTTCGGCTCAGGTCATGATCTCACAGTCTGTGGGTTCGAGCCCCGTGTCGGGCTCTGTGCTGACAGCGAGCTCAGAGCCTGGAGCCTGTTTCAGATTCTGTGTCTCCCTTTCTCTCTGACCCTCCCCTGTTCATGCTGTCTCTCTCTCTCATAAATAACTAAAACATTAAAAAAATAATTAAATAAATGTTATAACTTTCCTAAGACCTTGGAAATGTTTTTTAAGGGGCGCCTGGGTGGCTCAGTTGATTAAGCGTCCGACTCTTGATTTCAGCTCAGCTCATGATCTCACCATCTGTGCTGACACCGTAGAGCCTGCTTGGGATCCTCTCTCTCTTTGCCGCTACCCCACTTGCTCTCTCAAAATAAATAAGTAAACTTTTAAAATGTTTTTTAAAAAAAGAGGAAGATTTTTAAAGTTTTTCTCATAAAAGGAAAGAAGAACAAAAGAAGGAAAGACATGGGGAAAAAAGAACCTAATAAAGTCTAACCAAATATAAATAATGTTTCTTTTCTTTTCTTTTTTGTTTTAAATAAACCTGGCATTTCCTATTCCAAATTATTGGTAGCCCTGAGCTGGGAGAAGAAGGGAAAGGGCTCCTGTGTTGTGGCTTAGGTGTGCGTGGAAGGCCTAACTACCATGAACTAGAACAGCCTGGCATGTCCGGCCCTGGAATTTGACCCATCTGTTGAGTGGGGCAGAACTCCAAAACCAAATTCAGCCTGGGAATTTAGGAGAGGTGCGCAGTAGTTCGGACTTCATGCGGGCTCCAGAGAGCATGGCCGCTGGCCACAGGCCTTCCCTGAAATGTGGACTAGCTAGAGACTTTAGAATTTAGATTTTTACAGTCACTCTAGTACTTCTGATTGGTGCTAGGTGCTAGGTGTCAGGGGCTGTTCAGTAAGAAGGGAGCTCGTATTTGGCAATCCACACAGGCGGGCAGCATCAAAATCAGTTGTCAGGGGATACCAAGGCCACAGCAGTCAGTCAAGAGTTGTGGGACCAGACTCCAGTGCCAAAGGAGGGTGAAGGATGAAACTGAGCAAATTGTAGCCCTCAACTCAGAAGGATAGAATAAGAGCCGGGATTCAGTGGCTGAGACCCAATCCCAGGAAAACAAGTGAACATGTGATGGGCAAAATGCCAACTGATCTCAGCTACAAGGCCCAACATAGACCTGGAGGGCCAGCAGCAAAGGGGAATTGATGTCCACGGTCTAAAGCACTGGTCTGTGGCTTTTCAAATCTACCACACCCACCTGACCCCACCCCAATTAGCTGATGACTAGTCCTTGAGCCAGAGAGAGCTATACCTGCTGAGGAAGATTAATGGACTTTTTTCAGCTTTAGATTTACTTATTTTTTGTAGGTTGTTTTTGGTTTTGTTTCATGTGAGAGAGCAGGTGTGAGCAGGAGAGGGGCGAGGGGTGGCGGGGTGGGGAGGGTGGGGGAGAGATTCCCAAGCAGGCTCCTTGCTGTCAGTGCACAGCCCAACATGGGGCTCCATCTCACAAACCATGAGATCATGACCTGAGCCATGATCAAGAGTCAGACACTTAAGCGACTGAGCCACCCACTTATTTTTGAACATACATTTTTGATTCAAAAGTCAAAGCCATATGGACAGGTATACACAGGAAGTCTTGGTCCCACTGTCATCTCCATTCTTTCTTCTACCCCCTACGGATGACCACCCCTCTGCCGATAGTATCTTTTCCGTGTTTGTTTTCACAAATAGAAACACCTCTGTGTACATATTCTTACTCCCCCCGGTTGTTATACAAAAGATAGCACCCTATCTATCTATCTATCTATCTATCTATCTATCTATTGCACACACACTATATATATTGCTGATTTTCTTAACTCCACAATATGTCTTGTAGATTTCTCGACCCCAAAAGATGGAAATTGTTGTCCTTTTTTATGGCTGCCTGGTACTCACTGTGTGGATGTACCGAGTTATTTTGAACAAAGGCCCTATTGGTGCTGACCACTTGGGTTGTTTCTAATCATTGGCTCTTACAAACGATGTCACCAGGCCTGATCCTAGACAGATGTGGCCTGTACTTTTACAAGGCATCAATAGCATAGATGCTGAGAAGTGCGGTGGCTGGTGGAGGGGGAAGTTCAGTGATGATTTGGTTCATTATCGTCAAATCTTTCCAAGAGAACTTCCATTCTTGGCGAATGCTGGTAAATATCTGAGAATTCCTGCTCCCCCACAGCCTCGCCAGCAGAGCACATTGCCAGACTTTTTGATTGTCATCAAGCTGGCAGGAAGGTTATAATTTTGAAGTCCAAGGAAAGGTGAATTGAACTTGGTAACGCTTTATTATTTGGAATGTTTCTTTTTCCTTCCTTCTTTTTTTCCATTAAACACCATAGGCCCAAATATTTCGTGTTTAGTTATATAGGCTTATATACATAAATTAGGGATTCTAAAACCTTAGTTTTATGTTCCAAAACCTGAAGCATTCTGGATATAGTGGATCTGACTGGCCAGCATAGGTAAGATAAAGAATTTAGAGAGGGGGCCTGGGTGGTTCAATTGGTTAAGCGTCAGACAGCAGCTCAGGTCATGATCTTGCATTTGTGAGTTCTAGCCCCGCATCAGGCTCTGGGCTGACAGCTCAAAGCCTGGAGCCTGCTTTGGATTCTGTTTCATGGGTACTCAGATCTTTAAAAATAGTCTGGAGTAAACCACTGGAGAAGCACGAGACATTTTTATGAGCACTGGAGAGCATAGTCTTGGTGCTCACAAGTAAGAGATGACAGCACTGTCCTGGGTGTCCCTGGATTCCCGTCTCTGTGCTGGAGAGAGTGTTCTTGTTCCCTGTGAGGCTCCTGCTGCTCGACTTTTAGCTACTTTCACTGTAGAATTTTCATGTGGAGGCTGCCAGAAGCCAACGTTACACATTTCTGAGCATATGAAATATACACACATCTATTCCAAATTTTTAACTTTAAACTTTTCAAAACAAAAAAACTAAATCAGATCCTGAAAGAATAATACAAGATTATTATTGCATGCCATGTAATAGTTAGCAACTTATTCATGAGTGAACAAAAATTGAGAAGTTAAAGCAAAGTATCTGGAAAATTCATCTCAACTTAGCTATGTTTTGGGTGAGTCATGCTAATTTTTTTGTTTGTAGTACAAAGAAATAGTGAATAATTATATCTTAATAATCTCAAGTTCTTTGAAGGTATAGCAAGATTTTGCAACAGTAAATTAGAAGAAATTTTTAATGTTTATTCATTTTTGAGAGACAGAGCATGAGCTGTAGGGGTAGAGAGAGACCCAGAATCTAAAGCAGGCTCCAGGCTCTGAGCTGTCAGCACAGAGCCTAACAATGGGATGGTTAACCGACTGAGCCACTCAGGTGCCCCGCAACCTGAGTTATATTTTAGTTATAGCATCTTTAAAAAATCATAAGTCTAGGGACACCTGGGTGGCTCAGTCGGTTGAGTGTCCAACTTTGGCTCAGGTCATGATCTCATGGTTGATGGGTTTGAGCCCCACGTTGGGCTCTATGCTGACAGCTCAGATCTTGGAGCCTGTTTGGGGTTCTGTATCTCCCTCTCTCTTTGCCCCTCCCCTGCTTGTACTCTCTGTGTGTCTCTCTCTGTCATATATAAATAAACATTAAAAAATTAAAAAAGTCATAAGTCTACAGGATGACCACAAAGTCTTCTTTCATGCTAGCTTAAAGTTATATGTATATTCCTCTCCAAAAAAATCATATTTCCCCCATGTCCTTCCAGACATCCCCACACTGATAGCTGGAAATCCCTGAAGCTTCCATGATGGCGTTTGCTAGGTCTCTGAGTCTTGTTACTCAGAGCCAAGAACTTTTATAACATCTGAAGGCAAAACTCCCCATTCGTTATGGAGGGTCGCTGAGGAGGTCATGCTGAGGGATGTTCTGTGGCTCTATGAGCAGCATGTTGATGCACTGCCTTGTTACAGGTGGGAGGCTGTCTCACTTCCTCATTTCTGTACCAACGGCCACGACGCCCATTCAGATGAGCAGAGTGGTGGGCCCTTGTGTTGCAATAATATGGTTCTCTCAGGCCATCTTCTGAAATTGCTGCCCGTGTCCTACCACGAGAAGGATTCTGCTTGATTTCCTCAGAATCATAGATTGATTACTAAGGATACCCTCTCGTGCACAGGGACTTTGTGGTGGGTGAGGAAGTGTCAGAGAAGCTCTAACGCATCAGTCTTCTGGGGAAGGGGACATTGCCCTGTTATCACTCTGACTGGTTGTAGAGGTCATTCATTCATTCGAGGAATGCTAATGGAGGACCAGGTCCTTCCTATATTATGCCCTGGATCTACAAAACAATGGGTGTGCTCCTGGAGCACTCAGTCTAGGGGTGGAGACGCGAACATTCGCAGATATTTACAACATCATAGGGGCTGAAGTCATGATGTCCACGAGTTGGTTTCATAGCTCAGAAGTGACTATTCCAGTATGTCTTCCCGTATGAAAACATGGCTCAGGAAGGCTCCACAAAGGAAGTGATATTGGGTTGAAGTGTGAAAGACAGCAGCTTTTGACGAAGTAGTGGAAAAGAGCTCAGAGAGGAGCAAATGCAAAGAGGAACGAGAGTCTGGTGGGACAGGGAGTTAGAAATGGAGGGCCAGATGCTAGAGGAAATGGCTCAACATTGAAGGAATGGCCAACAAAAGGCACAGTGAGGGGAGACAGCAAGAGTGGGTCAGGGCAGTGGGGACACCATTGGGACCAGGCAGGGCTGTCTCCAGGGTCACCGTGATGAGCTGGATGGCCACAAGAAGTGGGCCCTAAAGAGCAGCAGGCGCACCCTCAGAGGTTGGGGCTGTTGGTGAGGAGGAAGGGAAACTGGTGAAGGAAAAAGAGTGTGGAGAAGCTTTGGCCCACACTGGCCTTAGGGCCGTTGGAGGAAGAGAAAGCTAATTTTGAAGAGCCATCAGACTAGCCGCCAACTAAGTGGCTCACTTGTCTCCTTTTGTAGAAAGGAAGTTGAAGTCTCTGCCCACATGTGCTGCTTTGGGGTCAAAGACTGTCATGTGTCCATGAAACTCCCATCCCACGCACACCCCTGAGGCCTCTCATCCCTGCTGGGTACTCAGAAGAGCTTGGCTGATCTAAATAGACTGCTCACCCTGGCTTTAATAAATAGATGTAGACTGAAAATCACAGAACACCATGCTTCAGATGTCAGTGTTATTTCCAAAAGACTGAAGCAGAGGAAAGCCAAGAAAAAGACTCATGGGTTTCCCTAGGAGAAGAAAGATCATTAGAAGCCATAGGTGAACTCTTCCAGTGGCCAGGTGACGTTGGAAATCAGAATGTGGCAGGAATTATGAAATACAATGAAGGCAGGTGGGTCAACGGTCCAGGGAATTTATCCATGGAAGGTCAGCAAGAAAGGTTATTCTCAGGTTTTAACCTTGAACCTACAATTTTTTATGGCTTCCATGAATTATCTCCTATTAGCAAGATGGTCTAGCCTACTTAATGATAAATGCGTCCAAGGATAAAATACAATTTGCAACATTGTTTTTTTCTAGACCCAGTGAGGTTTCTAGTAACAGTGTGTCTGGCTGTCTTTAGAAGTCTCCCCACTCTCCTCTCTCTTTCCCTTCCGCCACAGTTTCTTTCTTCTTTGTCTTCTGCTCCCCTGCAACCACCCGGGATGGTTCTCCACCCTGCGTACCCCCCTTCCTTGTTGTTGCAACCCAACGGTCGCACGGGCCCCACATGCAAGGTGGGGGTTCTGGAGGCTAGCTGGCCTCTTCACTTCTCCCCTCCCTCCAGCCTTGGTACCAACATGCATCTTAGCTGGTGGAGAAGTTCACTGAGCTCCCTTATCACCTCCAAAGTAAAAATGCTTCACGCCACCCACTGTCCTATCCAGCCACAGAATCATGGAATGACTGGGCTGGAAAAGCACCTCCAGACTGCATGCCCCTCCCACTCCCTCTCGCAGTCTCTGGTAGCTTCATCTACCAAAGATCAACTGTAACAGGTTAGCAGTGACAAATGCCGGGGTTCCAGCATTTAGGAAATGGCTTGAGGACCCACAGGCCTGAACTGTTGGGTTAGAAAGACAACCTTTTCGGGGCGCCTGGGTGGCGCAGTTGGTTAAGCGTCCAACTTCGGCTCAGGCCGTGATCTCACTGTTTGTGAGTTCAGGTCCTGGGTCGGGCTCTGTGCTGACAGCTCGGAGCCTGGGACCTGCTTCAGATTCTGTGTCTCCCTCTCTCTCTGCCCCTCCCATGCTCATGCTCCATTTCTCTCTGTCTCTCAATAATAAATAAACGTTTAAAAAAGTTAAAAAAACAACAACAAAGAAAACCTCTTCAATATGTAGGTGTGTTTTCCTTTCCACTTTCAGCCCAGGTANGGGGGGGAGGGGAGCTGTTTATGAGGGGGTACCGTGCAGTGAAGAGAATTTATCCCCAACATCGCAGCCCTGTTCACTGCACTCAGTCTTGCTTCAGCTCATCCTCTCTGGTCCGGCAGCCACTTTCTCATCTCCTCTTCTTCTGCATCAAAGCAGGCCTTCAGGAATGGATCCAAAATATATTCATAATAAGATGTGAGTGACTGATAAAAGCTTCAGGTATTACTCAGTAGACGTGCATTTGTATTTTGAGAGGGCTCAGAGCCTTTAAAGAAAGGAACAAATCCATATGTCTTTAATGGAGAAATTTTAATTAGGTAGCAGGAGAAATGTTTGGGATTGAGTGGCGTATACCTGGTTTTCCTGAAATCACATGACAGGTGCTTATTCTACTTAGAAATTAAATGCACACGCGTGCATACCCTGGCCCCACACCCCACTTATCTATTTAATTCCAGGCCATATGTTAAGTACTTTATGTATATATGCTTTTTTATTTAATTCTTATTCCAACTAACCCCCCCACCCAAACCAAAAACATGCAAGGTATTCAGTGTTTCATGTACATTCTGCTACCCAAAAAGTTAAGTAAATTGCCAAAATTTGCACAGCCCATAAATGTGGAACTAAGATGTGAATCCAACTTCTTTCTACAGATCGGGAAGCTGCCAGAGGTAACACTCTTTTCATGTGGTGGGAAGCAGTTTTCCCGCTTGCCTCCTGAGCTGCTTAGTTAAGGAACATATAGAGCTTTAAAAACCTTTTAAGTCCTCTTCAAAAGTCCTCTTAATTGTCTTATGTTTTTCTCTGAACCTCCCAGTTTGTGTATGTCATCCTCGTAACGATATGCCCCCAATGAAGCGTACTGGCTTGGTCTATTTTCATTTTCAGCCTATGCAGGATATAAAAAATGAACAGCATATGGTGAAAAGTTAATGAGATTAAAAAATAATTTCCCTTAAAATCATCCATGGGCTTTTCTACATGAGTTCTTGGTTCAGTTTCAAAAAACCACAGGAGTTGAGGGGCGCCTGGGTGGCTCAGGCGGTTAAGCGCGCGACTCCTGGTTTCGGCTCAGGTCATGTTTCGGTTTCACGAGTTCGAGCCCCACATCTGGCTCTGTGCTGACAGCGTGGAGCCTGCTTGGGATTCTCCCTCTCTGTCCCTTCCCTGCTCATATGCTGTCTCTGTCTCTCTCAATAGAAATAACCTTCCAAAAAAAAAAAAAAAACACACAGAAGTTTTACCATGCTTTAAAAATAGAGGGAATATTTGCATTGTTTCTTTTTTAATTTTTTTAAGTGTTTATTTTATGAGAGAGACAGAGTGTGCGTAGGGGAGGAGCAGAGAGAGAGAGAGGGAGACACAGAATCTGAAGCAGGCTCCAGGCTCCAAGCTGTCAGCACAGAGCCTGACGTGGGGCTCGAACACACAAACTATGGGATCATGACCTGAGCTGAAGTCGGACATGTAACCAACTGAGCCACCTGGCTGCGCCTGTTTGCTGTTGAGGTCAGTAGGAAACCTATCTCGTAGTATCGGTAGTAATAATCATGTTGTTTATAAATAAGTGCTATGCTAAACTAGTACAGACTGAGACTTCACTGTGACGAGGTCAAGCATTGAACCTAGTCAAAGCAACTCTCTCCAGTTACAGATCACATGCTCACATGATACTCCTTTAGCCTGCAAGGATAATGAAGTCTTTCCTGGAGAGGAAATCGAAAGTCAGTTTCACAGAGTGGTAGCTCTCTGAATATAGCTTACACCTTCTAGTAACGTAATAGGTTGAGCTGACCTTTTAAGAAAAAATTCGTATACCTTTGAAGGAAATAAAAAAGAAGTTAGGAGTCCTGTCTTTATTTTATTTATATTTTAAGTTTATTTGCTTATTTTGAGAGAGACAGTGATGGGGGAGCAGAGAGAGAGAGAGAATCCCAAGATGCTACACAGTGTCCGTGCAGAGCCCCATGGGGGTAGAGACACATAAGGGGCTTAATAAAATAGAGAAGGTTATCATACACTTCCCTTGTGCCAGGCACCGTGCTCAGAACTTTGTAGGGATTATTGACTTCATCTTCAGAAGCCGGTGAAGTAGATACTATTATTTTCTGTGTTTCCTATAAGACGAAATCAAGGCTCCTGTCATTGACAGAATTCTCGAAGTGTTGTGAGAATTATATGAGAAATCACGTGCATTGTATCAGGTTTAGATTTTGTTTCTTACTAAACACACACACACACAAACAAGAAGAAGATGAAAGAGGGAAAACCCAAAACGAAGCAAAAAATATCCGTTTTTAAAAATGTTTTTTAAATTTATTTCTAGGAGAGAGAGAGAGAGACAGCGTGAGCAGGGGAGGGTCAGAGAGAGAGGGAGTCACAGACTCTGAAACAGGCTCCAGGCTCTGAGCTGGCAGTCAGCACAGAGCCTGACCTGGGGCTCGAACCCATGAACCGCAAGATCATGACCTAAGCGAAAGTCGGAATCTTAACTGACTAAGCCACCCAGGCGCCCCCCATTTTTTTTTTTTTTTAACAATTTAGAAGTTTGTTTTTTCTCACTCACAAACCAGATGGGAAGGCCAGTGCCTCGGCTCCCCTTAAGTGCACCGGCACACCTACCTCCAAGGGATCTGGGAAATATAGACTTCTTTTTTTAACGGGTGGTCATGTACCCAGTTAAAAATTGGGGCTTCAACTATTAAGTGTAAAGAGAACCAATGTTGGGTTAGGCAGCTTGCTTCTCTGCTATATGTATGTGAAGTGCGGGACACAGGATATACATACACAACAGAAGTTTAGTAATAATGGTTATAAAACTCAAAGCAGCCTAGGGGCCCCTGGGCGGCTCTGTCGGTTAAGCGTCTGACTTCAGCTCACGTCACGATCTTTCAGTTAGTGAGTTCAAGCCCCTCATTGGGCTCTGCACTGGTGGTGGGAAGCCTGTTTGGGACTCTCTCTCTCCCTCTCTTTGTCTCTCGCTCTCTGCCTCTGCCCCTTCCCCACTTGCACTGTCTCTCTCTCTCTCAAAATAAATAAACAAAAAACCTCGAAGCAGCCTAGAAGTGGCCTGGTTTGTTGATTTCAATACAACTATTTCTGCCTGAAGTTTTCCCTTTTCTAGATTGACGCCCTATCCCTCGACAGAGACGTGAGTGAGCAGGAAAGGCACACAGCGTGTCCCCAACACTACCCTGACCCCGGGGCTTCCCTCTCCTTTCCTCCTCAGAAATGCGAGGTGGTTTGTCCCAAGGTTTGCAGCTGTGGAAAAGTGGCCGAAAGCCAGATCAACACAAAACAAGGACAGTGCCTGGGCCACGGCGTTTCCTAAATTAGGATTCTGCTCTCTTCCCGTGTCCCCTTTCAGAGACCACAAATGCCAGCTCCGGCCTTTGGCAAATGGGATCAGAGAGCCTCGCTGCGTAATTCCGGGGGCCAAGCAGCCGTACTGCACAGAGGCATCCTTTAGATGGGTGACAACAGGCATGGTGCCCCCCCCACCCCCCGCCCCCCGATGCCGTGGGAACAGGAGGGAAGAGGAGGCTGACGTCTTGACTCATTGTGTTCATTTGTTTCCAAGAGTTTTCCAGGGCTCATCTCGATCTCACAAATTCCTAGAGATGAGAGAAGGCTGTCAGGTCACAAAATGTTTGCCCTCTATGCATCTGAGGAGCTGTTCTCCGCTTCTTATTTTTTTTTTTTTTCTNCCACCCAGGCGCCCCTGTTCTCTGCTTCTTAAAACCTCTCAGCTGTCTTTAGGTCTGAGAGTCTATGACGAGCAAAGTAGCAGAGGGCCAGGGAACCGGTACTGAGAAAGCTTGGGTGGGACAGATGGACAGGTGGGGCAGACGGGATGGTGGAGATACGAGCTGGAGTTTCCAGCCGCTCCACACAATGGGCTAGGAAGGGGTGGGGGAGGAAGAAGGGAGAGGCAAGGCCTGAACTTCCATTGCCTCATATGCACAGGGAGTTCATCACCGAGGCTTCTCACCGTCTGCCCCACGCAGGGCCACTGCAGGCATGCGCCATGCTTCCTGTAAATTGGAAAAAGACATCCCACCCTCCAGTGGACTCAGTCCTGTGCTAGGACTCGATGAGCAGCACGTAAGGCTCTGGCTGGATCGCAGCCCCCACTCATCTCCCTGGCTGGTTGCCCATGAGCGGTGGACAATCCGCACGTTCTTAAGTGCGGGACTCTGGGGTCAGTTCACTATCTCCACCCCGATGGTCTCTCCTGCCCCCATCCAACTTTACCATCTCTTCTCACTTGGACTATGTTTCATCATGACAGATGACCCAGGGAGCCATTTACAGAGTCTCCAATTTAGCTTCCAGTGTTGTCAGCGAGTAAGGGGATGCATTTAGTTCTAGAGATAGAATGGCTAGATGAAAAGATTCTCATCATATTGTTTTTAAACTTGTGGTCGAGTACAGACCACACAGCTGTCGGGCAGTATGAATTAATTAAAAAGAAGTCCTAGAGTTATTCTAAGTGTAAAAAGCACACCCCGATTGCATTGTATTTTTGAGACTGAACACATTACATTAAAAAAAAAAAGGGGGGGGCACCTGGGTGGCTCAGCTGGTTAAGCGTCCGACTTTGGCTCAGATCATGATCTCACGGTTTGTGGGTTTGAGCCCTGTGTCGGGCTCTGTGCTGACAGCCAGCTCAGAGCCTGGAGGCTGTTTCAGATTCTGTGTCTCCCTCTCTTTCTCTGACCCTCCCCTGTTCATGCTGTCTCTCTCTCAGAAAGAAATTAAATATAAATTTAAAAAAAATTAAAAAAAGTAAGCATTGAGGTGCCTAGGTGGCTCAGTTGGTTAAGCATCCAGCTTTGGCTCGGGTCATGATCTCACAGTTCATGAATTCGAACCCTGCATTGGGCTCTCTGCTGTCGGCTCAGAGCCTGCTTCGGAACCTCTGCCCCCCTCTTTATCTGTCTTTCCCCACTCGTTCTCTCCCTCTCTCAATAAATAAACTTAAAAAAAAAGTAAGCATTAATATAAACTGATTTTTTAATGGTCCTCTTATTATTTCTTGGTACCATAATTCACTGGGGGCCTCAAGAAATGAAGGTGGCCAGGGCTCCCTGGCCTGTGAGATGAGCCTGGGTCCCCAGGACAGTCCCCCATTCTACCTTCCAAAGGCTCTGACTCCACCTCTTCCCAGCAGCCAGCAGGGTGTGTGACAACCCAGATGTGATGGTGTCGGCCCCCTGCTTACAGGCTGCAGCTACTCAGCACTGCTCTTGGAATACATGCCCTGATGGAACTGGGCTCCTGGAGCCAGCCCCCAGGCCCCCACCCCTGCAGCCGCTCCTGGCCCGCCTGCCCCACCCTGCCCTCCACCCCACTGGCCTCCTGCTGTCTGGGAGGCCCTTTCCCTTCTTTTCTCGGGTTGATTCCTCCCACTTTGCAGCTTTCAGCCCAAGCCACACTTGCCCTGCTTGCATCAGGTCTCCTCATTTTTTTTTTGCCATTCTAGAACCCTGTATCTCTCCTTCAGAGCATGTTGTCTCTGCGCGCTTAGACATTTTCTAGCGTGATCATGGGACTGTCTCGCAGGTCCACTCGAAGTGGTAAATCCCGCCTCTTTTACGCCGCACCCCACCCACCCCCACCACACTAGTGCAGAGTCTAGCACTGTGCTCGTGCAGAGTAGTCCGTCAGCCGCTTTTGCTGAATGAATGGGGCTGAGCCATGAGGCCACCTTCCCGGCTGTTCCTTGTGGGCTATGCTTTGGGAGGGAAAACTTAACACACACGGTCCTTGAGAAAGGTCACCAGCACCAGAGAGAGAGGAGACATCTGAGGGTCAGAGAAGATGCCAGAAATTAGCCCATGGAATTTTAAGGCCTATATAGCAACGTGCCACAGTGTGGAACTTTAAGTTAGGGAGAGGAAAAAAAAAAGATTTTGCTTAACAACTTGGACGTTTTTAGAGGAATGTATTGATAAGAAATTTCTCAAAGAAACTTGTCATTTTGTGTAAAAAAGCATATCACCAAGTCCTTTGTCTCTTACCAGAACAATCAGGGAACTGTCAATAATTTACCCTTAAAGGTGCCCACGGAGTCTCTTACTGGATTAGGGACAAAGCAATTGAATATAAGCAGGTGAAATAAAAATCACACATGCACTGCATTTAATGCACATGAGTTGTTTGGAATTTATTGTACTTGAAGAGTAGTTTTATTTTAGAAGTTTATGTGTACTGTGAAGTAATTAATCACATACAAGAAAGACCCAGAAGGTCCTCAGATAAGTCACTATAATCTTTCCAGAAAATTGAAGTGATTAGCCCTCCACTTTGTATTCTTGATTATTATACATGACCTCAAGTATGTTTACTTCCAAGTCTTTACTTACGAAGAACTGGAGCGGCATTATCTATAAAATGTCGTTATCTACACAGCAGATTATCAGTGACAGAAGTCATATGGATGATTATATGACACGACATAATCAAAGAATGGGGAGAATATTGAAATACACTGGTAGGTGCCCATTAAGAGACTTTGATGATGGCAAAATGAATGAGGACAATACTGGGAATAAAAATGAAAAAAAAAATCACCAAACACATTGGTCTAAATAAAAGTTATAGAAAATTTGTAAAGTGGGCTACAACGAAAATGTTTATTACACACTACTCAAAATGCTGAGAGTCAAATAAAAGATAAAAACTACAATGTTCTAAAATGTAATAAGGTGTTTCTTCCTAAATTTCACAGATGTTACTATGTTTCTAGGGACTCCGGAAGAAGTTGTCGAAGCCTAATAGTAAACATGACTTCTGGTTCTGGAAGGCCAGCCCCCACAGTGGTGGGTTCCCGGGGTCCTGTCTGCGGGGTGCCAGATTGACGATTAGGGTGAGGTGGCGTTGGCTGATCACTGCCAGGAAGGGACAGCTGTGGGGAATGGTGTTGGGTGGGGAAGTCTGAACTTGCTTCCTTATTGGCCAAATCCTGTATGACGTTGCAGGGCATGATTTAAGGTAATTGTTTATCTCCCCTATTGAGGATAGAACCAAGATAATATTTATCTCTTCATTCTCAAAGCAAGCTTGAGATAAATTTGTTGGGTAAATAAGTGCAGTTTATCCCCATCCGCGTTGATTACCCATGCTTTAATATTCTTACTAAGTACAATACTGCTACTGTTTGTCAGAGTCCCCAGATTTCTTTAAATTATTTTTGCCCGGACTTTCTCAAAGCCTACCTAATTGTTTGCCTCCTAAACTTAAGGACCACTGTTGATCTGCATAGTTGTTTCAAATGCTACATCCCATATCTTGCATTTACTCAGTTATTCACTGCTAACGTCTAAATCAGAGAAGTGAAAAGGACAATTGTTTAGTGCTTTTTAAAGTCCCTGCCCAAGATCAGTAGGGAAATCCCATTAGCTCCATTCATCGCATTTCTCATAAATCTAAAAGGAAAGCAAGTATCTAAAGCCTTATTCTTTAATAGTTCTTATTTGTAAAACCTTGACAGGGCTTTATTCTAAATTGCTTCCAAATTACATAAAGAATGCTGAGAAATATGATGGTTAGTGAATCGTGATAGTTTCAGTTATTGAATAAATAACCAGAATAGTAAAAGGGGCCTAATCTGAAAGCAAACAGAATGATGGGCTGCGATGAGGCAAAAAGAACAGAGCTGTGGCATTCTCCAACTACCATCTGGCTCAATCCTCTTTAAGTGGGCAAGCTGAAGTCTTTTATTCAGCTTATTCAAAAAGGGTATTTTTGAATACTTATTTTGAAAACTTATTCAAAAGGGGTATTTTCATATAGTTAAAAACAAAAGAAAACAAAAAAATCCAACCCCACAAAAAAAAAAAAAAAACAAAAAAAAAAAAAAGAAACTTTTTGTAGCCCAAAAGGAATGTTTAAAGAAAACGATGTGTCATCTTCTGGCTCAACAGGAGGGCATGGGCGTCCCGTGGGTGGGAGGTTCGCTACAGGTGCACGGTGGCCACGGGGCAGCTTCTGGGCCTTCGCCTCTGTCCCCTTCTGTGGTTTGAATGACTTATTCAAGGTGTCATTATTGTTTGAAACTGGGCAAGAGGTATACAGAAATCGGGACCTCCTTAGGAAAAAGGTACCTGGTAATTTCGCCTACCTTTTTTCATCAAAAGGAAACAATACCGTAGGGTTGCCATACAGGGATTGAGGCAAGTGATAGGAGAGAGTTATCATCTATAATTCCAACTGTGCGTTTGTGAAACGTGAACCTAAGTCATGGCTCTCTAGCGGGCCCCTGACAATTGCCGTTTGGTCTAAGTCGTGGAATTTTAAATGAAACTCTAAGAGGCTTTTGTTTTGTTTTCTTGAGGTGTGTTTCAAAACTAGAAGTTGAAATGATAGGAGCCAGCCACTCATCTGCAGCAGGAATGCTTTAAAAAAGGTATTTCAGCATTCTCTGTGGTTTCAAAGACAAAACCAAGTCCTGCTGGCTTTGTGTCGTGCTTCCCCTACAGACGGCAGTGCCTTCTGTCTGCTTCAGGGTGTGGCATCTGCCGTCGGGGAGGAGAGACTGGCATGTGTCGCCTTTTATAGCAGGCTGATTTCATTGTGCTGGGGGCCTCTATTTCATAGCCTCTCGGTTCCAATCTTCTAGTTGACTTGCTGAAACAAATGGAATTTAGAGAGATTTTGACTTATAGACCATATCTCATGTTTGTTTGTTTGTTTTTAGCTCCATGATTTTTCTATATGAGAAAATATTTTTAAGAAAGGGGCCGGAGCTGAACTTGGTGACTCATTTTCCCTTTTCGGATTAGTTGTGAACATAAGCCACAAAATATAGCTACGCTCGTTGAAATGGCCTTTGACGTATTTTGTCAGTTTGAAAAAAATGTGCTGTTATGATTATATGTATATATATTGAGTTTGAGTCCCAAAGCATAATTATGTACTTGATTGTAGAATATGTGTACACACACAAAACAGACATATATTTATATTTGCATATGAAAAACTTTAAAAATTCAACTTTTGTGGTGTATTGCATATAATTAGGATGTATTTGAATATATAAAAGGAGAAAAATCCAGGAGAAAATGTCAAAAAGGCACACTAACAAAGATGTAGTATTCTCTTGGCAAATACTGATGAATGATTTGGCATGAATTTGTCTTACAGTTCTGTTATTCTCTCTCACACACAATGATATAACCCCTATTTTCCAGTTGTTTGCACACTCTATAATGACCCTTGGGTGTGCACCTGATTCCCCTCCCCCCATTAGTCACCAGTTTTTCCCACTATCCTTTTCTAGTCATTAACATATTTGTACTTGCTGAAGCAAATAAAAATAACGACTGCAGTTGAAATGAGCTAAAATAATCTTTACAGAAAGCTGAAGAATGAAATGATTTTAGAAAACTATGGTCTACAAAAATCATATATATTATTGCAGCTAGGTGACCTCTTGAAAATGCTTTCTCTCCATGAAAACGAGGTTCACACTAGCTTCCGTTAAGAAGACTTGCCTAAAGACATTCAGAAGGTTACTAAATGATACATGAACAAAAATAAGAACATTAAATACATCATGAAGGGATAAAAGAAGAGTATTTTCCAAAGAACAGAGTCTGAAAGACTTCAAGACTTCTGTTCTAGGATTAGATCTGGCCAACTTACATTACTATTGATCTCATATTTATCAAATATAATATGCACTTATATGTAACAAGACATTTTAGTCTTGTTTCCCATTGCTTAGAAATATATCAAGGGTTAACTGTGCACATTAGCCTCTGAAGTAGGATGAGAGGCGTCATACAGATTTATGAATACATGAGATAAACTTAAGCTGTCACTATTATGGCACCAATAGTTAAATTTCCATGTGGAAGTTGGAGCATAACACACGAAGTCTACCTATTTGAAGACTTTCCCTTCCGAGAGAGGACAAGTGCATTAAAAGAAAAATGCTCCTTTGGGAATACTTTTGAGTTTTCACTGATAAGCCTACCTGCATATCTACATATATATGTGTATATACATATATATATATATATATAAGGTGCCTTAAAAAAGAGTTATAGAAACGTTATCTTTGGGGGTAGGTGCAGTGGGTCTCAGCACTTATTGAGTACTTGCTGTGTACAGGGCACAGCGCTCCTTGAATGCGGCTAACCTTCCCTTAAACTCTTCCCTAATTTCGCAGCTTGAAGAAGTTGGTGGGAATGACGCCGATGGCCCCAAATCAAGGCAGCGAGGCTAACGTTCTGAAAAATTACATAACTCCCGGGAGAGGCAGTGCTTTTGCACAGATTGCACAAATATTTTCCTTCTCCGTCGGCTCCTCCAAGCCTCGGAGGCCAAACGGACAACTTTGCTCCCCAGCCCTGCTCCCTCTTTTGTCTGCTCGTCAGACCCGTTTTCCACCTTTGTAGCGTTCCTTCTAGACGTGAAAACAAACACGCGAACGGCCGGTTGGCGAGGAGCCGAGGCCGAGGGGGAAGGGCAGCCCCCCGACGCNCGCCCACAATAAGCTTGAACTGGGGAAAGAATGAGGAACTTTGTCCTACCTCCGGCCACAGCGCGTTCCCTCTTAGCCTGCAAGGTGAAGGCAGGAAAAATAGGTTAGCTTTGTGGCAGACCGAGTGTGTTTTTCGTAGTTCTTGCCCGGCCATTCAGAGACCCTCGATGCGAGCTTTGAGTTTGGATGTGTCGCAGCGAAAAGAATGCCCCAATTTACAACGACGTGGAGGCGAAATATTCTAAAATAGATCGATTGCTTCCCGAGAATAGCCAGGAAATCCATTATTTGGCTCACAGGCTGCTGGAAAGGAGTCACCTTCAGCAGACAGGCTACGTTAAAGGGCCACATTCCGGTTAAATGGAACTTATTTTGATCATGGATCTGGCATACATTTTATTCAGCAAGTCCAGGAAAATAGCAGGCCAGTGGAAATTGATCTCTTTGGGTCAGATTTATTTGGATTTTCTTTAATTTGCTGTCACCCAAGTCCTACGGCGTTATTAGGAAGTGTCCTGCACTCTTGCTGCTTCCTGCTCGTAGGCTGAGCCTAAAGACTGACTTGATCTCCTTTGCAAGGTTTGGAATTTGAATTGTGGAGGTAAACTGGCTGTAATAGTCTCCAGACAGCTGCCTCTGAGTTGACATCTAATCTGCCATCTGATTGGCTCCCCTCTCACCATTGGGCATTTAGCACTGCTGATGTAAATAGAAGTGCTGAGCAGTACAGTCACAAAAATTCTTGCCACAAATAATAACTGAGCTCTATTACAAGCAGATGTAAGGTTGAGTATTATTTAAAGCTTAAGTTATTATGAATCACGGTTATTAATAAGAGGATTAAATCCCCCAAAACATTATGCTGGTGTCCAGTATTGGGCATTTAACGAAAATCAGATCTTCTTGGACAGTCTTAATGCGGACACTGCCTATAGCATGGACTTTAATTGTAGTATGAAGACGTGGCAGTTGAAATGTAATGAAGCCAAAGATTTAGCAGTTTTGGGATCTGTGAAGTGTTTCTTGATGTGCCCTTTACCGATTAAACTGTGGGAAAAAACGTGAATTGTCAGCACACGTAGTTTAATGTGAAACTAAAAATGATAACATTAAAATTTCAAGATTTTGATATGCAACGGTATCTTTCAAGGATATTTAATTAGCTTTATAAGAAGATTAAAGCTGTATTTCTAGTCATTTAAGTTACAGTTCTGATCATTTAAAAAGGTTTGTGCATAGGAGTTTCAGTTGAATTAACATAAGCATAAAGTGAGGAAACTATAATTTTGTACACAGGAAATAATCAAAGGGGAAAATGGATAGTCTTGTGAAATACTAACAATTATTTCAGTATTTTCTTCGTGATTATTTTGTTAGGTTTGGTGATGTGAGCCTTATTTGAAGTGCTTGCACATGTATTAGGGAAACTGTCACATGCAAGCTGTTCTGGGTGTGTTTCTTCCAAATAATCTTTCTTTTGTACACATCTTAAATGCTGCGAAAGTTTTTAAAATCCTGACTTGTTAGGAAGGAATAACAGTGGTTGTAATCTACTTAGCTTATTTATTTTAGGAAGGTGTATTTTAATAATATATCTTAGAGGAGAGAATTGTCAGAATGAACACAGGAATGAATTTAACAGATAATCCTGTGAATCTCTGGCTGAGATCATTAGCGTCCACTACTTTCAAGTCTTTAGTTACTGGAGTTTAACTTTTAATGAAAATGTATTTTCCTACCCTTGATAGAAAATTTGTGGTATCAGTTTTTATTTTTGACGCGCACAAGTGACAACACAGAGGAGCCTCGTGTAACTAAACCCATGTAATTAATTTTAATAAGATTTTGCTTTGTCAGCTTGCTTTTAAAGGGATAGTTTAAAATTCACATCTTTGTAAACTAGAACGGAAGGATGATAGAGGCAGATGTAGGTCCTTGTTACTTTAAAGTACTATTTCTTAATGGTACCAATCATTTTAAGTATTTTGTTTTCTTGGAATGAGAGTGAATGCATTATGTCCTCGGCATGACCCTTGGGAATAGCTTTTTTATTTTTGAGGGAGAAGAAAACTGCTGGGCATATGACCTAGATTCACAGATTTCTTATAGGTACTTTGCCGTGAAAGCGTGGAATGTGTCTTTTTTTTAAATTTTTTTTTTTCGGGAGGCTCGTATTTATTTAGTGTTTGTTGGTGATTGTTATATTAAGGAATAGTTATTTGCCCAAAATATTGTATCTCCATGTAACTAGAGGCCATAAAGTACTGTTAAATCACGTTGTTAAATGATGAAATTTTCTTGTGGCTTTAGCACATTTAGTTTCATTTTTGATTTTAGGAATGGTTTATGTTGGGTAGCAAATGTTTTTGTAATTGGGAACAAAACATATCTGTATATTGTATTGGGAAGGTCTTTTTAAAAAGTGAAATAAGCCATTTTATGATACAGTTTGTTACTGGGGATTTTTGTGAGAGCAGTTGTCAAAAGGAGCACTGAGGTCTCCTCCTGTAAGTAATATTTTATAATGTCCACATTGGTGCCAAATTCCATTAATGCTGTTTTAACTTTAGTTTTACAGAATATAATACAACGTAATAAAAAGAGTCTTATTTATCATTCAAATAAGTGACTGGCTAGCTTACAAAGCAGGAAGTTACAGACTGCTTCCTCATTACCTTAAAATTTGTATAAGATACATTATAGCATAACATCATTCCCCACTTCCCCTCCCAATGATATTTTACCCTATCTGTGTTTTAAATCTTGTAAAGAAATTTTTGTGCCCTGAATTGATATATTTGCTGAGATATGGCTGTCTGGCTGCTGTGTGCTCAGAGAATGTGGAATTAGCAGCTGTGGTTCATAGGAAAGGCCTAGCATTTCAAACAAACAAACAAACAAAGAAAATATATCAAAAATATTTAATTTTCTGTTTTCCTAGGAGGAAATGATACATGACTTAAAATTGTTTTCTTTGGATATCCTGATTTCTGTGTACTTACTTGTGACCATTTTAATGATAACTACTATTTAAGGCAGCTATCACTTAAATTTATGTCTATATTAACCTAACACTGATAAGTGTGTTCTAAGGAGCATCATATTCTTACCTGGGCTCTAGAGTGAGAAACCTTAACTCCCCTTTTGACTTTGGTTGTGCTTTTTATCTGTATTTAGGAATGAATCTTTGGCAGGGCTGTTTCTACCTGTTCCGTTTTTCCCGGCATCGTATTGTGTCAGAAGTATCACAAGTGTGTTGTGGAGATGGAAATAATCCACGTCACCCTTAGACACTTAAACTAACGTACCTTCCCTCTAAATATCATGTTCTTTCATTAGAATCGAGAGAATAACATCTTCACGCTGGTATAAAAATAGTATTAATTCTGATTTGAAGACCAATTTTGAAAATGTAAGGCAGTGTAGAGGAAGACTCATAAATTCATTTGGTAGTTTTATTAGACACATGTTTTAAAGAAAACAGGTGTAAGAGAATGGGGTTGAGTTTTCAGTTTTATTTCTTATTAATGGGCTTTGTTACTTTATAATTTAGGGCAGAGTACGTCTAAAAAAAAAACACCTGGCTTTTCATGTAATAGGGACTTACTTATTTCCATAGAATAAATACCAATATGACAGGCAGACTGAAAAGATGATCATTTCATGTATTTAACCCTGTTCTCTCCTAGGATGGGGAGTGGTTTGATTTAAAATTTGTTGGGGGGGGTGTCTCTGAAATTTCGCTACTTATTTTGAAGACTGGTTTCGACATGCAAATTTTAGACGTATTGCATTGGGGACTGTATTAGCTTTTTGCCCAGTGTCCTAAATTTAGAGGTTTTTCTCACTACACCACCCTGACACTGCTCGGTTAATGGGTCTGTGTACTTTGATCCATCACTGAGGAAAAGGAACTAATAACTCTCTTGTGTCACTTTCATTTTGGCCTGTGTGTAGTTTTGTAAATTTGAGGCTTATATATTTACATTTGGAAGAACTGTGTGTATCACATAAAACAACAGATTTATGGAGGCTCCAAGGGAATGTTAATAAAACTCAAGTTCCTTTAATTTTTTTTTGCAATAATTAGATTTTCAAAATGGATGTTACAAAATTTTTATGATATTTTATAATGCTGTTTATGCTTACAGGCCACTTCCACGTCCTAGGCCTTTTTAGAATTGGATACTTGGTCACAGGGTTTTCCTGAGGTGCCCTCTCTTCAGGATATTTGTGCTGATTCTCTTTGGATATGTGAAGGAGCATACTTGCTGTGTATGTGTGCCAGAGGCTGGGGTTCCCTATTTTACTTCTCCGTGTGTGTGTGTGTGTGTGTGAAGAAGTACCAGGCACAACTGCTTATCCACTGAGGATGTGTATATATCATAGATGTACAACTATCATACAATATTGCTTTTACAGTTTGGAGGCTATGTATACAAGATTAAGTGGCTCTTTTTGGTTTAATTGGGTGGTTGAATGAATTAACTTTGATCTAAAAACTTGGTATGCTTTCGTGACTTTTCCTCTGAGAATTTTGCTGAAAAGAAAGTGATAGAGGTATTGGTACCCTGGTGTCGTTAAGTGTCCGCTTCTTTTGCCTTACGCTAACATTGAAATGAATGAAGTTGTTGATACAGGCATACTGTAGTTTTAACTGAACAGTTCACTCTAATTGAGTGACCGAATGAATTGATCAAAGTAAAATATGTGTTTCCACAGTAAGTTTTCAGCAAACATGTTCTATTTTCAAAGGTTTTAACTTGGAGTAATTCTAAGAAAACTATTTCCTTAGATTTACTTATTTGAAAAGGATCCAAGAGACAGTTTTCAAAAACCCACTTCTGAATGGATCAGTGCCAAGAATACTAGAAGGCTACTGAGTTTGACAGGTGAACTGATGATGAGATTAATTTGTTTCTTGAATGATACTTCTTATTGGTAGGAAAGAGACCAGAGCTCTAAAATCTTAAGCATATTTGGTTCACCAATAGACACTCTTATTTTAGGTAGGTGGCAGTAGAATCTGGAATAGATCTGTCATAGCAACGGGGTCCTTTTGAATTGAACTAGATTTAGCTTCTGCTCCCCATGTTTTGTAGGATGCACTTCCCAGGGTCTCTTGTGGGCCTTGATGAAAGATGACACTTGAGACTCAGACAAGTCGTTACTTATTAGGTGACTCTGGAAGGGAAGCCATATTTGATGAAATCCGGAAGAAAAACCTGGCCCACACTTCGAAAACTCTGGGTTGCTAAAAAAAATTGTGTCTATGTATCTTTTTATTGCGGTAAAATGATACCTAACCTAAATTTTACCAGTTTACTCCTTTTTAGGTGTGCAGTTCATGACACTAAGCCCACTCACATTGTTGTGGACCACCACCCTATTTCCAGAACTTTTCATCTTCCCAAACTGAAATAAAAAAAAATACATTTTTTCCTTCCCTTTCTTTATGTCAGACTTTCAAATTGTTAGTTATAATGTCTATTATAAGCCAAATAATCTTTTCATAGCCATCAATCTTGCTGCTCCATAGTTTATTAGTAAATCCTTCCTCACATGTTCCCTAGCAGTGCTCCGTGTGTGTGTGTGTGTGTGTGTGTGTGTGTGTTTCACTACTGCCAGCTGTAACTTGGGGGGTGATGTTCCCAGGTGTTGTCTGTTGGGAAATGTGTTCTGTACGGGTTTGTTGTTTCATTGTCAGGTCATTAAAAAGTTTAAAAGCAGCTTTTTGAAGCCTCTCTGTTTAGAGGTTTGGGGTACTTTGTTGAGAGAAGCCTGGTACTCGGTTAGATAATAGGATGTGGAAATGAACTGTTGGCATGATCATTTTTCCCTTTACTTCTCTCATCTTTTGCATGTTTAGCTTTTTAAAATTACTCGTTATATCCTTCTACAATTAGTGAAAGTCATTTACAATGATAATTCTTTTTCCAGTTGTGTTTTAGGTTTTGGGACATCCCAGCCTCCTGTACCCCCNNNCCCCCCTTATGTTTTTAATTTGCAGTCCTTTGTAAAGCTGCAGAAATTCTTTGTATGTGGAAAAATTCCTAAATTAAGATGATTGGTCTTTTAATTAAATTTAGAGGCAGCTGCAGAGGGATGCTTCTTGGATCCTGGTTAGTCTTAAGAATAGGCTTCTTTTTGTGTATAAAATTTGGAATTGTAGTTTAGCTGCTATTGATGCTGATACTTAGTCCCATCTTTTTTTTTAAATTTTTAAATGTTTTTATTTATTTTTGAGAGAGAGAGAGATAGATACAGCATGAGCAGGAAAGGGTCAGAGAGAGAGGGAGACACAGAATCTGAAGACAGGCTCCAGGCTCTGAGCTAGCTGTCAGCACAGAGCCCGACACGGGGCTTGAACCCACGAACTGTGAGATCGTGACCTGAGCTGAAGTCGGATGGTTAACTGACTGAGCCACCCAGGCGCCCTGGTGTATTCCCATCTTTAGACGATCAGTTGTGTATATTAACAATAGATTTCAGAGGGGACACAGGGAGTGAACTGTGATTTAAGAGTGTGTACTTGGAAGCAACAGTGATTTCTTAAGGTGTAAACATTTAGCATTTGTGCATGCTATGAGGTGTGTGATGGACAAGTATCTACTCCAGATGATCACTTGGCAAATATTTATGAAGCACCCATTTTCTTAATCAGCCCAGTGCCGGACAGTAGCTAGGGTCTGGGGTTTAGTGCCAAAGCCTGCCCCCACTGAACCTGGGCATGGCATTTTGGGCATCGTTGACTTAGAACTGGCTGATTTAAAAAAAGTGCATGTAGCAACCATGTGGGTCAGCAGTCTCTTGGCCAGCTTTTTTTTTTGGGGGGGGGTGGAGGAGTGGATTTTGGCAAAACAAATAATTGTAGATTGTTGTGATGTAGTCGATGTGAGCTAGTGACTCTTTTCCATTTCTACCAATCAATTACTGGTTTTGTGCCAGAACAAAATGAAGCTCCCGCTACAAAGAATAATAAATAAAAGAAGGAAAATATAATCACTTTGAAATTTATATAGAATGGTCCTTTTTCTTTTTCTCAGTTTTCTACATTACATAGGCTCTTGGAAAAAAGTTAAAACAGTCTGCTCAGATTTAGGAAGATACTTGGATTGCTGGAGTATTTTTGGTAACTGTTTAGATAATGTATGCTGGCTGAGGAGTAAATTCAGCTACTGCTTCTGGGTCCTGAAATAAACCTTTCAGAAAGCGAGGCATTGATGATTAGTGGAGCCTGTTCCAGAATTCTTAGTATCTCCTGTTTCTTTTTGTGATGAACATCTCAGAAGTTAAACCACTCACCATACTTCATAACCTTATTTTGAAATGACTGGTAATTTTAAAATTTGTCTAGAATTTGGCATTTAATTTATGAAAACTTAAGAAGCAAATTTTAAGATTCCATGACCACATATTTATACGTATCAGGCTGTAACCCCATTCTAATATCCTTTAAATTTTCAACTTTCAGTTCATTTTTTTTTTTTAATAATAAATTCACTTTACCCAATGAATTATAAATGACCTTGGAAATAGAAACGTAAAACATTGCTACTGCTGAGCAGGAATCTGTCTGAAGAAGCAGACATATCTCTAAGGGAACTGGTATGTTTGTTGTATATTAGTTTATTTCTGTCATTATGAGGATTTATGAGAGAATGCGAATATATTACGAGGCATCCTGATGTAATGGAAAGATCGTGGGCTTAGAGTTGGTCAGACTTTGATTCATTTGGAGGCTTGAGTGCCCATTTTCTCTGATAGGGCAGAGGCTCAGTTTCCTGATTTGGAATGCTGCCTGCTGGGCGGGGCCATCGCTGAGGTCATCTCTGTAAATCCCGTGGCATTGTTATGTCGTATCTCTTCTTTTCCCACCTGCCTTCCTTCCCACTGTGCAGTGAACCCCCAGGTCTTGTTCTCTGCCTGGCCCTTGATGCAGTTCGGGGTGTGGTCACAGATAAGCTCCGCCTCTGTCAGTTAGGTGACTCCAGTCCCTCCCAGCTGCAGAATTCTGTGCTGCTCTGAATTAAGGAAAAATATGGTGCCTAATCAGCTATGCACCACTGAGCATCTTACTAAACTCTACTGGGTCCCAAACATGTTCAGTGAATATAAACTGAGGCCTAGGCAAATATACAGATTTTGTGAATACCACTGCAATTTCCCTCACAAAATGTAGTTTTGTACTGATTGGGACTCCTGTAAACAATCTCATGAATTGGTTTTCGTTGATCAGGAGAGCCCATGATGGATTGGCGTCATTGGATCTAAGTTGTTGCCTCACCGTGTTACATCATTAATATTAATTAGTAGATTCTGAAAGTTACTCCTTTCAGACTCTTAATACGTCTTAGATCTTTCCACTTTCATGATCTACGAAATTGACTCACTTTGTAGGGAAAGTGCTTTTGGCAAAGGAACAAAGTTTCAAAAAATTAAAACTAGGCTTTTTTTTTTCAATTCTGAATGGTGGACTTTGGTCTCTGATTCATGCATGCCTAAGTAACTTACTTCTATATCTGTTTCAGCTTTACTGACTATGTGGTTCACATTCGGTCCTTAGTAAGATTGTCATTTACTCTGCATATCATGGAGGGTAATATTGCTCTCAAATAGTCAAAGCAGGGAATGTCAAATCTGAGAATGCCACGGGGCCTGCCTCGAATATGTAGAGAGGAATGGTTTCTTTCAGTCTTTTTTTTTCTTTTTTAATGCTGAGATTTATAAAAGTATCAGGGACAAACTTTAATTCTATTATGAACAAATACTGAGCACCACTTGGTACTTAAGATACAATGAGTAAATATAACATATGATCTGTAATTTTCCCTGGTGAATTATCATAGACTCCTGGTGTTTTACAAAGTGGAAATTAAAATGAATGGCTACATTATTCTTCTGCAGTTCTGTGCAGAAAGACTATATCCCTCAAAGTGCATCATGTAAGAACTATTTGAAGAATAGTTGATAATGTATCCAAACTGAACATTTCCTGATGAGTATATTATACATTTCTAACCTCAGTCTCAAGAAAATCTGTTCAGTTACTGCTTCACGATTTTATGTGGAAGGTCAGTATACTTGGAATTTGTTCTTAGGTGCTGTGACATTGATGGGAAAGTGATCTTCATTCGGATTTTTGTTTTGGGTATCATACGGTAAATTTTCAGCTAAAGAGAGGACTTTATAGTGTCATTAGCACGAAGGACTTAAAATTCAGTTCATTTACCTTCCCCGTATTGAACAGTCTCCTGTGTGTCAGGGCTTTGGGACTATCGGTTTGTGCCCTCGT
This sequence comes from Crocuta crocuta, assembly GCF_008692635.1. Classification (NCBI taxonomy): domain Eukaryota; kingdom Metazoa; phylum Chordata; class Mammalia; order Carnivora; family Hyaenidae; genus Crocuta; species Crocuta crocuta. The sequence goes on from NW_027528624.1 coordinate 2,758,480, forward strand.
AGCAAGAGCCAGGGCAGATGTTTGTGGGGACCTGGTGTGTGTGCCTGGTACCGCACTGGATGCATGATGGGTCCCTCGGTGATGAGGGTGTGGAGCTTGGTAAACTGAGGACAGAGCCTGAGGGCAAGTAAACATGCGACACAATACAGGGTAAATGGCTCAGTGGGAGAAGTCTTAATGTTAGTGTCACATCTGACAGACTAGATTGGGGTCGGGTAGGAGTAAGCAGGCTGTGCGCTAAATAAGGTCTAATAAGCTGAGACGTGGTCAATAAGCAGAAGTTATACAAGTGAAGAGGCTTGGGAATGGAAGCAGGGAGGGGCAAGGGCAAGAGCCAAAGGGGTGCAGATTAGAGAACCTGGAAGGTTGGACATTGACCACCTGTGTGACCTTGGGCTAGCTACTTTACTTCCTGATGTTTGAAGTTCCCTCCTGTCTGAGGAGATGGGAAGGAAGACTTAACCCATGGAATTGTTGTGAGAAGTATGCTTGATAAAGTACTGGTACTCTGCCTGACAAGGAAAGGGATGCTTTCAAAAAGTAACAAAGGATTGTCATTTCTCATGGATAAGGAATTAAAATGGGTTAGATGCGGTTCTGCGTTCGTTAATTTGACAAGTTAATTTAACAGCCTGTTAGTTTTTCCTCTCGGAACAAGTATGTTAGCATTTGAAGTTTATTTCTAATCCAGACAGTTTTGTTTTTTATTGCCTGATGTGTCTGTCCCTTGCCATGTGTTTGGGAAAAGTGAGCGCTGGGGCAGTTGATCGCATTTCTAAAATGTCTGCTGTAGTTTTCCAGTCTTTTCTTACAGCCCTATTTTTTTTTTTTTAACTGGTAAGGAAAAATAAATTCAGAAGATCGATAATTGGAGCATTTAATTTCACCATCATCAACAAATATTTAGTGACCTTGGTGTCGGAGCACTGTACCAGATGAAAAGATATGCAGGGACTATTCAAAAATTGTTAAATGTCGAGGTGTTCGTTGCTTAGCGTGGAAGAATACCCTTAGATTATGAAGTGAATACTGGTGATTAAAATAAAGAAGGCAGTTTGTAGAATATTTGTATTTTACTTACTATCCCACTTAATTAGAACTATGGATTGAATAACTCAGGCCTCCTAAGCAATCTGCATTTTGAATTTAAGGGGATTGGTGGTGGGCAGACAGCTTGCGGATCAGTGAGATGGATCTTTTGCTTTTAATTAATTTTCTCCATGTGTTAAAGAAATAGTTTATTATTGTTAACTGTTGAAAAGTTTAAAAAGTTATAGTCCCGTTTGTTATGAGTTTGCTGGGTTTGAAAGGCTTCCCTTTTCCCGGCTAGTGGTGCCAGGTCCCTTTCAGTTTCATTTGGCCGAGTAGAGAGAACACTCCGGAAGGTGCAGTGCTACTGCAGGCAGAGGCGTGTCTTGTGAAGGTCTCGGTTTCTCCCCTTGGTGTCTCCCCTGGTGTCTATTATGTGTGGCAAGACTTTGTTTTTCCTCCTCCATTGAGACATTTGTCAGAAGTATGAACACTTTAAAACAGTAATGTGTTACTTTTATTCAGCAATTAATTAGCGAGGATAGGACGTGAAAAGCAATTTTGTGTTTTGTCTTTTATTGTGCATTAAGTTCCTGTAGTTTGCTGTATTGCTGTATTATTAATGAGGAGGGAGAGAAGAGTGGAGGGGGAAGATGAATTTTATTTAAGACCGTTATATTTGGGTAACTTAAAGGAATGTGCTTTTTTAGTCTAACTACCCTTTCCTGGTGTTTTATGGTTCTTTGAAAAACTAATGTAAAGAAGCTGTAATCAGCTCTTAAGATATTTGAGCCAACTGGTGGTTATTATGGGGAAGTTTTATTCTTGGTGCATCTAGAAACTTCATATAAATGTATTTTATGAAGAGGAAGGTGTGCTAGCATGGCGAAACTGGTGAGGCGAAAATCTGGATTCGATTTGCATAGGCGGTATTTTTTTAGGGACTTGCAGAGTTTCACACCCGAAATAACTAGGTAGTGTGTACGGCATCACATGATCAAAATATTTTTCCCCTTACCGCTGCCAGAAGCTATCTATGGCTTTTCAACAATCTTACTTGTTGGGCATCATGCCAAGATGTTTAAGACAACCCCTTACGTGAGCTGTTCCATTCTTAACCTCTTTGACTGAAGTGCCGTGACCTTCACATATGTAGATTAGCCATGTGCTCTGTGAATTGAAACTTGCAGCCTCAGGAAGAAAGGGTTTTTCTTTTTATTCCACTGGGAATTTGACAGCCATTCATCCCTGACCTGGGCAGAGGTAATGCAAGGAAATTGGATTCAAATGGAACTCGGACAGATAAAACAGGGAGGGAGGCCAGCCTTCTACCTTGTCGAGGATGGAAATACCCACGGAATAGAGATAATGTGCTGATGCGAAGGATCTGAAAAGCAACAGATACAGGGAGAGATAGATAAATGTAGGCACTTTGGAACAATGGCCTTTTAAAACAGGGGATTGTCATGATGGGCCTTTCTAATTAGTTTTGACGCTACTCTTTCTCCTGCTTTCGAACCTATGCGTTTGAAACCTTTTTCGGATTTGTAGAAATTTCCGGACATTACTTGAGAGTTAAATAATACTAATATTGTGGGCGAGCGTGGGCTTAACTACGTTGAAGCTGGGTGAGTCTTTCAAAAGTGGAAGTCATTAGAAAGTTGGAGAGATGAATGTGTCACCTGTACCTTGAAGAGTCGGCAGGCCTCTTTGTCTTTACGTGCTAACATTTTGAAATGAGTTGATCCTCGGAGATAGTTTTACTCACGTGAGAGTTCTTACTGAGTTTCGTGATGATTCATAAAAGTAATTAACGAACAAAAATAACTAATGGATTTTTGTATTTTTATTAGACAACCAGTTTTAAAGAACGTTCACCTTTGCTTTGTCAGTACACATACTTGAAATTAAAGTGAAATTCAGTATAAGTAATAGTCATGACACTTGATTAGGTTGATATGACAGAGTGTTGTGATGGGAAGTTCTCATTATAAGACGAATGGGTCTGAAGTGGTACTCCAACTGGTTTCTTAGCCAAAGGAGGGGATGATTAGGGCATTCTGAAATTTATGAGTGCTTTTGTGTGGCTTAGAGCCGAGCCTCTCCCGTGTCCATTAGGGCTTGTGAAATATTACGGGTCGGAGGCTCCGTTGCCGGCTCTGTGGGAGGTGGCATTGATACCCGGCGCGTCCTGTGGGGTGCGAGAAAGGACGTCTGTGTGGGGAATGTGCTGAACGGATGCAGTAGACTAGGAGGAGCACACAGTCATCCCCTGACTTGAAGAAGACCGGTTTCTTCCCATACGAGGACTAAGCAGACAAACTGGGAAAAGTATCCGGGTGTGCTCACGCAGAGCATGGGGCCTTCCGTGGACTTCTGTCAACACGCAGACACGAGAGCGACAGTCCACAGATGGCAGGGTCTTCCCAGCTTGTTTCCGTGCAGCTGTGAAGATGGAGCAGCAGGGACGCCCACCCAGTGAGATGAATGCCTACCTGGGGTCGGTGGTGGTGGTGGTGGTGGGGCGGGGGGGTGCCACTGAGAGCACAGAGGAGAAACGGAGTTCGTGGGGACAGGTGCCGGGTGGCCCTCTCAGGAGAGCAGGTGCCCGGGTGCAGACAGGACGCGTCGAAAAGGTGGTGGTGACTCAGCAGCCACACCTTGAGGGGTTTTCTTGTTTCTCTGCAAATGGTGGCCTGTATGAGACTGTTAGGTGGGGACACAGGAAATCGGTCTCTCCTTCCAGGCAGGTGTGATTGGTAAAACTATTACAGACACACTGTTCTCTGCCCTTGGCCTCCCAAATAAGGAAATGCAGGTTCAGCGAAGAAGTTGTAGAAGAGTCCTGCCTGACAGTGATACAGCAAAGCAATAGCAGGATAGTAGCTCCTGTTACTGAGCACTTTCCTGTGCGCTACGCATGTGGCACATGTTCACTGTAGACTTTTCAACAGTCTTGCAAGCAGTCTCCCCATTTTATGATCAAGTAAACTGGTAGAATTAGGGAATTTGTTCAGTGTCCAGGGCTGTCCGACGCTACAGCCTGTATTCTCTGCGCTAAAGGAGTGGTTCTGAAACCAGGCTGTGATCCGAATTCCCCCAGGGAGGCAGACAGGGTCTCTATGTTCTTCCTCCAGCGATTTGGGTGTTCTCAGGTGGTGGAACGTCCTGACGCCCACCGTTCTCTGCCCACAGACGTTATTGATTGAATATTTGTTGGTAGAATTAAAATAGGCTTTTTAAATTGTTGTTAAGACCTGTAGAATTAACATTCTTATAATCGAGCTTTGAATGTGTTTTGGCTCCGTAGTCCTACCACACAAAGAGAGGAAAGATTGTGTGCTTCACGGGGATGATGGTGACTCTTGGACTTTTCTGATAGCGTTACTGGACATTAATTTATATCCGCCTGTCAGAGGAAACTCTGTCCTAAGATCTGGGTCCTTGCTATGAGTTATCAAGGGAGGCTATGAAATAATAGTCTGTTGATGTTTAAAGAGGAGCACAGGTTCTGTTCTGAGTTATTTACGCGTGGCTGTGACTGAAGTTTCTGGGGGTGGGGAGGCATGGACCAGCATCTAGGATGGTTTTGGATGGGAGAATGGATGAATGGACTGGACAGCGCCCCAGGGTCACAAGTTAGGCGTGTTTATCTTCAACAATGTATTAAGAGAGACTGACTATGGGGATGACTGTGGGGGGCACGTGACAGGCAGCGACCAGACGATTGGAGAGAAGGGAGAATACAGGCAGCTGGAAAAGTGGATTTTAGAGTGAAAAACCAACAAACAAATTTAATGTTCGTCGTGTGCCCTGAGTGAACTACTGAGTGGTGACATTTGTAGGACCAGCCATTGGCTGATCTTAAAATAACCGAGACGCTGATGCATGGTTACGAGAACAAATCCAAGGCAGAAGAAGCCTCCCGGTTCTTTGGTGAAGTCATTTCACGCCACGCAGTCCTGAGTATTTCTGTCTTTGCTGTTGCCACACGGCCATTCTGGGCCCAGAGTCCGTGATATTGGGAGGATAGTAAACGCGCTCAGTCGATGGGCCCAGTCGAGTCCCCGTTTCCTTTGTTACTCACTGGCGAGCTTCTTGGCTGCCCAGGCCAGAGAGTCGTGGGATGTGTCCTGAGGTTCGTAGCGTTTCTTTTCTGAATTTTGTCTGATAGGCTGATGTAACACCGGGAAGCGTCCCCTGTGTGTCCCCAGCTGTCCCTCTCTTTGGAAACTTGTCAAAAAAATGAAGTCTCACAGCTTTAAAGAAAATGGATTTGGCCCACGGGCTGGTCTTGGACAATCGGCGGAGGTGACATCCCGTCGAACCAGCCCTCTGCCGACGGGTCGGAGCCGTGGGAGAGGCCCGCCTGGCGCTGCTCAGCTCCGTCCTGGGCCTTCAGCTCGTGTCTTCCTCACCTCCCGGTTGCTCCTCAGTTTGGGAGTGAGAATATTTTTGAATGACATCCCTCCAAATGCTAGCGTGAGCTTAGAATAAAATGAAGACTGTCCTGTCTCTCGTTTCCCATTTTCTAATATGTGATTTTGTTTCATTATTTGTAGTAACGAATGGTAGTGAGTACTAGAATAATCATGGATGTATAGTTTCTTTTTTTAAAATTTTTTAATGTTTATTTATTTTTGAGAGAGAGAGAGACAGAGCATGAGCAGGGGAGGCGCAGAGAGAGAGAGAGACAGACAGACAGACAGAATCCAAAGCAGGCTCCAGGCTCTGAGCTGTCAGCACAAGCCCGATGTGGGGCTCGAACCCACAAACCGTGAGATCATGACCTGAGCTGAAGTCAGACGCTTAACTGACTGAGCCCCCCAGGCGCCCCTGTATGGTTTCTGGAGTGAAGGCTGACGACCCCTAAGCCCTCTCAAGCACATGAGTTAACAGTCTGTTTTTAAGAACCCGCAGGAAGAAAGAAACCAAAACAAACTGGTAGCCTGTATTTAAGGCCATTGCTGTTTGTCCCTGGCGTGTCCTTTTCTCTCGGACTGGACTTTTCAATTTGTTTGGCTCTTCAGGCTCATGAAGGGAAATGAGCATCTTCAGTGCCTGAGTCACGTTCTAAAATCTCATTTGTTATGATAAGAGATACCTGTCGTTTGCCTAGAAAGCCAACACGTGTCGGCCTGCGTTCGAGCTTNCTCCAGGCTCTGAGCTGTCAGCACAAGCCCGATGTGGGGCTCGAACCCACAAACCGTGAGATCATGACCTGAGCTGAAGTCAGACGCTTAACTGACTGAGCCCCCCAGGCGCCCCTGTATGGTTTCTGGAGTGAAGGCTGACGACCCCTAAGCCCTCTCAAGCACATGAGTTAACAGTCTGTTTTTAAGAACCCGCAGGAAGAAAGAAACCAAAACAAACTGGTAGCCTGTATTTAAGGCCATTGCTGTTTGTCCCTGGCGTGTCCTTTTCTCTCGGACTGGACTTTTCAATTTGTTTGGCTCTTCAGGCTCATGAAGGGAAATGAGCATCTTCAGTGCCTGAGTCACGTTCTAAAATCTCATTTGTTATGATAAGAGATACCTGTCGTTTGCCTAGAAAGCCAACACGTGTCGGCCTGCGTTCAAGCTTTCGGGACGCGTCTGTAGGGCCGTGTCATGCGTCCAGCAGTGCGATCCTAGCGTTCTGAAAGCGCCGACGCGGCCCTGAGAAAGTAGCTGTCACAGTGCTCACAGACCCGGCTCTGCCAGAGGAGGATAAAGCCATCCGGTCCCTCTTCAGGCATAGATGATGGTTATTTGGTTGTCCAGGGTAACTTCCTTCCTTGCCATGTTACCAGTTCCAAGTGGAGAGTCGGGGGAGTTGGCCGAGCAGCGGTGGGCAGCAGGTTAGAAGTGGGGGGCACGTAGAAGCAGACGCAGGGGATGGGGCAGGTTCTGCCCACCTCAGGGAGGAAACCAGCCGTGCCGGCGCGTCCCTTGTGACCTTCCCGGGGCTCCGGTGACAAGCAGGGCAGGCTTTACACACCTTGCTGTCTTTGAGAGCCTTGGACACCCATCCGGTAGGGAAAACAGTGAGTGAAAAACCATTTGGGGGACATTTGGAGGGATATCTTCCAGACCCCAAAAAACCCTGGGAAAGCAGAACGGGGAGCCGGGGTTGAGGGAGACGTCTGAGTCGATGGCCAGATGCTGGGGCTACTTCATGTACATACTTGACTCATTTGAGAAATAGCCCTTGGTGTCTAGTCAGATGCAGATCCGTTCACCGACTGTGACAGGTCGTGTTCTAGGTGCTGGGGCCACAGCAGAGAGCAAAACGCAGGCCCCGCTCCTAAGGCTTGCCGTCCAGTGGAGTTTAGTCCTGGGGATCACAGAAGCACCTGTCCACTTGCGGGTGGCAGCCTTTGTGGTAGGGATGGATGACAGCTGGGGCAGGGGGGGAGGGCNATTTATTAATGAGGCAATCTGTGAGTACGTAATAAAAGCCAGTGTGCAAAGGAACAGCTATCAGGGTTCTATTTCTGTGGTCTCCGAAATGCTCAGCGTGCACCTCTTGTGTCAGAGGACAGCGATGACACGCAGCATTTTTACTGGCAGTGGTTGAAATGGCAGACGGCAGCCCAGCGCCACCTTCGTCTCCTCCAGGCTGAGGAAGAAGTGGTGTAAACACACAGCTCTCCATCTGACTCCCCAGGGAGAACTCAGATGGCGTTGTAACGCTTTGAAGGTGTTCACTTAACTCTAGAATCGTCCTGTGTGTTGAGTGAGCAGGCGTGGTTTGGGGCATGTTGGGCTTGAGATGTGTTCCAAAGAGCTAACTGGACCTGCCCCTGGGCAGAGAGTACCGGAGGGTGACCCGGCCAGTATATCAGTGTGGGCTCTCAGCGTGGCGTGCTGCTTGAGAACGGGGCTCGTGAGGTTGCCGGTGGGAGCACATGTGCGGAGAAGAGAGGGGTGCTGAGGAGTTTTAGGGGAGCACTGACCTTGAAGGAGCAGAAAGGGAGCCAGCCAAAGAGCCAGAGAAGGCGATGGGAAGCACGGGGGTGCTCCACAGAAGCCGTGGAGCACGGAGGGTTGTGGAGGGAAGGAGCACATGGGGGGGGGGGGAAGCAGGCTCTCAGTGGTGGTGGGGTAAGGGGAGGGGCCAACATCTTGTCCTTTAGTCACCGAAGACCTTTGGGAGAAAGGTCAGGAGGGAGGTGAGCTGCAACAGGCTGCGCCGTGAATAGGAAGTGAGAAAGAAGCTTCCAGATGGCAGGAGGAGGGGTGGGGGTTTTGTCTTTAAATTGTATGTAACCAGGCTGGGAGGCGGGGTGTGTGTGTGTGTGTGTGTGTGTGTGTGTGTGTGTGTTTGGTTTGCTGTGCTGTGTGCTCCCCAACCTCCAGTTGCCCCTTTTCTTCCCCATTGGGTGGGGGCTCTGCTTGGGTGGAGACCTGAGGGGGCCTTTCTGTCTCGTGTCCCCGGGGCCTGGTGCAGTGTCTGGCACACGGCGGGACCCAGTGTGTGATCACTGAGGGGGCCACGCATGTTATATGAGGTCTGATTTACGCCTTGCAACATCTGTACGCGATAGGTTTTCCTGTCCCCATTTTATTGATTGTAAGGAAATGTAGAACTGAAGGGGGGCAGTTGCCATGACCCAGGCCAATAAGTGACGGCCCCACGAGTCAAATCTGAGTCAAATTAACTCCAGTTGGCTTTGTTAAGGATAGAGGATACACGCTGGATTTGTAGGCTCAGGAGAAGGAGTCACATTAAAAAATATTTTTTTATGTTTATTTATTGTTTGAGAGACAGAGAGAGTCAGAGCACAAGTGAGGGAGGGACAAAGAGATCGAGACAGACACACAGAATCCAAGAAGGCTCTAGGCTCTGAGCTGTCAGCACAGAGCCCGATGCGAGGCTCGAACCCGTGATCCGTGAGATCATGACCTGAGCCAAAGTCAGATGTTTAACTGACTGAGCCGCCCAGGTGCCCCTAGAGTCACATTTTTATAAGGCTTGTTTACAAACTTTTCCAGAAAATAAGTTTTGTAATATATTAGGCTGCCAGTATATTTTGGGTATGCTTGATACCTTTGGTAAACTGGATTGTAAACACGGAGTAGTGAGTCAGCTGATCTCATAACGATATCTGTGAAAGTCTGGAGAAACTTCTTAGACCAGAGATGATTGCATTTGGGGAATTACCTTTGGTTATTGCCACTTCTGTGCCTTTAATCTTAGACTAAGACAGTGGTCAGTAGGAGTCAAAGTTGTTGTTACACGTTTTCTCATTATCCTCTCTGAAAACTTGGGTGTGGGAGCTGGTATTCATGATTAGCCACTCAAAGTTCTTAAACCGTTTGCTCTGTGTGATGTTACTCTTTGGCGCTAAACTTGTTAGACATGTATGTGTGAAGCCCTTCTTTCTTTTTAAAATTTTTTTCACTTTTAATTTTTTAAAATTTAAATCCAAGTCAGTTAACATATAGTGTAATAATGATTTCAGGTATAGAATTTAGTGATTCATCACTTACATAGAACACCCAGTATTCATCCCACCAAGTGCCCGCCTTAATGCCCCTGCCCGATTAGCCCATTCCCCCATCGAACACCCCCCCAGCAACCCTCAGTTTGTTCTCTGTACTTAAGAGTCTTTTATGGTTTTATCTCCCTCTATCTTTTTATATTTTTGTTTCTGTTCCCTTGTGTTCATCTGTTTTGTATCTTAAATTCCACATATGAGTGAAATCACATATTTGTCTTTCTCTGACTTTTTCGCTTAGCATAATACATTCTAGTTCCATCCATGTTGTTGCAAATGGGAAGATTTCATTCTTTTTTGATCACCAAGTAATAGTCCATCCATCCATCCTTCCATTTGTGTGTGTGTGTGCGCGCGCGTGTGTATGTGTGTATATGTATACCATGTCTTTATCCATTCATCAGTGATGGACGTTTAGGCTCTTTCCATACTTTGACTATTGTCAGTAGCGCTGCTATTAACATTGGGGTGCATGTGCCCCTTTGAATCAGCACTCCTGTATCCTTTGGATAAATACCTAGGAGTGCAATTGCTGGGTTATAGGGTAGTTACATTTGTAATTTTTTAGGGAACCTCCATATTGTTTTCCAGAGTGGCTGTTTGCATTCCCACCAGCAGTGCAAAAGGGTTCCTCTTTCCCCGCATCCTCACCAACATCTGTTGTTGCCTGAGTTGTTCATGTTAGCCATTCTGACAGCTGTGAGGTGGTATCTCATGGTGGTTTTGATTTGTATTTCCCTGATGATGAGTGGTGTTGAGCATTTTTTCATGTGTCATGAAACCATTCTTAAATTACAACTTGCTACGCGTACCTCAAAGGAAAATCACTTGTTTTGCCATTGTATTGAAATATTAAGTTAAAAATTTTTTTTAATGTTTATTGATTTTTGAGAGCGAGCGAGCGAGAGAGAGAGAGAGAGAGCACGAGCAAGAGAGGAGCAGAGAGAGAGGGAGACATAGAATCTGAAACAGGCTCCAGGCCCTGAGCTGTCAGCACAGAGCCTGATGTGGGGCTTGAACTCACAAGCTGTGAGATCATGACCTGAGCCGAAGTCAGAAGCTTAACCGACTGAGCCACCCAGGCGCCCCTTGAGTTTTGAGTAATTATAAGTTTTGAGTAGTATAAAATACTTTATGGAACAGTTACCAGGTGTCAAGCAGCGCTAAGAACCATATGGCATTATCTATGAAGTAATGTTATTATACCCATTTTACAGATGAATGAATGAATGAATGAATGAATGAATGAAGGCAGAGCCTAGATAAGCCTGAGGGGCGTATCTAGGAAGTTGGCATAGGCACCGTGTGTGCCCAGGCGTTCTGACTCCACTGCCTTCTCAGATATTACGCTGTATTTCCTCTCCACAGTGCCCAGTGTGAGCAGATAGAGAAGTGCTCTGGATTTCTTTTGTGAGAACTGTCATCGTACTAACATTTTTGTTTTCTTGCTTGCTTACGTTCACATCATTTGATATTCTGTGAGGACATTGGAAAAGTTGGTGATGACAGACATCCCCTTCCCATGGATGGGTTATTGTTTGATTAGCATGGAAAATAGCATCTTCCAAGAAGCCACACAGTGTGTGTACACCCCTCAGCCAGCAGGTGAGCTAGAGGAAGAGTCCTTTGCTCCTTCTGTCTGTCCTAGGAGATGTGACCGTGCGGTGCGCACCGGGACCCCCTTCTCCTCAGGGTGCACGTCTCTGTTACACGTGTCCCTTGTGCCCCACCAATTATGAAGCAGATTTGAACGAGACGTGTTTCTCTTTGGATGAGAATGTAAAGGGGATCTTTTCATTACTTTCGGTTTACTTTTTATTACCATTCCACCTTCCTAAAGAGGAAACTCTGCATCCTGATGCATAACGTGACCGAAGGATGTTCTTCCAGCAGAAAGCGTTTAAATTACCCTCTGCCACTGCCTTGTCCAGCGTGGTAGCCACTCGCCACCTGTGGCTGGTTACATTAAAATTAATTACAATTAGATAAAATGAAATCTGCACTTGTGTGGCATACTAGCCACATGTTAAGTGCTTAAAAGCACAAGTACGGCACAGAATGGAATGTGCCCAGCGTCACAGAAAGCCTCAGTGGGCAGTGCTGCCCTCAAGACTCCGGGCGCATCTTGTGATTTTTAGCATGATTGAAACGTAGGATGCCTGTGTGCTGCCTTCAACGCGTGAGAGCTACTCCGAAGTTCAGGTGGCTGGATACAGGCCAGAATCTCGATCTCGAAAGTATTGTCTGTTATCAGCAGTACAGGTGTGTTGTACTGATCCCAGACTAAAAATGGCATGGAAAAGCCCAGGAACACCCTGTTGTAAGAATTTCTTTCTCTGTTTGGGAGTGTTCTGTCCAGGCTCTTCTGTGTGTCATCTGAGGATTGTAGGAACAGAGAGGGCGGCTTGCGTGGTCCACTTTTAGTGGAGGCAGGATGCTGATGCTCTTTGGAACTGAGCATGTGGAAGGCTGTTTTACTTGATTTTGTTTCATAGCCACTGAAAACGAATACCACTGGGCAGTGAC